>NC_079190.1:389816114-390122989 GCF_029499605.1 Hyla sarda | reverse complement strand
TTCAATTGCGCTATAACCATTTGTCGTGCTGGTGTGAAATCAGATAACCAGGAGGTAAATAAGCAGCATAGTGCAACATGTAGGACTATATGTATTAGTGTGGGAACCCGGGGTAGGACTGTCACATCTCCGTCAGGGGGTCTAAATTGATGAAAAAGTAATGTTACCTTCCAAATCTCTGTGATATAAGCAGTAATAATTTGCCAGTAAGTTAACGTGAATGGACACATCCAGACACCATGCCATAAGTTGGTTAGGGGGGTAGAACATTTCGGGCAGGCTGTCAGCCTGTCCGGGAAGTCAGGGGAAGGTAAAAAATTTAATCCGTACAGCGCCTTGTGTGCTAGTTTAAAGTAAGTCTCTCTCCACCTTTCATTAATAATGCAGCGACGGACAATGTTCCACCCCTGCATTATACAATCAGAGATGTCCTCATCTGGTATCCATGCCGACCAGGAAGAGAATAAAGTGTCTGGAACCAGTTTAAGAAGCACTTTTTTAATGGTTGGGTATATTATGGAGATTGATAGTTTACGTGGACTTTCACCAATCAAACAATCTAGTGCGTGATCAGAAGATTCCTTATCAAGGTTGATCAATCGTTTAGTGAAGAAAGACTGAAATTGGTTCAGGGCAAACATGTGAGAAGGGGGAAGCCCATATTTAGTCAGCAAAACTGAGGGGGGCAACCAACACTTAGCCTGTCTGTCTATAATGTCTTTCACTGTCCTTAGACTCTTTTCCAACCATATGGTACGGGTGGTAAGGGATATTCCCTGAGGAGCTTCAGGATGCCCAAACAGGGGTTGATGTTTAGATACAAGAAAAGGTAAGTGAAATAGTTTCCGGACCTCTCTCAACGTCACCACAGTGTCGCGTAATAAGACTGAATGTTTTATTAGGGGCGGCAGTTTAGAATAAGTGGTGTGGAGGAGGGCTGTCAAATTCCATGGGGATGCTAAATCCATTTCAGTTTTATGATTGGCGTGGAAAGAGGAACCGTGAACCCAGCCCACTATAAATCTAAACAAGCAGGCTAAGTTGTACCCACGAATATTTGGGAAGTTTAGACCTCCTTCCTGCTTGCTCAGCATCAATTTCTGAAGCGCTATGCGAGGACGTTTGCCCGCCCAGATAAATTTCACAAAGCTTGAGTTTAATCTTCTAACCTCATCATGGCGTAATAAGAGGGGTAAGGTTTGTAAAGGATAAAGTAAGCGTGCAAAGCTCACCATTTTAATTAAGTGGCACCCGGTGTCCTGCCCACTTTTATACCCAGATATGTGATATGTGAAGACACTACCTTGATTTCACAACCCGTTAGTTCTTGTGTCCAGCGGGGAGGAAAGGAACCTAAAGGCAGAATTTCTGATTTAGAAACGTTAATCTTGTATCCGGACATCCGTCCAAAATGACTTAAGTGAGCAAGTATATCTGGCAGGGAGGAAGTCGGTTTGTCAAGAAATAACAGGATATCATCGGCAAACATAGTCAGTTTAACCTCTTCTCTCCGTACCAGTATACCCCTGTATAGTGGAGATGATAAGAGCGAGCGTGCCAAAGGTTCGATGGCTATATTAAATAGAAGGGGTGATAACGGGCAACCTTGACGGGTTCCTTTAAGTAAGGGGAAGGGGGGTGAAAGAATTCCCGGGGTATAGACCCTTGCCATCGGGGCGCGGTACACTCCCGATAGATAGGTGCGGAAAGCTCCGTGGAGACCTATTTTGTCAAGCACCAGCCCCAGCCAGTCCCAACGCACATTATCAAAGGCTTTTTCCGCATCTAATGTTAGCAGTGCCGGTTGTTCCTCTGGTCGGGGCTGGTGCTTTAGCCTGTCTAAGACCGCTAACACAGTGCGGATGTTCATGGTAGCAGAACGTTTTTTGATGAATCCCACCTGGTGGGAACCAATGATGGTAGGAAGAAATCTAGAAAATCGATCTGCTAGGATTTTGGAGAGAATTTTAGAATCCTGGTTGATAAGGGAAATTGGGCGGTAAGAACCAGGGTCTCTGTGGTCCTTACCAGGTTTGGGGAGAACCTTAATGTAGGCCAGAGAAGCTTCTCTGGTCAGAACACCAGAGGACATAGAGTCTGCGTAAACCCCAGCACGGACCGGAGAGAGTTCTAGGTTTAAAGCCTTATAGAATTCCCCCGGGAATCCGTCTGGGCCCGGGGCTTTGCCGTTATGTAAGTAACGGATAACTTCACCTATTTCCTCCACCGTGACTGGGGCATTCAGTATATCTCTCTGCTCATCAGTTAGCTTGGGCATATCGATGCCACGTAGAAAATTCTCGCTTTCCGATGTGTCAGTGGGAGTATCAGTGTATAGGTCAGTATAATATTGGGTCAGGATGTTATTTATAAGGTTAGGGTTAGACTGTATCGCTCCCGTAGTGTCTTTTAAAGATGTAATATGTAATGGGGGGCATCTACCCTTAGCTAGGCGTGCCATAAGACGACCCGCCTTATTACCAAAGCGGAACAGGTCCACCTCGAACTGGGAACGTCTAAGCCGTTCTCTCCGATCTAGCCACAGTTAAAAGTGAGATCTGGCCGATTTCCATTCCTCTCTATTTGTTTCTGTTGGGAATTGCAGAAACTTAGCATAAGCTTCCTTAAGTGTATTGCTGGCTAGGGTAAATTGTTTAAAAGAATCTCGTTTGAGGGCAGACATATGGGCGATCAGTTTTCCTCGTATTACTGCCTTCCCCGCCTCCCAAAAGAGAGCTGGGTTGGATTTATGGGAATCATTATGAGTAGAGTATTCTAACCACCACGCTTTTAACAAGTCTTTAAAAGAATCCTCTCTAGTTAAAAGGGAAGGAAACCTCCACAGAATGTTGTTTCCCTTCGGGAAGGAGGGTCGCATTTCTAGGGTAATCGGTGCGTGGTCTGAGAGTGCCAGTTCCCCAATGTCCACAGTCTGGATCCGATGTCCCAGATTCTGGGAAAGAAAAAAATAGTCAATCCTAGACCAGGAACTGTGGATACTGGAATAGTGGGTAAACTCTCGGTCATCTGGGTGGCAGGAACGCCAGGCATCCTGAATATCTAGGTGATCCAAAAATGGGCGAAGCACACAGTCCCTAGACCGCACTGGCGGCGGTGTAGGAGAGGAATGTTTCCTATCTATTAAAGGGTCTAAGACCGAGTTGAAGTCACCCCCTAATATTTTCCCTGGCATGGGGTCAGCCTGGATCCTGTCTGTTAAGTCAGCAAAGAATAACTTATTATCTCCATTCGGTGCATAAATATTATAAATACTTAGTATTTCCCCGTTGTGATCTATAGTGAGATGTGACAATCTACCTTCAGTATCCGCAAAATGGGTAAGCAATTGGAAAGGGAAAGATTTGTGAATAAGGGTAATAACTCCCGCTTTGCCTTCTAAGGCCGAGGAGCCATAAACATGTCCCACCCATTGTTGTTGCATCCGGAAAAAATCAGAATCGGACAAATGGGTTTCCTGTAATAACACTATATCTTGGCGTAGTTTTTTCAAATAACGTAGGAGCAACCTCCGTTTATGAGGAGAACGGAGGCCCTTAACGTTCCAAGTTATTAAAGTGACCATGTTAGAATAGTAAGGGGTGAGAGGGAGGCAGAAAAGATCTGAATCAGTAAGGAGGGAGCATGAAAGGTCGGATGCAACAACAAGGGGTACCTTCTGGTCTCAGCCCATGTGGACATGTAACATAGCTTGAAGTATAGCGCACTCATCCTATCTGCGAGTACATGACATAGCCTACAACTAAAGTCTAGCATAACCCTAACATAAAACTGAGTGAGGGAAAAAAAAAATCCCTCAAAACAAAAAGACCCTACGAGAGACAAGAAAAATTGCATGCTCTCAAACTGGGTAAGGGACTGCCTTTTTTCGGGCGATGTAGGGAAAAAGAGAAGGTACAAACGCATACAAGTATGGCATCCGCCCCCCCCCCTCCATCCCCCGACATGGCCCCCCCAGGCGTCCCCAGTGGGCAAGATGGAAAATGCAAACAATTATAATTCTCAATTACGTACAGCCTGGACAATAGAGCAAAGGAGCATGGCAGCAGTAGTTATAAGACCTGAAATTAGTGCAGCAGCCATCAGTAGTTTCAAAGGTATAAGAAAACATCCGGAGGAGGTCTCAAAAATCAGGAATCAGGAAAGACCAAGGACATCAGTCTGGTGAGGATTGACGATCGCTACCGTGACCCCTCCTTGGGGAGCGGAGTCTCTTACGCCGGTCTCTTGCTGGCGATGAATACGTTGAGGGTCTCGGAGCAGATCTACAACGGTGGGTCACTCTTGGCGAACGTGATCTTCGGTTGGAGCGACGAGAGGATCTCTGAGAGGGAGTGGAGGAGCCCAGGATATTGTCCAGTGAAGAGACAGCTGCCTCGGGGGTCTTGAAAACAGATATATTGCCATCAGGGTGAAATACTCTTAGAGTGGCTGGATATTGCAATTGAAATCTGTAATTAGCTTTATATAAAGATGTGCATACGGAACTGAAGGCTCTCCTGCGTTTGGCTACTTCAGCAGAGTAATCTTCAAAAATCAAAAGGCACATGCCATGTAGAACAAAGGGGTGAGATAAACGTCTGTAAGCCTGTAGAACCTCCACTTTGTCATTAAAGTCTAGAAATCGTAAGATAACCTGGCATGGACGATTCCCCGAAGCTGCCGGAGGATCCGGGGATGAGGCATGGACTATACCTATACGGAGGGCCCTTTCCACCCGGCAGGGATGATTCAGGCCAAGAGCCTTGGGCATGTCGCGCTCGCAGAAGCGCTGCAGATCTTGAGGCGCCACCGACTCTTTCACCCCCACAATTCGTAGGTTGTTGCGACGCGACCTGTTCTCTGACATTTTTAATATATCTGCCTCAACTTGGCGCAGATGTTGCAATGTGCGGACATCATTGTCTTCCGGATGTGACAACCTTTTTTCAGCTTCCTGCAGGCGGACAGAATGAGAAGCCACATCTAGTTGTAAGTTTTGAAGGGCTTCTTTCAGAACCTCCTCCACAATAGTTTTTACTGTAGGAGCCATACGCTGTGCAACTCTGTCGGCTATTAATTGGTAGTTCACTTGAGTAGCGGCCACGTCTGACCCTGACTGAGGTAAGCCATTCTGGGAGAGTGGGGGGGGGCAGGATCAGGCTGAGAGAGTGGGGGCATGGCAGTGTCCCCTGTCCCCATTCCGTTGTGGCTCACCTCCATCTCAGCCTCTGCCTCAGGAAAGTCCTCCTCTGCCCGCTACTTCAGTGTTGCACTGTGGGCATCTTTAGCCTGTTGTCCTTGTAAAGATTCGCGGTGTCCCGGCACTTGCGTGTGAGGTACAGAGGGTGCGGACGCCATCTTGGACGGGCAGCGATGTTCGTGCGGAGATTCCGCCGGAGATTGCGATGCCGACATAGTGCCCCGCTGAACAAAGCGATCCATTCCTGACCGTGTCCTGGAGCCTGGCAGAGCCCCTGGGACGCCCGGTGAGCGATACTGGTCAGGTACGAGGCTGGTTCAGGCCGGTGGGAGCGGGAGCTCGCCGCCTCTGTCTCCTACATCGGCCGTGCCGGTACCGGAAGTCCTCTGCACAGGTTTTGATAAATCTCCCCCTATAAACTTAAAGGGGTACTCCGGTGCAAAACATTTTATCCCCTATCAAAAGGATAGGGGATAAGATGTTAGATCATGGGTGTCCCGCTGCTGGGGACCCCTGAGATCTCTGGGCAGCAGCGACGTCCGGAACACAGGAACGTGGAGCTCCTGTGTTCGTGACATCACACCACGCCCCCTCCATTTATGTCTATGGGAGTGGGCATGACGGCTGTTATGTAGCCGTCAGGCCTCCTCCCATAGACCTGAATAGAGGGGGCGCGGCGGCTGTAGTCGCCAGTCATCCGTCACGGAGCGGAATTCACTCGGTGCACAGATGACCAGGGTGCCGCGCCCCCCCTATTCAGGTCTCCCTGTGATCACTGGGGTGCCCAGCGGCGAGATCCCCACAATCTAACATCTTATCTCCTATCCTCTGTACTGAGCCTACGTACGTCACTGTGAACCATGGAATAGATCTGTTAAAATGTCATCCACTGGTATTGTACTATTCTGCATCCACAGCAGATTCTTCCTATATATATATATATATATATATATATATATATATATATATATGAAACTCTTATGATCAAGGAATGAATCGCACTCACCATGTTTGAAGTCCTGATTAAATAGAATATTTTATTCCATAGATAATGGTGCAGACGTTACAGGATGATGTTAATCCATAACGTGGGGAGTGAAAGCAGCCGCTCTCAGACGCAGGGGCACACCACAGGTGGCAACTAGTTTCGCGTCAGCCGACGCTTCTTCCGGCCAGGTGTGTGCCAGCCAGGGCACACACCATCACACCTGGCATATAAAGCCTTCTATATACACGGACTGGTAGATATATATTTATAGGCTGCAGCAGCGCCTGATGGCAATTCCTCCCTCTCTTACCTAAGAATATATATGTATATATATATATATATATATATATATATATATTTATTTATATAATTATACCATTACTCTGAAGCAGCTGTACTTTACCACTGTTCAGTCACCAACAAGATGGCACGGAACAGTGGAATTTCTCCCCATTCTCTTGCACAGATGCAAGAGGAAGGGTGGTGTGAGGTCACCAGCAGGGAGAGGGGTGGGTCAAATTTGCAGCAGCCAAGTTTCAAGTTACTTTCTCTTCACATTCTCATTTTAGCTCCCTCTACTGGTCAACAGTGGGATATAAGAAAACTTTAATAATAACTTTTCATATTTTCTGACAAGTGAATTGTTTTTTAAAGATTTCCAAAAATATTTAAAACATATAAACAAATGTATTTAACCTTTAAGAAAATAAAAATTATAATTTGGTGACACATTCCCTTTAAGGTGGCTTAAAGGAGAACTCCGGAATATAAAAATTGTCGCCCATACTGCCGTCAGTAAAAAAATAAAGATGTACATACCTTCCTCCGCTCCCCCGGGGGCCTCCGGTAACCGGCTCCGGTCTCCGCCGTGATCCACTTCCTGGTTGCCAGTGGTCAGATGAATCATACTGCGCTCAGCCAATCACCAGCCGCAGCGAAGTCAGACTCGGCCGGCGATAGGAAAACGCTTTAGGGCACAAAATTCTTCACTACACCGGCACCTGCTGCTGGGGCCGAAAACGTGCCACTGCCGCTCAGCCTATCGCCGGCCGAGTTGGGACTTCACGGCGGCCGCTGATTGGCTGAGTGCAGTAAGACTCTCCGACCACCGGCAACCAGGAAGAGGATCACGGCGGAGACCGGAGCTGGTTACCGAAGGCCCCGGGGGAGCGGAGAAAGGTATGTACATCTTTATTTTTTTACTGCCGGCACTATGGGCGACAATTTTTAGGTTCTGGAGTTCTCCTTTAAGGTTGGCTGACCAAACTGAGAGTTATCTCTCCTGATTTCCCACATGCACATGAATTGTCACCACGTTCCCCATACACATGAAAATTCGACGCGTTCCCTATACACATGAACATTTATTTGTTGTCAATGAGGGGAGGGGGGGGGAAGTAAACTATAATCCAGTGACACACCCAACCCTTCTCTCCACCGACATCATCTGTCTGTGTAGAGTCGGTGTGCCACTATACACTTTAAATATCCTATACACATACATCCTATATAACAAATTGTATGATGCTGTTTGATGAATCTTTCGAAAGGTTAGACCAACTATTTCTTGTCTTAAACTGCACCAGAATCTTGCACCAGAATTGTGGTGCATTTTTGATGCATGGTGTTGCATCTTAGACCCCCTTCCACCTTTACCAAGACCATGACCGTTTTATCAAACCCTGGAGAAAAGTGCTTATAAAAAATGTTTATGATAATTATGCTAGAATTCTGGTGCATATGCATAAGTAAATTTTCCCCAGTATATTTACTATTATACGGTATTCTATTGAACTGTTTCATATCAACATTTGTTTAAGGGGAATGTAACAATAAGTAATACAGCTTAGGTAAATATGCTTAGCTATGCATTTGGATTACCCGTGAGAAGGGGGTTGTATTACTGGTAGATTTGCTGACATCTTTTTATCATAGCCATCATTAAGTTTTTCAGTTATTTGTTCTACTTTGTGGAATCTGGTCCTTATCAAAAGTCGCCCAGCTTCTTAAGACCTTTTTACACAGGCAGACCTTTGCCCAATACGAGTGCTAATCTAGTAGATCAGTGCTTGTTTAACCCCTTAAGAACCAAGCCTATTTTGACCTTAAAGGTGTATTCCGGGCAAACACATCTTATCCCCCATCCAAAGGATAGGAGATAAGATGTCTGATCACGGGGGGGCACTGCTGAGCCCCCCCATGATCTCCCTGCAGCACCCGCAGGGTGCTGCATCTCCTGTTTCGGAAACCTCCGAGTTTCCCGGACTGGGGACGTGACGTCACGCCATGCCCCCTCCATTCATGTCTATGCTGCAGGGAGATCGCGGGAGGTCTCAGCAGCGGGCCCCTATCCTTTGGATAAGGACCAGGCCAATTTTATTTTAGCGTTTATTCTTTTTTCCTCACCTTCTAAAATTCATAACTTTTTTATATTTCCATCCACAGACCCATATAAAGGGCTTATTTTTTGTGTGACCAATTGTATTTTGTAATGACACCTCTCATTTTACCATAACGGCGAACCCAAAAAATAATTTTTTTGGGAGGAAATTTAAATGAAAACCACAATCTTGTAAATTTTTGGAGGGTTTTGTTTTCACGCTGTACACTTTACAGTAAAAAAATGTTTACTTTATTCTGTGGGTCAATACTATTAAAATGATACCCATCTTTACACACTTTCTATTATGTTCTGCTTTTAAAAATACCGTATTTGGTATTGGCGATACCAAATATGTTTATTAATTTTTTTTACGCTTTTTGGGGGTAAAAAGGGAAAATTTAAATTTTTATTGGAGGAGGGGATTTTTCACATTTAAAAAAAAATATTTTTTAATTTTTTTTTTTTTTTTACACTTTTTATGTCCCCATAGGAGACTATCTATAGCAATCATTTGATTGCTAATAGAGATGAGCGGATTTACAGTCATTCAATTCATCACAAACTTCTCGGCTTGGCAGTTGATGACTTTAGCCTGCATAAATTAGTTCTGCTTTTCTGTGCTCTGGTGGGCTGGAAAAGGTGGATACATTCCTAGGAGAGTCTACTAGGACTGTATCCACCTTTTCCAGCCCACCGGAGCACCTGAAAGCTGAACTAATTTATGCAGCCTAAAGTCATCAACCGCCGAGCTGAGAAGTTCTAGGCGAATCGAATCACTGTAAATTCGCTCATCTCTAATTGCTAATACTGTTTAGTGTTATGTATAGGGCATAGCACTGATCAGTGTTATCGGTGATCTTCTTCTCCGGTCTGCTCGATCTAAGACCGGAGCAGAAGACCCAAGGAAACGGCTGGAGGGCAGCGGGCAATCCGATCATCCATTTAAACACGTGCATTGCCGCAGATGTCGTGATCTGTATTGATCACGGCATCTGAGGGTTTATTGGTGGACATCAGCACGATCGGTGATGTCCACCATTACCGGCGGGTCCTCAGCTGCTGATAGCAGCCAGAACCTGCAGTGCATGACACGAGCACCGCTCCGATGCTCGCGGTCATGTACAGGATGTAAATGTATGTCCTGGTGTGCGAAGTACCTCCGCACAAGGATGTACATTTACATCCGTGGTCGTTAAGGGGTTTAAGAGCCTTTTACATGGCTCAATGATTATGAGGCCAGGGCCTTAATTTACCTGCTTTATTGTTGGCTGTTTACACAGAGAGTTGTGCAGCCAACCAGCAATGATTTTTAGGGCTGCCCGATCCCAGTGATCAGCTCATGAATGAGGAATTGCTTGTCCACCACCTGATCACTAGGTCTTTTTCATGGGCCCTTTTGGCCGATGATGGTTCTGTTTATAAGGCCTTTTAAACTTGCCATTTTTCCTGCTTCCAGAACATCAACTTCATGAATTTACTGTGTACTTGTTGCCAATCTCTGTAATCTCTGTTGTCACAAGATGTTATACACTTCACCTGTCAGCGGTTGCAATGTTCTGCTGATCTGTGGGTATACACGTGTGCGTATAGACAGACATACTTAATCCATGCATGCTTGCGCGCACACATTACTCTTCTGTCCTATATAATTCATGTTTGCTTCTGCGTCTACTTTCAGAGCCATAGTATATCCAGGTTGGATTATTCCAAACTCTTATATACGTACAACATCCAGCTGGAACATAAAGGCAGGAAAAATAGGCCAAGCTATAAATATATTGATTAAAATGCCAGGTTATTTGTGCTCCATTTACAGGCAGGAGATGAAACGAAAATAAATGCAGGCTTTGAGAGAAAAACCCTTGTAAGGTGAGTGATTAGATAGGGATTGTGCATGTACCTTCCCAGCTGATCTGCTAGAAGCTTATACACTGCAACCCGGTGCTGACGTGCTATGTGTCATGTGCTGGGGTGGAACAGACAAAGACATGATTTCTGAAATGCCTTTCATCAGGACACAATGTAAAGGTAAAAATACAAAGCAATGCAACAAATGACCATTGTCACAGAGTGGTTCCAATCCAGGTCAAATGCAGAACTACGGTTTCAGCACCTTGGACAAATCCATGGAGACAAGACAAGAATAAGCTGATTTATTCACCTTGGATGGGTTTTTCCTTTGAATTATTTTCTGATGTAAGGAAAATGCTCTGAATGGGGTCCTGAGGCTCCCGATCGATGTCATGAGTGAAGGAGCACGAAGGCCAAAAATCCCTGGACTCCTGCTGCCAAAGGAGCTAGAACTAGAACCATTCAGCTTATTTTGTCCACTCAGGTACTGAGCTATGGCGTTTCAATCGTCTAAGTGAACTTAGTCATACTGGCACAGTATGACTAAGATCGCTTAGATGATTGAAACGCGTCACTGCTGTTCCCACTCCTGTATGCTGTATCGGAATAAATATTTCTGCATTTGAGCTCTCGCTGCGCTGGATATTTCCTTGTTTTTGTTTATGTAATTATAAGACACTTTGTTATTTACTTGCTATTAAAATTCTCAACCTTTATAAGTTTTTAATGTGATTCGTCATATATTCGCTAAATTCATATATTCGTAATATTTGCGTTTTATTTTCGCATATGCGATAATTCGCCTATGCAAAAATTCGCATGTGCGAAAATTAGCATATGCAAAAATTAGCATATGCGAAAATTCGTACACCAGTCTCACACAGTAGTATTAGAGCCTTCTTTACACCACACAAGCTGGAAGCAGAGAGGGGTGATCACTGTGATGTGTACTGTGAAAAAAAAATACGAATATTCGTAATTGCGAATATATAGTGCTATATTCGCAAATATTCATGAATATGCGATATTCGTGAATAAAATTTGCATTGCAAATATTCGCGAGCAACACTAATGACAGGTACTCTTTAAACACATCAACCGGTTTCATGCCCTTTGCTTTCATAGGCATGCTTCTATTTATAATCCATGCCCTGTCCACTCATACAACAGCTGCAATCCAACAAGCAAGGTACCCTATGCCACCCCTAACAGCAATCAGGTCACCCTGGGCTGCCACACATTGGACACCTTGATGGCTACCAGAAAGCCAACAAGCAATTTACATTTCATAGGGTAAACACATGAAATAAAGGCAAACTGAAACATAAGTATTACACTTTGAGCACTGTCTTTATACAGACAATAATCTTCACTGAAAATAAAGATCATGGCTCCTGCTGTCTGTGCTGAAAAATAGCAGCTATTCGGGAAGACATGGTGGATCGGTTTGAAGTAGTGTGGGAGCCGTGGCTTTCTTCGCCTTATAGCCCACGGTTTTGCTTTGTATTAATAGGGAGTGCCTTCTCTTAGCATTGGGAGGCAGACCAGCCTGCTCTTTGTTTTATTATTACTTATGTCCTGCTCATATGTTCGGTGACACTAGTTACTATTGACGACAATGTGCCTTAAGTTGTACACCTTGTTTTAGACTCCTGTTTTGGTCATGTTGACCTTACCCTCATGGTTTGTAATCATATTCTTGTGTGAATCTCATGCTATAATAAAAGCTTCATGGTTTGACTGTTAATAAAGAAAACGGCCCCTGAAAATCACACCACTAGGGGTCCCCATACCTACTGGGACACTAACCAGTTCTGCAGCAACATCAGCTTGTCCATGAGTCATGGACAAGGGATGACTCATGGACAAAGATGCATGAGCAGGCAACCAATCACCTCCCACCACCACAAGGGAGGGACACGCCCCCTTCCCCTGAGAGGATTTCTAACACTGTGAGCTAATGAAAAGAGGTATTTTTATTATAAATATAGGCGAAAGAGGCATAAAATGCTCAACTCCATGTTCAGGCAGGAGATTGGACAGTATATGAAAAGTTATTGAGCAGGGGAAGATCGGACATCTAAGGTCTTACCCTTGATATCTGAACACCCAACTGAAGGTGATCTAAATGGCTTATGTGCTAAATAATTGAACTTTTCTGCATCTAGACGTATGTACTATTTTTACTTTACCCATGTATGCTACAAAATTAAAGGACAACTGCAGCGGCATTAAACCACAGGATACGGGATAAGTGTTTGATTGCGGGGGGTCCGACCGCTGGGACCCCAGGAGATCTCCCTAACAGGGCGCCGCCATTAGTGCTCATGGTGAGCGCTAAGGCGCGTAGCGTCGACCTAGAGGTCAACGGTGACGCCCCGTCTCCTCCCTGTCCCCATACAGTTCTATTGGGGGAGGCGGGGAGGCACGAATGCTGCCTTGCCGCCTCTCCCATAGAGATGTATGGAGGAGGCGTGCCGGCCTCAACGTCATGCTGCGGCTGGCACGCCCCCTGCACGGGAGAGCCGCGGCCCCGTACAGGAGATCGCCGGGGGCCCAAGCGTTCGGACCCCCCGCGATCAAACACTTATCCCCTATCTTGAGGATAGGGGATACGTGTTTGTAACGCTGCAGATGTCCTTTAATAAGTGCTTTTAATATCACAGGCACTGATGTCAATGTTAGCACCAAAAAAAAAATCCCGATCACCAATGGAAAAGAAAAAGTTAACCCAGGCTTGGATTAAGTGTCTTCATCTGCTGCTGTTAAGAGAAAGAAAGGCTCTTAACATGAGATGAGCCATCTTATCTAGCAGCATCCCACATCCTTGCTTCCGCTTTTAAACCTACATATAGGATGCACTTCAAGTTTTAGTAGAGTAATACACAATGAAGGAACGCTCTCTGCATGTGTAACCCTATAAGTAGTCATAGTCTTAATATTTCCAAGACACTATAGTCTTTCATTGTAAAAGGAAGAGGATAGAGTGTCTTCTGCCTCATGGTAAAGGTTAAAAGTCTATTGGGGAGATTTATCAAAACCTGTGCAGAGGAAGAGTGGTGTAGTTGCCCATAGCAACCAATCAGATTGCTTCTTTCATTTTCCACAGGCCTCTTTAGAGGCCTGTGGAAAATGAAAGAAGCAATCTGATTGGTTGCTATGGGCAACTGCACCACTCTTCCTCTGCACAGGTTTTCATAAATCTCCCCCTATGTGTTGATATTGTGGATGAAACTAAAGATCAAGTGATCAACTAATAAGACATACATGAGTTAACCTCCAGTGCACTTGACTTATCAACCAATAAACCAACCAAAGGTCAAATCTAATAAAAACATGACATGTTGCTATTATGGCTGATAATATAGTGTAACCTCTAATGTGTTATTACATGGCTACTATTATAGTGTTATTTAGGCAGTAAACAGTTTAGGGAAACTCCCATGTTACATCATTTACCACTTGGTATGATTTGGGTACTTACATTTTTTTTTGTGCGTAGACTTTGAACCCTTTTTAGCACATCGTGCGATTGTTCAACGCCTTACTTCTATTTTTATCATTTTACCCTTGCACTTTGTTTGTTACTTAGGTCACCTGTGCCCGTGTATTATTATTATTATTTTTTTTATAATATTTTTTAGTGGGCCTGTGCACATAAGTATACATGATACATCGTTTGAATTGTTCTTTGTTCTTGACTACTTGTTCTTGTCTACTTTTTTATTGTTCTAGTCATGTAATAGTTTTTCTTTTTCTGCTGTGTTTTATATAGCATTTTACATGCTTTTAAATGTATAATTTTTTGTTTAAATAAAATGAATTATTTTTGATCTATATAAGCATTCTTTCTTGGTATGGTATAATTGCGAAAAACGGTAGAAATCACTTCTACTATGCCAAAATGCCTTAAAGGGGTGCTCCGCCCCTAGACATAAGATCTCTGATCGCGAGGCTCCCGCTGCTGGGGACCTTCCTGCAGCACCCAGTGTACATTTAGAGCATCGGGTGCAGCTCCGTATACTTGTGACATAATGGCCACGCCCCCTCAATGCAAGTTTATTGGAGGGGGCGTGACGGCCATCACACCCCCTCCCATATGCTTGTTTCAAGCCCCTGCCCGGTATCGCCAGTCATCCAGCACAGAGCGAAGTTTGCTCCATGCACTGAATGTCCGGGGTGCCGCAGCCGAGATTGCGGGGGTCCCCAGCGGCGGGACCCCATGATCAGACATCTTATCCCCTATCCTTTGGAGATGATGCCTAAGATGCCTAGGGGAGAGTACCCTTTAAGGCCCCAATAGAAAAATGTTGCCCACCAATTTCTGCAGGACTCTAATTATGTGGGCTTCTGGATTTTCCCATCTAACATCCTTCTGTTCTTGAAGAGATAAACTGCTAGCGGCCTGCAGAAAATCTCTCCAATAATGGGGGAAACGCAATGTGCAGTCACTATAAAATACACTGTAACTGTACTGTAATGTCTATTAGCAGCACTGTCGTGCCATTTGTCATTGCACAGTTGAATCTACAGTTCAATGTTCTTGAAAGAGCTTAGCTTTCCAAGGTCATGGTTAATATTTGTCACGCCTCTGTAGTCTGTTATCTTAGTCAATGAGTCATCACTTGTATGCATCTCGGGGACAAACCTTAAAAAGATACCATCGCTTCATTAAAACGCCATTCTCACACTCTCGTATATCTCCGTCTCCTTTCCCCCCTTCGGGATCATGAAGATGCCCCTACTACCTGGAGCTGCTTGTCTTAAGTAACAGAATGACAAGAGCAGACAAGTCACTGCCTCCCACGCAAGCATTGCTCTCATCTCCTGGATGACAAAACCTTTATCTGACACATTGTATGTTCTCATAAACCCTTAGAGACGCGCATACATTATATATTTGACTAAACTGATTAGTAGTACTTTATTGTTCCATGGATGTCTGTATGTTAAACTTTAAAGTGTACTTGTCGCTTTAAAAAGGTTTTACATGTCCTAGAGACACGTCAAAAGTATCGATCGGACGGGGATCTATTGATAGGGGAGAAAGGCATGGCTGACCAAGACAATCCTATGACTAAGGTCCGTTGTTAGGACCGAAAAGCGTCACTTTGTCTTGTCCTCTCTGTACTGAAGCTTTTATGCAATAAAGAATTTGTTCCTTCATCTGCGCTGGACATCCTGTTCGTTCGCATTAACGTGTCTGTTGGCGTTGCCCACGCCAGTCCTGGCGCTACGGGCTTAAGGAGTGAGCTGGACTTTCTTCTAATTGGTTTCTACTTTCAATCCTATAGACTTACGATGTTAGTTTCTCCCAGCTAGTTCTAGCGATTGGTCAATGTCTAAGCACTGAGACCCCGACTGATCAATATTTTTGACATGTCTCTACAAGATGTAAATTTTTTTTTAAAGTGACAGTGCCCATTTAAGGATTCTAAACAGACAAGACTTACCGTATTTTTTCCGTATAAGACGCACTTTTTCTTCACCAAAACTGGGGGGAAAAGTTGTTGCGTCTTATACGGCAAATACACATTAAAACCCTGTCCTATCGGGGCGGTCCCTGCGGCCATCAATGGCAATGGCCGGGACCCGCGGCTAATACAGGACATCACTGATCGCGGTGATGCCCTGTATTAACCTTTCAGACGCGGCGATCAAAGCTGACCACCGCATCTGAAGCGAAAGTGAAACTAACTCGGCTGCTCAGTCGGGCTGTACGGGACCGCCGCGGTGAAATTGCGGCGTCCCGAACAGCTTACAGGACACCGGGAAGGCCCTTACCTGCCTCCTCGGTGTCCGCTCCGTGCCGGGATCCCCTGCATGGCCGGCGCTCTCCTTCGTTGTTATCACGTCATCGCGCACTCTGTCCCGTCATCCAATAGAAGTAGCGTGCGTAGCGACGTGATGGCGGCAACGGAGAGTGAGGATACCGGGCAGCAGAGACGTTCCGGAGTGACGGGGACATCCCCGGGAACGCGGCGACAGCGATGGAGGGCGACATCCAGGGCAGCGGTGACGATCGGTGACGTGTCCGGAGCGGGGGGACACATGAGTACTACCTCCTATATCAGTGGTCTTCAACCTGCGGACCTCCAGATGTTGCAAAACTACAACTCCCAGCATGCCCGGACAGCCAACGGCTGTCCGGGCATGCTGGGAGTTGTAGTTTTGCAACATCTGAAGGTCCGCAGGTTGAAGATCACTGTTCTATACTTTACTTTGTATTTGGTTCAGAATCTTTTTTTTCTAGATTTTCATCCTTTAAAATTGGGTGCGTCTTATATGCCGGAGCGTCCTATAGGGCGAAAAATACGGTAATTCCCCTGAGATATATGGGATGTTGAAAATGTGTGACAGCCTCCTCATCCCTTCATCATTCATGGGCATTAATATGCACCTTCATCCAAGCCAAATGTGCATAATAATTGGAGCTTAGTACTGTTAATTGTCAGCAAAAAGATCTTCCAGATGCTGTTCCGTACTGTCAGAAGCAGTGACGTATCATATTGGAACACTCGAACATGAAAGTAGTGTTTGTATGACTGTGCTGCCTGTTGCAAAGGTAATTATGATTTCCACATAGAAGCAGCGTATGACTGTCATGTACATAACCAATTTTTCCTATGCTTTTTGTATGTTAATCTCCATTCCAAATATAGATGTCAGATGCCAGGTGCAAACCGTCGGGTCAAAGGTAAAAATGGCAGATGGGAATGATGCTTCGTTTGATCTTTCCTATGCTAAAAGGTGTTAATAGTTCATGTACTCTTTTAGCTGTTTTCATACATTGCACAGGGGGGAATACTAAGATCGACATTACACGCTGTTCTTAAAGGGGTACTCCAAAGGATAGGGGATAGGATGTCTGATCGGGGGGGTCTCGCCGCTGGGGACCCCCGTGATCTCCTTGCTGCATCCGATGTTCGTTTAGAGCGTCATGTGCAGCGCCGGAGGCTTGTGACGTCAAGTCCATGCTCCATGCCCTGCTCGTGATGTCATGACCACGCCCCATCAATGAAAGTCTATGAAAGGGGGCGTGACTTGCATTAAGTGGGCGTGGCCATCACGAGCTAGGCTTGACCATGACGTCACGAGCCCCCGCCCTGCATAGGCAGTTATTTAGCACGGAGCGAAGTTCGCTCTCCTGCACCGGATGCCTGGGGTACGCAGCCAAGACCACGGTGGTCCCCAGTGGCGGGATCCCCGCGATCAGACATCTTATCCCCTATCCTTTGGATAGGGGATAGGATGTCTAGGGGCGGAGTACCCCCTTAAGTGTGCAGGATCGAGCAGGATTTATAAATAAAGGCTGCCTGTGCAGCGGCCTCAGCAGAAACTGTCATTTGTATAGCTTGGTTTCACAACCTTTTATGCAAAACCACACCCCTCTGGTAAGGCCCACCCACTTGACAAGTGCGGTGCCAATCAGCAGAAAGAGGGAAAAAAATTGGTAAACCAGAGGGTTAGTACAAATATGTGCTACTTTTTGCCGATCTATAACAGGTACAGACTTTCATAAAGTCCACCCATAGTCTTTAATAGTTACCTGTCAGTTGCTTCATGTTGCCCGAGCTACAGACAGCATGAAACAGAGACAGGCTTCTGTATGACTTTGACTTACTCTAAAATGCTGCAATGTTTCAGAGAAATAATAGTTGTAAAACGGTCTAGGAATGGGGTAACTAATTATCTGGGTCTTCCCAAATGGTGGCCCCTCATCTACTGGGTTCAATTGCTAGATTCATTCCCCTCTGTGTATAGTGATACACCATAGACCTAGACCACTATTCAAAACTGTGCTTAAGAGATTATATTTTTTTGGATTTGCGAAAAGAGTTAAATGAAGTTTACCAATTGTTGTATGGAATCCTGGCATCAGAGGTCTCATTCCTGTGCTTTGCATGCCTGAACAGCTTTAGGGTACGTTCACACGGGCGGATTTATTTGAAGTCAGACCCTAATGACTTCAATGGGGCTTGCAGTGGATTTTCCGCATTGTGCAGTGCTGCAGAGAGCCGAGAAGAGCCCGCCCACTTTCAAATACGCAACGGAAAACCCGCAAATAAATCCGTCCATGTGAACGTACCCTTATTCAGAAAAAAGGTTGTAGTTCACAGAGGTAAATCAGGTTAGCATGATTCAGCTACGTGACACATACGTCACTACTACAACACTCAACATAACCCTCATCATCATTCCTCGTGCACACCACAATGGCACCACCAGGGGAGTCTGGCAGAAGCTTTCTCCCCTGTCCTTATTGAAAACATATGCATGGTTGAGTAGAGAATACAAGTTCTGTAGAGGCAGTTTACTGTAAGTGCATAGCATTGCTATATGGGTGTCATCTACAAAGGTATAGAAGAGATATGATCAACAAGAGATCCGATCAAACAGTAAATTAGACAAACTATATACCCTTGGATTAGGAGGAAATGTTTTGGGGCTTTTTGGCTGAAGACGTGACTTTAATGTGGTTCTCACACAAGAGCCCATAGAAGCCAATCATCTCATCGCTTTCATCTTTTTCCCTGCCTTAGTTTATATAAATGTTTTACAATGACTTCAGTGAAGTCAAAATTCAGCAAATAATACATGTCTATGTTAAAAGTGTCCGGTTATTTTCTGAGCTGAAAAGATGCCGGATCTGAGGTTTTTCATTTGAACAATTCAGTTGTAATTAGCATCAAGAGTGAAACAAAACCCTTGTGAAGTCTGCGGGGCCCGACACTGACTGAACAAATACATCTGACAGTCATTTCACCAAATAGCCATTGCACTGCTTTGTGAGATAGTCCCCATGCTTATCAGTTAATATGTGTGGTCTGATGTCTTCTGAAAAGACTCTGTAATGGTCAAGAGACTGATATCCCCTCATAATTGCTAAAACTAGGAAATGAAATGGCCAATGCAGCTAAGAGGCACATTAAATCCCCCAAAACTGGTTATTATTATTGCAGCTGACAGACCAGTTTAGTACTAAATTGCTTTTCTATTAGGATATATGCACATGGGGTTAGTTTAGGAAGCCAATAATAAGTGTTGTCCTGAGGATAGGGCATAAATAATTTCAGCCCAGAAACCCTTTTTTTCAAGAGCTACTTTAAATGGGGCTGTCCTTAACTGGTATCCAGTCACAGGTGATGGGATGTGAAGGCTTCCAGTCACACAGTTTGCTTCCTCCTCCAGCCAGTCAGGCTTGATTGACAGCCCCGAATTTAGGTCTTCTCCCTGCACTATGTCAATCCAGCTAGTATTGGAGGGAGGAGGCTCAGTGAGAGTGACAAGAGGCCACCATGCCCCCTCCCCTGTGACTGGAAAGCAGTTATTGGGAGTCCCACTTAAAAGTTCCTTTCTTCTTCTATGTGGGATCGTATAGAGCTGAGGAGAATAGTGTCAGAACCTGTCTCCCAACCTATCAGGTATCAGATAACACTTACCCTCCTTGCTCCAAGCTTCTCTCTTGCTCTAGGTTCTGCCGCACTGGGACCTGACTCCATGGTCTATAGGGTAGATTGATTGCTATGGCCAACTGCACCAATCTACACAGATGTTGATAAATCTCTCCCTAAATAAAAGGCTGCTCTTAGGTCTGAATGTTAGGCATCTGTTTTAATATATTTAGCGTCTAGAATCTGATTTTTTTTAATGGGTTTGCTCTGAGATTTGAAATTATTTATAGTTCTGGTGTTGGATTTGGGTCAATTTTGAGTTTCTGGTCTAGAATCCAAATTAAAAGGGGTTGCCCAGGAATCGAAAAACAAACCTATTTTCTTTCAAAGACCGCTCTTTTTCTGTCTCCAGGTTGGGTGTTGTTCTGCAGGTCAGTTCCATTGAAGTGAAAGGAGCCAAGTTTTAATACCACACCCAAAGTGAAGACATACAGGGAGCTGAGAAAATAGATCTGTTTTTCAATTCCTGGACAACCCCTTCAATGTGTAGGTCTGGTCTGGGGTCTGAATAAACTGAAGGGTGGTCTTGATTTATTTCGGAATTTGGATTAACTTAGGCATCTAAGGTTTGATTCTATATATAAGTCTGGTCTGGGGTCAAATTTAATTAATGTAGGAGTCTCATGTGAGGTGTGAAATCATTTGAGGGTCTGGTCTGGAGTCAATATTACTTTAGGGTTAATGAGTCTTGTGTCTCAGCAACAGCAGTGGTCAGGACAAGAATCTGGGCTGGATAGTGAAGAAATAAAAGAGAATGATTCCAATACAGTCATTAGATTTATATAGGACTTTGCTGTCTAGTCTGGATTCTCTGTTTCAGCAAATATTTATATTTTACAACAAGTATACATAAAGGGGGACATTTGTTATATATTTACACCTGCTTTCAGGCATCAAAAAGTTGCAAATTAACATTTGGGACTTTTGGGGTTTGCATGCCACTTGCGCCATCTTTTAGTATGTGAGTGGGGTTTGAAAAAAAGGGAGCGTGGTCTCTTGTGTCCACTGGATTAACAGTAGGTACGGCACAACTGTACACTGGAAGGGCTTTACCTAAGACTGGCATATAAAATACTAGTCTTAGTAAATCCCCCTAAAACTCTATTCAACCACAACCTAATTTATAACTAAGAAATGTGTCCCTATGGTTGGATTGTATAGGGACACAGGCCTTTGACAAGGTGAATGGTAGTACCCAATACAAATGTAAATTCATAAAAGCATAAAAAAGGATTATGGTTTGGGTATGAGAATAAACCTGCTAGTACAGAATGTGGAGTCGATAATAGAGATGACATGTCAGGGAGGGGAAGGGGGGGTCCAAGTTTATGGAACAGCCTAGGGATTATGGTTTACTTATTCTGCCACTACTAGTAAATGCTCCACTACAGTAGGATTCAAGAAGGCAGAAAAAACATCATCGCTCTGCAGCCTAATTTCTGCTGGTCATAAAAGCTATTTTATCATCACATCTTCATAATGAACGCTAAGGCCAACTCACTGGGGAGAGAAAGCAGAAATGGTAGGAAGGTGTATGAGGGATGAGCTGCTTAGCCTACTTTCTGATGTGTTAAATAAGAACATTTTATTTAGTCTGCACACTACTGAGTGATATATATAGGCACAGGTCTTTCCACGGGTATAATCACTTCTGTTCTGCCCTTGTATGCTTCCCCATGTGTGCAGGTCAGTTTTAAGTGAAGCAATACTATTAATACGACTAACAAACATACTAATTATGTGGAATATTAGTTTTTTTTTATATTTCTTGTATAGATGGACACATCACAAACCAGCCAACATTTTATTCAATTCCGTTCAGATTCCATTTAGCTTCTTTTCAAACCTAAATGCCAGGACATGGCAAGAAAGGCAATGGTCCATTTAACAGGGCAGAACGGTGGGCAAGATTTGCCAAGGTGCTAGGTTTTGCCTTAAGAGATATGTTCTAGGCTTTGATTCCTAATCTTAAGATCATGAGGGTATATTCACTTATAGTTACATAGTTACATAGTACGGTTGAAAAAAGAAATACGTCCATCAAGTTCAACCAGGGAATTGAAGGGTAGGGGTGTGGCGCGATATTTTGGAAGGGATGGGATTTTATATTTCTTCATAAGCATTAATGTTACTTTGTTCCAGGAATGTATCTAATCCTGTTTTAAAACTGTAAATTTTTCCTGCTATGACCAGTTCCTGAGGTAGACTGTTCCATAAGTTCACAGTTCTCATGGTAAAGAAGGCGTGTCGTCCCTTGAGACTTTTTCTTCTATAACTGCAATGTTTTCCATGTCAAAACTACCTTGGTATTACCTTTAAAAATTCCACTCCTATTGACTATTGACCCATTATGCCCGTTTGCACATGTCCTAAGAGAACTTATAAAAAAAAGGTTCAATTCACTGAGAACTTCAAGAACAAATGGCTTGGTAAAGGGGTAGGTACAACATACACAGGTACACAAACAAGTTCAGTGTGATAAGACACCCAACCCTTTGGAAGATGTAACAGAAAATAACCCTTTAGCATCCAACACTGGTATGTGTTTTGAGTGAGATTTGCCTGTTCTTATTCGTTACTGCACAAGTAATTCCAGGATCAGATCTACGCACAACAATCTAACTTCAATAGCAGCTTTTAATCTTCGGCTGCCAGTGTGCAAGTAATGATAGTGAAATTGATGCAATCCAGGCCTATAGGGTGGCAGAAATGAAACACAAGTGACCAGGAACTGCATTGTGTCTACACCCCACACTTAATCCAGCTCTGCCTCTACATACTTCTGTTATTATATAGGTTTATTATAAGAAAATCACACTGAGATAAGAGGAGGTAAAACGACTTCTTTTGTTGTGAAAATACATCTGAACCATTTAACTAGATGAGAAAATTATTGGGGCGCTGAGTATTTGCTAAATTTGCTATAATAACGCACAGTTACACTGATAATAATGATAGATCAAGCATTAAGTAGACTGTTTACATCTTAATCACCAGTGGATACGGAGTACGTCATTAAAAGGAAATACACTCTGTGTAAGTTACAACAGAGAAGCAAGCCATAGACAATTGTTATTACAGGAAATCCCTAATATCAGGTCACTTAAAGTGGTACTGCCCCTAGACATCTTATCCTCTATCCAAAGGATAGGGGATAAGATGTCTAATTGCGGGGGACCCCCGCCATCTCTGCTGCAGCACCCCAGACATCCTGTGTATGGAGCGAACTTCGCTCCTTGCTGGATAAATAACGATGCCCGGCGGAGGCTCGAAACGTCACAGTCATGTCCCGCTCGTGACGTCGCGGCCACGCACCCTCAATGCAAGTTTATGGGAGGCCGTGACGTCACGAACAAGGCAAGGCGTGACCGTGATGTCACGAGCCTACGGTGCGGCACCCAACGCTATAAACGAACGCCGGGTGCAGCAGGGAGATTGTGGGGGTCCCCAGCAGCGGGAGCCCCGTGATCAGACATCTTATCCCCTATCCTATGGATAGGGGATAAGATGTCTAGGGGTGGAGTACCCCTTTAATACATTCATAATCTATTAATGACATATGATCCACTATATCCTACGTCTACATTCTGATCTCCAGATCTTTTTCTTTCATGCAAATGACTGTCCAGTTGTAAAGGATTGGTCCTTTTATTATCTGGACTTGAGACTATGCTATGTACATGTACATCTTAACTGGTCCGTGTCTTTTACCAGTGGTGCCAGGTCAGACAACACACCAGTGCATGTTGTATAATAAGTTAAATGTGACCATCGTTTTTCAAGCACCTAAAACAGAAAACACAGCTTTTTGATGCAAGTGGGTGGCGGTCATTGTGCAGACTGGATGGTGGAATGCAGCAAGATGGGTTCACAGCCTATCTTACACTGAAATCTGCTCTCGGCTGTGTGTAGCAGAGTGAGGGAGGAAGTTCTCCCCTGCAGAGCTTCAGTTGATGTCACGCCTGCTGGGGAACGTCCCTTACCAAGCCTGTGGAGCTCAGTGAGACTGACCAGAAGATACAGAACAATATTAAGGTAGAAAACTAAAAAATAATAAAAATAAAGGCAGGTGTTGTTTTATCATGATGGGGGAAGTTAACTGGGAGGATTAAAGTTTTATCAAGCACATGACAGGTACTCTATACGGGCGGAATTCCGTGAGCGGATTTCCGCGGTGTGAACTTAACATTAGTGTAAATGGGTCTCCACGAGACCTGTTCACACTGCGGAATTTCAGCGGCAGACAATTCCGCCGCTGAAATTGTTCCGCGCAAAGAAAGAACATGTTCATTCTTTGCGCGGATTCCGCGAGCACTGCATAGCCGTCAATGGTGACGGCTCGGTGCCCCACGGCCCTAGCGCCGAAGTTTTTTTGTCGGCGGCTGCCAGACAGAATCTCCGCTCGCTGAATTCAGCAAGCGGAGATTCCGCAGTGTGAACGCACCCTAAAGGAAGTCAGACATTGCCATAGAGTAGCAGGAAATGCTATGCATTCATTATCCATGCATGGGATGGGCATAAAGCTATACTTCATATAAAATAGGAGACTATTCATAGTACTATTGGGCATACTAGATGGGCCAGATGGTTCTTATCTTGTGACACAGTCTGTGTTTCTATGCAGTGCATTCCAGCTACAGTCATGGCCGTAAATGTTGGCACCCCTGAAATGTTTCAAGAAAATGAGGTATTTCTCACAGAAAAGGATTGCAGTAACACATGTTTTGCTATGCACATGTTTATTCCCTTTGTGTGTATTGGAACTAAACCAAAAAAGGGAGGAAAAAAGCAAATTGGACATAATGTCACACCAAACTCCAAAAATGGGCTGGAATAAATTATTGGCACCCTTAACTTAATATTTGGTCGCACACCCCTTGGAAAAAATAAATGAAATCAGTAACCATCAGTAAGCTTCTTACACCTCTCGGAATGTTAAACCACTCTACCTTTGCAAACTGCTCCAGGTCTCTCTTATTATCTCCCAATAGCAATTTTAAGATCTCTCCACAGGTGTTCAATGGGATTTAGATCTGGACTCATTGCTGGCCACTTCAGAACTCTCCAGCACTTTGCTGCCATCCATTTCTGGGGGCTTTTTGATGTATGTTTGGGGTCATTGTCCTGCTGGAAGACCCAAGATCTTGGATGCAAACCCAGCTTTCTGACACTGGGCTGTACAGTACGACCCAAAATCCGTTTGTAATCCTCAGATTTCATGATGCCTTGCACACATTCAAGGCACCCAGTGCCCGAGGCAGCAAGACAACCCCAAAACATCATTGAATCTCCCCCATATTTCACTGTAGGTACTGTGTTCTTTTCTTTTTGTTTTATGTAAACAGCAGAATGATGTGCTTTACCAAAAAGCTCTATTTTTGTCTCATCTGTCCACAAGACGTTTTCCCAGAAGGATTTTGGCTTACTCAAGTTCATTTTGGCAAAATGTAGTCTTGATTTTTTTATGTCTCTGTGTCAGCAATGGGGTCCTCCTGGGTCTCCTGCCATAGCATTTCATTACATTTAAATGTCGATGGATAGTTCGCGCTGACACTGATGCTCCCTGAGCCTGCAGGACAGCTTGAATATCTTTGGAACTTGTTTGGGGTTGCTTATCCACCATCCAGACTATCCTACCTTGACACCTTTCATCAATTTTTCTCATCCATCCATGCCCAGGGAGATTAGCTACAGTGCCATGGGTTGCAAACTTCTTGATAATGTTGTGTACTGTGGACAAAGGCAAATCTAGATCTCTGGAGATGGACTTATAACCATGAGATTGTTGATATTTTTCCACAATTGTTGTTCTCAAGTCCTCCGACAGTTCTCTTCTCCTCTTTCTGTAGTCCATGCTTAGTGTGGCCACAGACACACAATGCAAATACTAAGTGAACTTCTCTCCTTTTTATCTGCTTTCAGGTGTGATTTTTATATTGCCCACACCTGTTACTTGCCCCAGGTGAGCTTAAAGGAGCGTCACATGCTTGAAACAATCTTATTTTCCACAATTTTGAAAGGGTGCCAATAATTTTGTCCAGCCCATTTTAGGAGTTTGGTGTGACATTATGTCCAATTTTCTTTTTTTCCTTCCTTTTTTGTTTTAGTTCCAATACACACAAAGGGAATAAACATGTGTATAGCAAAAACATGTGTTCCTGCAATCCTTTTCTGTGAGAAATACTTCATTTTCTTGAAAAATTTCAATGGTGCCAACATTTATGGCCATGACTGTATACATCAGATCCCCTAAAAGCATGGATGCCGACTTATAGTGTGATACACTGTGGGCCCCATTTACCGTATTTATTGGGGTATACCACGCACCGGTCTATAACACGCACCCTCATTTTACCAAGGATATTTGGGTAAAAGAAGTTTTTTACCCAAATATCCTTGGTAAAATGAGGGTGCGTGTGTGTGCATGCGTATACCCCGATATACCCCCAGGAAAGGTAGGGGGAGAGAGACCGTCGCTGCCCACTTCTCTCACCCTGCCTTTCCTGGGGTCTAGAGCCCTGTTGCCGCCGATTCTCTCCCGTTGGCTATCTACGCCGCTGCCCGTTCTCTTCCCCTGACTATCGGTGCCAATGGGGCAGCGGCGCCGATAGCCAGGGGTAGAGAAGGGGCAGCCCATGCCGTTGCTATGCACTGCACGGCGCGGCGCAATGACGAGTGACGTCAGTGCGCCGCGCAGTGCATAGCAACGATGCAGGGGACGCACACCGGAGGCCTGAAGCAGCGCGGACCCGACCCCGGTAACAGGTAATTATACAACCGGGAATGGGGGAGGCAACGGGGCAGCGGCTCCTTGTCTCCCCCTGGCTATCGGCGCCGCTGCCCCATTGCCGGCGCCGCTTCTCTCCCCCTGACTATCGGCGCCGGCAATGGGGCGCCGGCACCGATAGTCAGGAGGAGAGAACGGGCAGCGGCACCGATAGCCAGGGGGAGAGAAGGGCCGGCAGCAGGGCTCTAGACCCCAGGACAGGCAGGGGCAGAGAAGCCGGCAACGCTGGCGGTCTCTGCACCTGCAAAGCCGCTGTAGTTCATTGATTTAAAGCGCCCGCTTTAAATCATTGAACTGCAGCAGCTTATCGGCATATAACACGCAGGTAGACTTTAGGCTAAAAATTTTAGCCTAAAAAGTGTTATACGCCGATAAATACGGTACTTTAATGGTTCAAATGTAGTCAGCTAGTGACTTCTTTTAGGGTACGTTCCCACACGGTGTATTTTGCTGCGTATTTGCTGCGTATTTGGTGCTGCGTATTTTACTACCCATTGACTTCAACAGAGAAAATAAAATACGCAGCAGCAAATACGCAGCAAATACGCCGTGTGGGAATGTACCCTTAGGCTGCTTTCTGCTCACATATCTTTGCTAGATTTGCTAGATTCAATATCGCAGAAAATCGTGCTATTTTGTGCAACAAATGAAACATATTTGAGCAATAAGCAAACCAAATGTAGTCACTAGGTAAATATGTTCAGGTCATACAAGTGAATGACAATATATGTTGGCATCCCTGTGTAGACAGGATCTGACATATATGAGGGACGCACAATGTGAGCCCAGCCTGAGTGGTATTGAAAAGTGCAAGTGTTCAGGAACCATAGCAACACAGCAATAGTCACACTCCAAAATCCAAATTCTTGTATGAAGGGTTTTCTCACAGCTTTAACTGCAATATCAACATAGAGTATGAAGAAGACGACGCATACAGTAACTTCGGTGATGCATGATCCTGTTCTTATATCAGAAAAGTTAAAGATTTATTTTGTATCTAAATAAAAATATAAGAAGCAAATATTCTGAATATTATTGGCATCATTGTTATGTAATACCAGGCAGATTACCACTGGGTCTGTAGCTGCATATTTCACATTTCATTCTGATATTCACTGTTATTACTCAGTTTCACATGTGCATATTTTACATTGATGTTTTCAGTTATAAAAAAATACATAAAAACAAATTGTATGTGGAAATAATCTTGTTTTACAGTTCCACTGCCATGCATTATTAGACATATGGGATATATGGGACATATGGGAAATATGGGAAATACATTCACTATGGTACTACTATACACATTGCCCTACATATTGGTTTTATATTTCTCACATAATTTAAAGGGATACTCCGGCGGAAAACTTTTTTTTAAATCAACTGGTGCCAGAAAGTTAAACAGATTTGTAAATTACTTCTATTAAAAAATCGTAATCCTTCCAGTACTTATTGGCTGCTGAATACTACAGAGGATATTATTTTCTTTTTGGAACACAGAGCTCTCTGCTGACATCACAAGCACAGTGCTCTCTGCTGACATCTCTGACAATTTTAGGAACTGTCCAGAGCAGCATATGTTTGCTATGGGGATTTTCTCCTACTCTGGACATTCTTAAAATGGACAGAGATGTCAGCAGAGAGCACTGTGCTGGTGATGTCAGCAGAGAGCTCTGTGTTCCAAAAAGAAAAGAATTTCCTCTGTAGTATTCATCAGCTAATAAGTCCTGGACTGATTAAGATTTTTTAATAGAAGTAATTTACAAATCTGTTTAACTTTCTGGCACCAGTTGATTTAAAAAAAAAAAAAAGTTTTCCACCGGAGTACCCCTTTAACCTCTTAAGGACCAATGACGTTGTGGAACGTCATGGCACCCTGGGCTTTAAGGACCAATGACGTTCCACAACGTCATGGCCTTTTCCGGTCTCTGCCGCTCGCCGGGCAGAGATCGGAACTGGATGCCTGCTGAAATCCTTCAGCAGGCATCCAGGGCAAACGCCGAGGGGGCCATGTAGGCCCCCCATGTCGGCGATCGCCGCAAATCGCAAGGGAAATCGCCCTTGCGATCTGCGGCGATACTGGGCTGATCGGGTCTCTGGGACCCGACCGCCCGGTAATTTTGCATGATCCCGGCTGTCACAGACAGCCAGGACCATGCTGGAGCCTAGGAGCGAGGTGGCAAGCCTGCCACCTCCTCCGATCCCCTGCGATCCGTCGGTTAACTAACCGACCAATCGCAGGAGGGGGGCGGTTACTTCCTCCCGTCCTGCCCGGCCCCTTGAAGTCCGGAGAGGACGGGAGGAAGACCGGAGGACGCGGCGGGGGACGGGGGAGTGCTGGGGACCGGCCCCGGTACTTACCTCGTCCCTGAAGACCCGGATCCCGACGGCGGCAGCGGCGACAGGTGAGTTGATCTTCAGCCGCGGTCGGGCCCTTTACAGCAATGCACGTCGCCGTAAAGCGACATGCATTGCTGTAATGGGACCCTGTATACTACAACTCCCAGCATGCCCAGACAGCCCTTGGCGTCTGGGCATGCTGGGAGTTGTAGTTTTGCAACATCTGGAGGTCCACAGTTTGGAGACCACTGTGCCCTTCTAGATGTTGCAAAACTACACATCCTCAGCATGCCCTTACTGTCCAGGCATGCTGGGAGTTGTAGTTCTGTAACATCTGGCCCTTCAGATGTTGCAGAACTACAACTCCCAGCATGCCTGGACAGTTTTGGCATACGGGGAGTTGTAGTTTTGCAACATCTGGAAGGGCACAGATTGGGAACCACTGTATTAGTGGTCTATAAACTGTAGTCCTCCAGATGTTGCAAAACTACAACTCCAAGCATGCTGGGAGTTGTAGTTCGGCAACATCTGGCTCTAAAGATGTTGCCGAACTACTACTCCCAGCATGCCTGAGAATGTTTGGGAGTTGTGGTTTTGCAACCTGTTGCAAAACTAGAACTACCAGCATGCACTGATGGACTGTGCATGCTGGGAGTTGTAGATTTGCAACAGCTGGAGGTCCCCCCCCCCCTGTGAATGTACAGGGTACATTCACATGGGCAGGGGGCTTACAGTGAGTATCAGGCTGCAAGTTTGCGATGCAGCAAATTTTGCGCGGCAGCTAAAACTCTCTGTAACCCCCCCTGCCCGTGTGACTGTACCCTAAAAACACTACACTACACTACACTAACACAAAATAAAATAAAAAGTAAAAAAACACTACATATACACATACCCCTACACAGCCCCCCTACCTCCCCAATAAAAATGAAAGCATCTGGTACGCCACTGTTTCCAAAATGGAGCCACCAGCTGTTGCAAAACAACAACTCCCAGTATTGCCGGACAGCCGTTGACTGTCCAGGCATGCTGGGAGTTTTGCAACAGCTGGAGGCACCCTGTTTGGGAATCACTGGCGTAGAATACCCCTATGTCCACCCCTATGCAAATCCCTAATTCAGGCCTCAAATGCGCATGGCGCTCTCACTTTGGAGCCCTGTCGTATTTCAAGGCAACAGTTTAGGGCCACATATGGGGTATCGCCGTACTCGGGAGAAATTGCCTAACAAATTTTGGGGGGCTTTTTCTCCTTTCACCCCTTATGAAAAGGTGAAGTTGGGGTCTACACCAGCATGTTGGTGTAAAAGAATTTTTTTTTTACACTAACATGCTGGTGTTGCCCCATACTTTTCATTTTGACAAGAGGTAAAAGGGAAAAACGCCCCCCAAAATTTGTAATGCAATTTCTCCCGACTACGGAGATACCCCATATGTGGGCGCAAAGTGCTCTGGGGGCGCACAACAAGGCCCAGAAGGGAGAGTGCACCATGTACATTTGAGGTGATTTGCACAGGGCTGGCTGATTGTTACAGCGGTTTTTACAAACGCAAAAAAACAAAACCCTACATGTGACCCCATTTCGGAAACTACACCCCTCACGGAATGTAATGAGGGGTGCAGTGAGAATTTACACCCCACAGGTGTCTGACAGATCTTTGGAACAGTGGGCTGTGCAAATTAAAAATTTTGTACAGCCCACTGTTCCAAAGATCTGACAGACACCAGTGGGGGGTAAATGCTCACTGTACCCCTTGTTACGTTCCTCAAGGGGTCTAGTTTCCAAAATGGTATGCCATGTGGGTATTTTTTGCTGTCCTGGCACCATAGGGGCTTCCTAAATGCGACATGCCCCCGAGCAAAATTTGCTCTCAAAAAGCCAAATATGACTCCTTCTCTTCTGAGCATTGTAGTTCACCCGTAGTGCACTTCAGGTCAACTTATGGGGTACCTCCATACTCAGAAGAGATGGGGTTACAAATTTTGGGGGGTATTTTCTGCTATTAACCCTTGCATAAATGTGAAATTTGGGGGGAAACACACATTTTAGTGAAATTTTTTAAACATTTTTTTTACATATGCAAAAGTAGTGAAACACCTGTGGGGTATTAAGGCTCACTTTATTCCTTGTTACGTTCCTCAAGGGGTCTAGTTTCCAAAATGGTATGCCATGTGGGTATTTTTTCCTGTTTTGGCACCATATGGGCTTCCTAAATGCAACATGCCCCCCAAAAACCATTTCAGAAAAACGTACTCTCCAAAATCCCCTTGTTGCTCCTTCGCTTCTGAGCCCTATACTGCGCCCGCCGAACAATTTACATAGACATATGAGGTATGTGCTTACTCGAGACACATTGGGCTACAAATATAAGTATACATTTTCTCCTTTTACCCCTTGTAAAAATTCTAAAATTGTGTCTACAAGAACATGCAAGTGTAAAAAATGAAGATTGTGAATTTTCTCCTTCACTTTGCTGCTATTCCTGTGAAACACCTAAAGGGTTAAAACGCTGACTGAATGTCATTTTGAATACTTTGGGGGGTGCAGTTTTTATAATGGGGTCATTTATGGGGTATTTCTAAGATCAAGACCCTTCAAATCCACTTCAAACCTGAACTGGTCCCTGAAAAATTGTGATTTTGGAAATTTTGTGAAAAATTGAAAAATTGCTGCTGAACTTAGAAGCCCTCTGATGTCTTCCAAAAGTAAAAACTCGTAAATTTTATGATGCAAACATAAACATATTGTATATGTGAATAAAAAAAATTATTTGGAATATCCATTTTCCTTACAAGCAGAGAGCTTCAAAGTTAGAAAAATGCTAAATTTTCAATTTTTTCATCAAATTTTGGAATTTTTCGCCAACAAATGATGCAAGTAACGACAAAATTTTACCAATAACATAAAGTAGAATATGTAACGAAAAAACAATCTCGGAATCAGAATGATAGGTAAAAGCGTCTTCGAGTTATTAATGCTTAAAGTGACAGTGGTCAGATGTTCAAAAAACGCTCTGGTCCTAAGGTGTAAAATGGCCTGGTCCTTAAGGGGTTAATAGATGTAAGGCTCATCGGAGTCGACTGGCATTCAGTAGATAGTAGATCTGTGACACCACGGTGGTCTGGAGCTGGAGATGTAGTGGATCCGCTGGACCTGTGTGGCAGATGACGCGGGCCGCACCAGGGAGCGGAGTCTAAGGTGCCGCTGGTTTTCACCAGAGCCCGCCGCAAAGCGGGATGGACTTGCTGCAGCTGGCGGCACCCAGGTCACTACCACTGGCACGACTCGACCACACAGACGGCTGAGGTGAAGCGTGGAACAGAAGGGATGAGGCAAGACGAAGTCAGGCTAGCGGGAGGTCAGGGCTTGCGGCACAGGAGTGTAGTCAGTAGGTTAGCAGAATGTCAATAGGCTGGCGGCTGGAATCACAGGTCAGGTCACGGAATGCAAGGTCTGGTAAACGGCAAGGAAACACGGAATACAGCTTTCTCTCAGGCACAAAGGCAAACAAAGATCCGGCAGAGAGTTGGGGGAGGTGCAGAAACTTATAATGAACGTGCAGGTGCAAAACATAATTACGGGTGCACTGGCCCTTTGAATCTGAGAGCTCCTGCGCGCATGCACCCTGGGAGGCGAGGACACGTGCACCGGAGCTGTAAGGAAACAGCAGGGGACCGAGGTGAGTGACGGGCTGGGATTCGCATGCGGGCGTGTCCCGCAGTGCGAATCCCAGCCCCGCCGGCCAGAGGGGGAGAGGGGACAATGCGCTCACGGCTCGGACGTGCGGCTGGAGCGCAAGATGTCACAACAGAGTTGAAGTCACTCTGTTACGTTGTTTTATATTTACAAATACTCTTAGGCTGCATTTACATCTTGACATCTAAGCATCATTTTGGGCTGTTCTTTGACTTTCTGACAAAAGGGATAATGATGTAAAGCCTGATGTGTCTGTCTTGGCTTGAAAAAGGCCAGCTATGGCCGAAACGTCTGTGTTGTCATAATGGAAGTATTTTTTCTGTGAAATACTATTGTCTTGTATAATCTGCATGCTTGCTACATTCGCCTCTTTTTGACAAATATATGTGTGGTCAACCATGTTTTTGAGTCTTGCGCAGATTCACACATTGGGGAAATGGACCAAGCATATTCATCATGAAATTACAATTATCCCATTAAAGTCAAGGAGCTCACTGGCAACATGTTGGGCTATACGGCGCTGTCACTTTTAAACAGGATACTGACATATAGCCGGACATAATAGTAATAGCATTATGTAAATACAGTCTATTATCTGCCAGAGGTTTGTAAAATCTGGTTCTTTCTTTTACCACTTGTTAAAGGGGTAGTCCAGTGGTGAAAAACGTATCCCCTATCCTAAGGATAGGGGATAAGTTTGAGATCGCGGGGGGTCCGACTGCTGGGGCCCCCTGCGATCTCTCTGTACGGGGGCCAGGCTCTCCGGCCAGATAGCGGGTGTCGACCCCCGCACGAAGCGGCGGCCGACACGCCCCCTCAATACATCTCAATGGCAGAGCCGGAGATTGCCAAAGGCAGTGCTTCAGCTCTGCCATAGAGTTGTATTGAGGGGGCGTGTCGGCCGCCGCTTCGTGCGGAGGTCGACACGCCCCCTTCCCGCGGGCTGTCGGGGCTCCGTACAGGAGATCGCATGGGGCCCCAGCGGTCGGACCCCCGCGATCTGCAACTTATCCCCTATCCTTAGGATAGGAGATAAGTTGTTCACCACTGAGTAACCACTGGATATCTCCTTTAAGCTAAAAAGAGGATGCTATCAGAAACCCCCCTGTAAGACAGACCCAAGTGCAGCATCTAACATGGCTCTTGGACCTGTGAACTGATGGAATAAAGTGAATACTATATAAATGCCCATAGAATCTTATAGAACAAGCAATTTCATTGTTTAAAAAGGGTACATTCACATTTGCATATTTTGCTGCGTATTTTCCACAGATGATTTTGCTACCAATTGACTTCAATGGATAGCAAAAACCTCTTTGGAAAAGCTGCAGCAAAATACACAAAATGCAAATGTACCCTAACATAAAAAAGACAACATGGCAACTATCCTGTAAAATAACAGTAAGGGCTCATTCACACGGACGGATCCACAGCATTAAAAAATGCTGGAACACATAGAGGCACACTGTAGGGTCCACTGTCGGCAGATCCACAGCGTAAAATACGCTGCGGATCCATCTGTGTGAACGTACCCTTAAACAGTAAAATAAAAAAACATGCCATACAGCACTTTCAGAAGTGGGTCTCATGCATGAAAACGGGACAAAGTGGTGCACAGAGGTAACAAAAGCGTATTATACCTTGGTGGCAAATTCCATAATACCCCTTGAACATGAAACTAACAGCCTGTTCACCCGCACTTAACCCAATACACTGAGTTATAGTCCGGGTGAACAGGAGTAAAAAGAGGTATTTTGGTCCTGTAGTTGGAAAGTTATGACCCATGATGTGAAATTAGGATTGCTATGCAATGGAGACTGCTGGCACTTCTCAACCTCCTCCTGTATGCTGTGCACTGCCCACCCATTTTTTGGAATATTCATTAAATATTAATTTATGTGACCACTCAGAGAGCCCACGAACCAGACAGAATGGGAGGGGAGAAGGCACATGACAGGGGTGGGATGAGGAGCATCGAGGAGTTAATGAGGGGTTAATGTAAAAAGCAGGATATAGAAGGGGTGGAGCGAGAAAGGGTAAAAGGGGAAGACAGGAAGAGGAGGAGTCAGTTCTTGAACGGAGAAGAAGCTAGGTTGTCCCGCCTGCCCGCCCATGTTTCTTGGGTGTGGTTGGTGGCTGTGAAGGAGATAATGGGTTGTCGCAGGGGCAGGAAAGAAAAGGGGCGACTTGGAGGCATTTCTTGGAAAATGGTGGCAGCGGCCCGATATATACCGGCCCCTGGTGGAGCTGGGATGGGACCCAGCTGGTTGTGGCAGTATACTCTCCAAAGGTGGGGCCCTTGGGTCAGGGGGTGAGGCGACTAAGGGCACAGTAGGAGAAGGATTGGATTTGGTTGCCTTCAGGTCCCCCCTTCTTCTGGGGCAGTTTAACATCTCAGAGGTTAAGCATGTTTTGCACTTTTATAACTGTTATGAAGGGGTACATGTTGTTACCCCAAAAATGTTAGGGTAATGTGAATATTTTTATATATTTATGTGAAATGTTTAATAAAATGTGGCCCGCTGTGCCATTTCTACCACAAAACAGGTGTCGGTGACTTGTTGTGAGGAGGGTGGGGTGGAAATAGGCGAGCAGATCTAGACGATCCCCTAGTCATGCTATTGCTGCGACCAGATCGCTTACGTGACTGCAGGCTCTCACATCACCGGGACATAAGAGATGTACAGTATATACTAATAATGGCCCACCCATTACAAGGCACAGAGGAGGGAGGCTGGGAAGCATGAGCATTGTGCAAAAATCCTAATTTTCATCACAGCAACATAAAAACTACACAACCAAATTAGGTAAGTAAGACCTCTTTCTACTTATGTTCACCCGCAATATAGCCCAGTATATTGGGTTTTAGTGTGGGTGAACAGGCTGCCAGTTTCACTTTAATCTTATTGCATATTGCAATGTATGGTGTTTTTGTAGTGTCTTGTGTATTGTAGAATATTGATATTTATATAAGAGGAACAGCCAGTTTACAAAAGATTAAAAACATTTAAAAAAAAAGTCTAGATCTATTCATGAATATAAAAGTCATTATGGCTTGTAATTCAGTTTTGATGTGACGGGACCCCCTGTGATGTTTTTTCAAAGGGAGGTAAATGATAACAGAAAATGCTTTGTTCTTATATTTCTTTTGCAATACCTGAATGTATTCATCCAAACAAACAAAAACAAACTCCGCTAATATCTTTATCATTGATTGATCAAAGTCAGTGAGGGCAGAGGAAAAGTGGTGCAGTTGCCCATGGCAACCTATGATCGTTTTTAATCTGAGAAATAAAAGAACTTATTTGACTGGCTGCTATTGGCAACTGCACCACATTATGATAAATTGGCTTTACATAGGAAACATGATTCTAATATATAGTAAGGCAGGACCTTATCTAGGCATGCTTATATAAAAGACCAGTTGTCGCCTTAAAGGGGTACTCCGCTGCTCAGGATTTGTAACAAACTGTTCCGAACGCTGGAGCCGGCGCCAGGAGCTTGTGACGTCATAGCCCCACCCCCTCAATGCAAGTCTATGGGAGGTGACGTGACAGCCATCACCGGCTCCAGCATTCGGAACAGTTTGTTCCAAAAGCTGAGCAGCGGAGTACCCCTTTAAACATGCAACCCATTTTGGAGACAGAATATTACCATAAAGGATGGGAAGTTGATTGATATGTATCAGGCACTGATATGTGATTTGACATGTCCAACGAATTTATCTCATATAGATATATATGTAGCACTGAGAAAATAGAAAAATTTGATTTAAAACTTAGCTTTTTATTGTTGTAGATAATTAAAAGCTCATAAAAACTGAAAAGGAAAAAAGGGGTACATATCCAAAAAACATACATATAGGCCGCCACCCTAGTGTCCACACTGTAATATGCAGTAAGAGAGCGATATATATATTACTCCATAGTATGGGACTCACTTAGCTCTAGGATATAATTCTCTTGGCTTTCGTCTGAATATCCCAGGGAAAAATATAAACATTAACTTATGTCCCAGAGGCCTATTACTGTCTATCTCTATTTACCATCAGGCACTGTATATTCTTGTCCATAGGCCTCTATTGCAACACACCCGTATTTGCACTTAAACTTATGGCACATATGTCCACATCACAATTAGCATCTAGGGCACAGCATAATGTCCATATAGCCACATAGATACCAATGCTACATTGATTGATATGTAGTTTGTGAGAACAAAATAAGTATTAACTTGAAATGTATTTATATGTATGTATAGCTTCCAAATCTGGGTTGTTGAGTCCAGTGGGAGGTGACAGGCACCTCTTTATGTACAGTAGCACGTGGAAGACTATCAATCACTGAATGGGGCCGCCCACTGGACCCATAAGCCCATAGAGTTCTATCTGTTCATAAATATGACATTATAGGGGCTATCCAGGAAAAAACTTTTCTTTATATAGCAACTAGCTCAAGAAAGTTAAACAGATTTGTAAATTACTTCTATTAAAAAAATCTTAATCCTTTCAGTACTTATGAGCTGAGGAAGTTGAATTGTTCTTTTCTGTCTAAGTGCTCTCTGATGACACCTGTCTTGGGAATGGCCCAGTTTAGAAGCAAATCCCCATAGCAAACCTCTTTTACTCTGTGCAGTTCCCAAGACAAGCAGAGATGTCAGCAGAGAGCACTGTAGCCAAACAGAAAACAACAACTCAACTTCAGCAGCTGATAATTATTGAAAGGATTAAGATTTTTTATAGAAGTAATTTACAAATCTGTTTAACTTTCTGGAGCCAGGTGATATATATAAAAAAAGTATTTTCCTGGAATATCCCTTTGAGGATAGCTCCATGGTTCAGTTTAGTTGCTTCAAAGGGCGGTAAATTATCACAGCAAATGCTTTGTTTTTATATTTATTTGCAATATGTAAAAGTGTTCATAGGAACAAACAAAGCAATGCTCCACCAATAGGAGGCTGGAAGAAGCGTCATTCAATGGAATTCACCCTACCAGCACCTTAGTCGCATGGTTTGACGTCAACTGTACTGATGAAAAAAATCTTCAAAAAAAGACAGAAATGAAGAAAGCCTATATCATAATATGGTGAAATTTCCATAATATGGTTAAATTTCCTTACATTCATTGATATCCGCCAATATGTAATTAACTAACTGATCCAAGTCAATGACTTTAGATAGGAAACAATTTTCTACTATTGGGCCTGAAAATATTAGAGGGAACTTCTGCCTGCAGATCAGACAGATCATTGATGTGATGCGGGAGGAGATATAGTTCTGTGGAAGAAAAATTCAGTAAAACTTTTAGTTGCTGGTTTCAGGGGTGTAGCAGAGGTAGCAGGTAGCAGAGGTAGCAATCACACGGGGCCCTGGTACCTAAGACTCATCCACCCCATAAGAGACCAGTATTATAACTGGCATATGAGGCCCTGTTTCAGATTTTGCATCGGGGGCCCAAAAGCTACAAGCTACTCCTCTGGCTGGTTTCATAGGCTTCTCACTTTGAGGCCAGTGGGCGGCCCTACTCAGTGATTGACAGCTAACTCTGAATGTACAGTCATACAAGTATGTGAATCGCTGAACAGGACCGCCCATTGGACTCATAAGCCCAGAATTAGAAGGCATAGAAATGAATATATTATAAGCTATACTGAATATTTTCCAACAAAACTATACATTATTCCATTCATCTCATCCTCATCTATAAAGTGCTGCCCAAAGATCAGTGCAATGTGCCCCCATTAAAGGGGTACGCCACTCCCCAGCATTCGGAACATTTAGTTCCGAACACTGAGTGCGGGCTTCGGGGGTCACCATGCCCCATGGTGAAGTCACACCCTGCCCCTCGTGACATCATGCCCTGCCCCTTGAATGCAAGTCTATGGGAGGGGGTGTGACGTCCGTCACACCCCCTCCCATAGACTTGCATTCAGGGGGCGGGACGTGACGTCATGCGGGGGCGTGGTGACCCCAGAAGCCCGCACCCAGCTTTTGGAACTGAATGTTCCGAACGCTGGGGAGTGGAGTACCCCTTTAAAAAAATGACAATATTGTATCAGTCATTATTTTCTATTATATGTGCAAATATATATATTTGGTTCAACTATAACAACATAAAAGAATAATAAAGAATAGTTTTGAACAGATTTGCTCCTTCCCTATTTTTTACCTGAATGAATGGACTCTCTCAAAGATCTCGGAATCAATGGATATCTGGTGATGAGTCACAGTAAATTGCAAGTAAAAAATGTGCAATTTCTTTTCCTCTAGTAATTATACCTCTTACTAAGTAAGAAGCATTAATGGTTTAAGAAGTAACCCTGGGCTTTATTGACATAATGGAAAACACAGGAAACCGTGTCTGATTAGAACACGAGGGCCATTACCATATCACTCTGCCATGTCCACAGCTTGGAGGCCGTAGCTGATGTCAGAAAGGAAGCTCTCCACCCATTATGCAATGAAGTGTTCTTCCTGTGAAGATATTCTCTGGGCCTCAATCAACAGGTAAAGAACGAGTCTTACACCCTCCTGCCGCACAGCATGTGCTTCCATGCAAGAACGAGACCGTAAATGGTCACAAGAGTCATTATGGACCCAATGACTTAAAGGTTTTAGTGTTTTATAGTGAAATCCGATAAAGCTAGAAATCATTGTCTATAGGAATATGTTGGGAATGGCAGGGATCAAACAACTAGCTACTGCTTTTTCTTTATCTTTTTGTTACTTGAAATATGAATTTTTCCCTTCATAGAATGGAAAATGTAAATGTCCTTAAAAATCTCATTCAAGTACGAAAAAGTCAAATTAAGTGACTCAGGTCTCATGCATTTGGCTGTATTATGGATCCATACAAATGGAGCAGCCATTAAAATCTATGGGCCTAACCTATATTAGGCTCTAATTTCATACAGGGACACACAAAGTTTTATACTCTATTGTTGTAGAGTATTACTGTATAAAGCCCCAGTCTCGTAAAACATGCTTATGAGATCAGTGCCGCGCTTGTCCACAGGTTTTGCATGGTATTACAACTCAGCCCTATTTATTTCAATGGAACCGTGAAGCAATACCAGGCAATTTTACTACAAATATATTTTCAGTAGTTTACGTAACCACTAGAGATGAGCGAATTTACAGTAAATTCGATTCGTCACAAACTTCTCGGCTCGGCAGTTGATGACTTTTCCTGCATAAATTAGTTCAGCTTTCAGGTGCTCCGGTGGGCTGGAAAAGGTGGATACAGTCCTAGGAGACTCTTTCCTAGGAATGTATCCATCTTTACCAGCCCACCGGAGCACCTGAAGGCTGAACTAATTTACGCAGGATAAGTCATCAACTGCCGAGCCGAGAAGTTTGTGACGAATCAAATTTACTGTAAGTTCGCTCATCTCTAGTAACCACCATTGACTTTAATGGGAATAGTGTAAACATGTAGCACCATAAACTATGCTGGTCCCAAAAAGAGTTATATAAACAAAATAGCTTCCAGTGTTTTGCTGTTTATACGCTTCCCATTAAAGGGGTTTATATATATATTTTTTATATCAACTGGCTCCAGAAAGTTAAACAGATTTGTAAATGACTTCTATTAAAAAATCTTAATCCTGAATCTTAATCCAATAATTATCAGATGCTGAAGTTGAGTTGTTCTTTTCTGTCTGGCAACAGTGCTCTCTGCTGACATCTCTGCTTGTATCAGGAACTGCACAGAGTAGAAGAGGTTTGCTATGGGGATTTTCTTCTACTCTGGACAGTACCCGAGACAGGTGTCATCAGAGAGCACTTAGAAATAACAACTCAACTTCAGCAGCTCATAAGTACTGAACAGATTAAGATTTTTTAAAATAAAAGTGAGTTACAAATCTGTTTAACTTTCTGGAGCCAGATGATATATATATATATATATATATATATATATATATATATATATACACATAAAAGTTTTTTCCTAAATAACCCCTTTAACTTATGGGAGTTCCAAAAACTATGTGAAACAGCCATTATGCTCCACCTCTGGTAGCATATGCTACAGACGGCATGCACTCCATTCATTCTATGGGAGTGTGTACAATACTTGGGCACTAGAAGCTTTCCTACTGAGTATACCAGGCCAACACAGAGGCTTGCAGAGGGCACCTGGGGTATGAAATATGGGCTCTTGAATTGCATGTTCCGTCTTATACTACAAAAATGATTAAAGGACATCTGTCGTGCAATATAACTTATCCCCTAGCGCTGGGGCCCCCCGGGAACTCCTGGACGGGGCCGCAGCAGTATGTTGGAAAGGGGGCGTTCCATCCATGCATGACGCGGCGGCCGACACGCCCCCTCCATGTACCCCATAGAGACACATGGAGGGGGCGTGTCTGCCGCAGCTTTCTGCTGGGGACGAAACTGCACTTCCAGCATACTGCCGCAGCCCCGTCCAGGAGATCCCGGGGGCCCCAGCGCTCGGACCCCCCCGCGATCTATAACTTATTACCTATCCTTTGAATAGGGGATAAGTTATGTTGTGCTGGAGTACTCCTTTAATATTATTGTAATATATATCTTGTTTAATAAAGTTGAACATCTAACATAAAACCCTAGGAATTCTACTGTTATTAATAAATGCGCACAATAAATAAAAATGATATTATAGCAGAGCTGGCGTAAATTCTACTTTTTTTTTTATATGACTCACAGTATAAGCGTAAACAGATATATGGATATATGCCAGCCTATTAGTAACCACATTTATCGTCCCAAGGTTTGGGTTGCATCTTTTGAGATGACGGGAGAACCAACATATGGTAAGAACTGCAGCAGTCTATAAATCAGTCCTGCGTAAAGGGGTACTCCGCTGCTCAGCGTTTGGAACTAACTGTTCCGAATGCTGGAGCCGGTACCGGGAGCTCATGTTGTCATAGCCCCGCCCCCCTCAATGCAAGTCTATGGGAGAGAAGCAGGGGTACAGAAATGTGCCCAGGATCCCCGCATCTCTACCCCAATCTTTCCACTCTAGCATGGAGATTGGGGTGTAGTGAAATGTGTCCAGGAACGTCCTGCAAAATACCGAGAAGAGTGAGGCTGCACACCTTCCTCACCAACCGATAGTATAGAGCGGGTGTGTGCGCGTCTCAGCCAATCACAGTGGCTTTGCTGACTCAAAATTTCTCATTGGCTGCTTGGAAACATTTCGTTCCGCTTGGACTCATTTTTTTCCAAACGTTGAGCAGTGGAGAAACCCTTTAATGTCAGCATTACAGCCCAGTAATCAGAGTGTAACAATGAAAGATGCATTTTTATAGGATAAATTGGGTCTCCTGTGAGAAGGGTAAATCAGTCCTGGAATTGTTAAAACAATTAGACAGTGTATATACTATAGCTCAATGGCCTCCCCATGGCAAAGAACTTACCACGCTGCTATAAGTGTGCAAATCAATCCGACTAATAAAGTAAAAAAGCACAATAAACTGAAGCTGGCCCTCTACTGGTGCCAGTGGTTTATTACATGTGTCCTGCCGCATATGAGGCTGCAGCAGCTTGCAGTATGTGTTATATTTCACTTCAGTGCTGATTCAAAGTTTATATTGCTAATTTCTGAGGATGTACTATAGAAATAAAGTGGGTCATGATCCTCTCTTCTGTGTGTGCATTTGTGTGTGTGTGTGCAGTGTAGTAAGGGCGGCTCCATTTAACTTTTTTAGGACATTGCGTTTACTGTACAGGACCCTGAAGAAGCTCCTGTCCTCTACATAGACAGTGATTACAGCTCCAGCAGATCTTTCTCATTTTTATATGTAAGGAATTGCTTTATCTGAATTAGTTATCTACTTATTTTTCTTTAATCCTCACTTTTTCCTATTTTTGGATGACATTTTGGGGGCTTCAGAACAAATTACCAGGTTTCCATAGAGTTATGGTCTCAACATACAATGGTCTCAACATACAATTGTTGTCCTGGAACCAATTAATATTGTAACTTGATGTACATGATGCTACTATTCATGTACACAAATGGCAGCTTATTCTGAAAAGTTAACTGAAAGCACTCATATGCATTAAAGGGGTAGCAAGTTTTCACAGGGAATCATTATAGATGAGTAGAGGTCCAACCGCTGGGATTCCTAATGATCTTGTTCATGCAATAAAATTGTAGCTCTGAATGAACCGAGTAGGCCATGCATGCACAGTCACTGCTCCATTCATCTATTGGCCTATGCAAAACATCTGGAAAGACCACAGTCTTTTGAGATTAGAATAAAAGAGCTGCATAAAAAAGAGGAAGATAGGACCAGGGACTATTGATAGGATTCAGATTTACTGTGTCCATTTTAGGACATCGTCAGGTGAAACGGCGTCCCGCCTCCTCCCACGGGCCAATCTATGTCAGGCGTCAGCCGCAACTCCCTCCTCCCTCCTTTGTCATCCTAAAGTCTTTCATCCGAAACACCTTCATCCCTCAGACGAAAAACTTTCCGGCTGTGTAGCAGAGCCGAGTCAGTGTCGGCTCTCTGCTATGCGGGTTCTGCTGTACATGCTATTCAATGTCAGCTCTGCTATACAGACTCTGTAGCACATGTAGCGTCTGTAGTACACGTGCAAGTTCACAGTTTCGGCTATGCTATACAGTGCTGTGCAGTGTTGGCTCTGCTATGTGGCAGGAAGTTGCGTCTGAGGGAGAATCGTCTGAGGCATGACGGTGTTTTGGATGACGGAGTTTTGGTTGAGGGAGGATGGAGTTGGGGCTGAAGGAGGATGGCGATTGGTGTAAGGGAGGAGGCGGGACACCGTTTCACATGATGGAGGATGGAGTGGCGGCTGACGGCAATTGGTCTGAGGGAGGAGGCGGGACGCCGTTTCACCTGATGAAGGATGGAGTTACGGCTGACGTCTGACGATGTCCTAAAATGGACACCGTACAGATTATTGGGCAGACTAGATGGGCCAAATGGTTCTAATCTGCCGACACATTCTATGAAGCCTACAGGAAAAATGTGCAAGTCAGTTTAACTGTGTATTTATACACATACAATAAAGTTTGATAATATTATATTAAACAAAAAAAAACTGTTACCAAAAGAAAAACCTTATAGCCCACCAGTAAGCTAGACTATCTTCTACGAGAATTAGGAAGCACTAGTAGACTACATAAGCTGTACATGAGGCAGCATTTGTACATTTTTCCAACTGCATTCATGGAGGTGGACTGGATCTCATTACATATTGATAAAAGTCTTAATGGGGTACTCCACTTAAAGGGGTATGGGCTGCTGGGGTTGTGACGTCACTGTCATGCCCCTCATGACATCACGCCACAATGCAAGTCTATGGGAAGGGGCGTGGCAGCCATCACACCTCCTCCCACAGACTTGCATTGAGGGGGTGTGATGCCATGACATCACGACCCCTGCAGCCCGCACCCAGCATTCAGAACAAAATGTTCTGAAAGCTGGGACAGGAGTACCCCTTTAAAGTCAATTTTTTTTAGACTGGTTAACTGAGTGCATTTTTATGGTTAAATCATGACTGTCCAATACTATTCAATACATGTCTCAGTTCCTATTATCCCCTGATACATGAGAAGGTATAGATTGGTGTGTTTCTAATTTAAGCACAGTAACATGGAACATGAGCACTATTAATGAATGAAATCTTCATCAGGTAAAAAGAAGACACCTGAAATCAATCAATACATGGGTTGTGTGGCTTTATGAAAGAAAAACACTACTTTTTGATAAAAGAGCACCACTCCTGTCTATAGGTTGTGTCTTGTATTGCAGCTCAGCTTCATTGAATCTAATGGGTCTAAGCTGCAGTACTACAAAAAATGAAGCAGTGTTTTTCTAATAATGGAAGGGGTACTCTGGTGGAAAAAACATTTTTTTAAATCAACTGGTGCCAAAAAGTTAAACAGATTTGTATGCCGTCAAACAGAAAAGAATTCTACAACTTCCTCTGCCGCATACAGAAGCTGATAAGTACTGAAAGGATTAAGTTTAATTTTTATTCAGAAATCATTTACAAATCTGTATAACTTTCTGGCACTAGCTGATTAGAAAAAAAATAGTTTTTCACCGGAGTACCCCTTTAACATTTGTAAGAAATTGAACAAATAAGATTTTTTTTTTGCCCACAGTCAATATGCCCTATTATTCACCCTTGTTATCTGTCCTTCTTCCCTTTTTTTCCCACTTTAGGGGTTGTCTCATAAAGATTGATGCCTGGGTATTAGCTGACCACGTGAATGATCCACCATCTCCTACATGGATAGGTCAGTTCCACAAAAAAAGAGCCCCCTTATTAGCAGCTTTTGAGTTTGGCTAATAGAAGTAGAATCTCTGTGGGTGGGGGTGGGGTAATAGGGACAGGGGTTGTCTTCATGACATAAGTTAGAGTTCGATAACAAAGCAGCAAAGACATTTAAGCATTTTTTCCACTGACAGTGGTAACCACAAGCTAAGTGATAAATATGTCACTGGGGGTCCGGTCATGAGAATGGCTGTGCTAGGGTCCCCTGGGTGATTGTTGTAGGCAAGCGCTATCTGCATCAGTCCCACTGTAGTGAATGGAGTGGTGGTCACACAGGTGCACTACTGCCCCATTCTTATAAGGTACTGATCAGTGGTCGGACCCCAGCCATCGCAAATTTATGACCTGATTAAATGTTGTTAGTAATAAAACCTATTAATCATATTGGGGAAAATTTATCAAAACCTGTGAAGAAAAAGTTTACCAGTTGCCCATAGAAACCCATCACATAACTTCTTTCATTTTTTGAAAAGGCCTCTGAAAAATTAAAGAAGCACCACAGTGGTTGCTATGGGCAACTGGTCAACTTTTCCTCTGCACAGGTTTTGATAAATCTTCCCCATTGATTTTACCATACAGAATATGAATACCATAGAGGCAACCCGTGGTTCTTAAAGGGTACCTCTCATCAAAAAAACTTTTAATATATTATAGATTAATGTATGCAGAATAACTTTACAATTGCATGTTATTAAAAAATTTGCTTCTTTCTATTTAATTTTCCACTTTGAAGAAATGACCACTAGGGGTCTCCCTACCAGTCCTGGCAGCAAGCATTTCAGACTCATGCTGGAGTCCTAAACACTATGAGCTGCCAGTCTGCTTTGTTCACAAAGGAGAACACTCAGAGCTGCCAGCCTGCTTTGTTTACAGCCTGTTTGGCTGTGAACAAAGCAGGCTGGCAGCTCTGAGTGTTTAGGACTCCAGCATGAGTCAGAAATGCTTGCTGACAGGACTGATCTGGAAAATTACAATAGAAAGAAGCATATTTTTCATTAACATGCTATTGGAAAGTTATTCAACATTCATTAATCTAAAATATATCAAAAGTTTATTTGATGAGAGGTACCCTTTAAAGAGATAAAGGGGTCTCATACTTCATCATGGGTGGTATAAAATTCACTCTTTACCATGTTACTAAACAAGAGAGTGGACAATTTGTTTTAGGTCATGCCCTGTTTACTGTGCCATTTTGTTCTGAAATGGGAGAAGGTATGGAAGCTTGATGTTTTACAAAGAAGAAGATCCGTTTGGATTCCATTGGTGCATACTCCTGATTGTTAAAAAAAATCAGGTATTCCAACTTAAAATGCCTTTCCTGTATCCTACTTAGTGTCAGATCATGGCAGATTTGACTGCTCGGACCCCCCTTTAATCTGGAGAACAGGAACACGAGCCTCACCTTGGAATGGAACAGCAATTTGTCCATGTCCGCTGCTGCTCCATTCACTGTCTAAGTTCTGTAGTCGAGTACAGTATACAGGTCTCCCTTTTAGGGTCTATTCACATGTACAGTATTCTGCGCAGATTTAATTAGTGATGAGCGGCATTGGCCATATTTGAATTCACAATATTTCGCGAATATATAGATGAATATTTGTGATATACTTGCGAATTTCGCGTATTCGTTATATTCGAATATTCGCACGTGTGAATATTTGCATATTCGCGTATTCGAGGAAGAAAACAGTGAGGGGGTGGGCAACTTTACTATTGGTTGCTAGGGATGTTGTTGATAACCTCTGACAAGTGTATTTGCATCATTCTAATTGGCCCACAAGTGAAAAGAAGGAATATGCGAATATTCACCTATGCAAATATACGCATATGCTGAAAAATGAATATTCGCAATTTCGAATACATAGCGAATACAGTCGCAATATTCGCGAATTTACCATATTTGCGATAAAAATTCGAAATGCGAAGATTCGCGCCCAACACTAGATTTAATGTGCAGTATTTCAAGCTGTGTTCAGTCATTCTGTTTACATTGAAATCTGCAGCAGAAAATCCTGTGCATCAAATCTGCGCAGAATACTGTACCAATAGACCATTTAAGGGTCTCTATAATATCTATCTATATATGTATCTTATATTTAATTCTCTATCAGAAGAAAATAATAAGAATAACCAAAATACATTTTATCAGTATATATTACAACATGACTCTCATACTGAATTCAATCAACTCCAGTCCACATTTTCTACAATGTACAGGCCTTTCCTCCGGTAACACTGGTTTAAAATCGAAGCTCAGTCTGAGATATTCCACTTCAACATGGAACCATGAGGCTGGATATAGTATCCATAGGGGGAGATTTATCAAAACCTGTCCTTGCCCATAGCAACCAATCAGATCGCTTCTTTCATTTTGCAGAGGCCTTGTTAAAAATGAAAGAAGTGATCTGATTGGTTGCTATGGGCAACTGGGCAACTTTCCCTCTAGACCGGTTTTGATAAATCTCCCCCATAATGTTTGTCATACACACTGGGCTCAAAACCTGTCCAGAGGAAAAGTTGCCCATAGCAACCAATCAGATCGCTTCTTTCATTTTGCAGAGGCCTTGTTAGAAATGAAAGAAGCGATCTGATTGGTTGCTATGGGCAACTGGGCAACTTTTCCTCTAGACAGGTTTTGCCTAAAGGGGTACTCCGGCGCTAAGACATCTTATCCCCTATTCAAAGGACCCCCGTGATCTTGCACGCAGCACCCCGTTAGAATCAGTCCCCGGAGCGTGTTCGCTCCGGGTCTGATTACTGGCGATCAAGGGGACGGAGCATAGTGACGCCCCCTCAATGCAAGCCTATGGGAGGGGGAGTGATTCTAACGGGGTGCTGCCTGCAAGATCACGGGGGTCCTTTGGATAGGGGATAAGATGTCTTAGTGCCGGAGTACCCCTTTAATCTCCCCCACTGTCGTGAGAGCTAAAATGCACATAGGTTCTATCCTTGATAAATTATTGTCTTATCCGCAAACAACTGCAGATGAAAACTGCACACATGAATATTAACTAAAATATCTTACCATGACCATAACGCGACACCACAGGATTAACAAAACCCTGTAGTATAATAAGAGATAACAAATAAGCCTGCATAAATCTCTATACAGATGCTTAGACAGAGTCAGCTATAATCTCAGACCTGAATATCTATGAAGAATATGCTGGGCATGCAAATATTCCTGTTTAATTAGAGTACAGAGAGAGTGGGAGTGCGGAGAGTAACTGTTCCTGAAGGTGCTGGGGATTGTATTATGGCAAGCAAGGTATCCCCACCTATTTATAGCTTCTTTACATAGATAGAGTATACTCATGCAGTACATTATCTCCCATAAGTGAGTATACGCCATACATTTCTGGCAATATTTTTATTATACAGTGATCCCTCAACTTACAATGGCCTCAACATACAATTGTTTCAACATATAATGGTCTTTTCTGGACCATTGTAACTTGAAACCAGACTCAACATACAATGCTATCGAATCTGCGAAATGTGTCAATGGCTGGAAGAACCGACCAATCAGAATGGACATTTCACTGGTAAAATCCCTGTATTCCTAAAGTGCATGCACTGACTGGTGTCTGGTAGCGCCTCCTACAGTACAGGGAGGCATTACATGTTCTGTACTCTTTACCTGTATTACTGAAGTGTATGCACTGACCGGTGTCTGGTAGCGCTTCCTACAGTACAGGGAGGCATTACATGTTCTGTACTCTTTACCTGTATTACTGAAGTGTATGCACTGGCTGGTGTCTGGTAGCACCCCCCTACAGTACAGGGTGGTATTACATGTTCTGTACTACTCTTTACCTGGACCAGGGTTAGCTTCTCCTTTGGACACCAAGTGAGGGCGGCTCCATTTTCCTTTTTTTTTTTTTTAGGACGTTGCATGTTCTGTACAGGACCCTTAAAGGGGTACTCCGCCCCTAGACATCTTATCCCCTATCCAAAGGATAGGGGATAAGATGTCAGATCGCCGCGGTCCCGCTGCTGGGGAGCCCTGGGATCTCCGCTGCGGCACTGCGCTATCATTACAGCACAGAGCGAGTTCGCTCTGTGCGTAATGACAGGCGATACAGAGGACGGAGCTGCGTGACGTCATGGCTCTGCCCCTCGTGACATCACGGCCCGTCCCCTTAATGCAAGTCTATGGCAGGGGGCGTAACAACCACCACGCCCCCTTCCATAGACTTGTATTGAAAGGGGCGGGCTGTGATGTAACGAGGGGCGGAGCTGTGACGTAATGATGCTCCGGCCCCTGTATTGCGCGTCATTACGTGCAGAGCAAACTCGCTTTGTGCTGTAATGATAGCGCAGTGCCGCAGCGGCGATCCCGGGGCTCCCCAGCAGTGGGACCGCGGCGATCTGACATTTTATCCCCTATCCTTTGGATAGGGGATAAGATGTCTAGGGGCGGAGTACCCCTTTAAGAAGCTTCTGTCCTCTATATAGACCAGTGGTTCCCTAAGAGGGTGCCTCCAGTTGTGGCAAAATTACAACTCCCAGCATGCCTTCGGCTGTCCGGGCATGCTGGGAGTTGTAGTTTTGCAAAAGCTGGAGGCTCCCTGCTTGGGAAACACTGACATAGACAGTGATTTACAGCTCCCAGCAGATCTTTCTTACTTTTATATGTAAGATTTGCTTTATCTGTATTAGTTATCTACTTATTTATGTTTAATCCTCCCTTTTTCCTATTTTTGGATGACATTTTGGGGGCTTCAGAACCAATTACCAGGTTTCCATAGAGTTATGGTCTCTAGTGTTGCTCGCGAATATTCGCAATTCGAATATTATTCGCGAATATCGCATATTCGCGAATTTGCGAATTTCGCGAATATAGCGCTATATATTCGTAATTACGAATATTCGTTTTTTTTGTTTGTTTTTTTTTCACAGTACACATCACAGTGATCACCCCTCTCTGCTTCCAGCTTGTGTGGTGTAAAGAAGGCTGTAATACTACTGTGTGAGACTGACGTGCGTAAATTCGCATATACGAAAATTAGCATATGCTAATTTTCGCATATGCGAATTTCCACATATGCTAATTTTCGCATGCGCGTATTTTCGCATACGCGAAAATAAAACGAGAATATAACGAATATGCAAATATTCGCGAATATATGACGAATATTCGTCCATATATTCGCGAATATGCAAATATTCGCGAATATATGACGAATATTCGTCCATATATTCGCGAATATTCGCAAATTCGAATATGGCCTATGCCGCTCAACACTAATGGTCTCAACATACAATGGTTTCAACATACAATGGTCGTCCTGGAACCAATTAATATTGTAACTTGAGGGACCGCTGTATTTTTAAATATGACGACACTGAAGAAATGACACTCTGTGACAATGTAACATAGTGAGTGCACAGCCTGTATAAGTGTTTAATGTTGTGTCCCCTCAAAATAACTCAACACACAGCCATTATTGTCTAGAGCTTTACAACAAAAGTGAGTACATCCCTAAGATTAAATGTCCAAATTGAGCCCAAATAGCCATTTTCCCTCCCCGATGTCATGTGACTTGTTAGTGTTACACGGTCTCAGGTGTGAATGGGGAGCAGGTGTCTTGATGTTATCGCTCTTACACTATTTAATACTGATCACCGGCACCTCATGGCAAGAACACTGTAAGGATATGAAGAAAAAAAAACAGAATTGTTGCTCTACATAAATACGGCCTAGGCTATAAGTAGATTGGCAGCAGCACAGGGGGAAAAACAACACAACGGCTTCACAGAACAGATTCCACTCAGAACAGGCCTCATCATGGTCAACTAAAGAGGTTGAGTGCACATGCTCAGCATGATATCCAGAGGTTGTGTTTGGGAAACAGACGTATGAGCGCTGCCAACATTGCTGCAGAGGTTGAAGGGGGGACGGACATACTGAAGCAGAGCCTGATCCCCTCCCTCCAGAGACTGGGCTGTAGGGCAATATTCCAACAGGATAACAACCCCAAATATACCTCTATTAAACAGTGTTATAAAGGCCATACACTCACCACTTCACCACTTTACATTGTAGCAAAGTCATTTCTTCAGTGTTGTCACATGAAAAGATAAAATATTTACAATACAGTGATGGGGAGATACTGTATCTGGACTCTAAAAACCGTATGGGACCGTATTGCAAACCTTATGTATAGACATGTCATTGAAAACCGTATGCCAAATGTAGCATCCGGGTGGGTACGTTTTGCACCATTTACGGTTTTATCTGTTTTTTTCCCATACACAAAACCGTAGGCTACTACGGTTTTATGTCCAGGTGAAAAAACGGATAAAACCCGTGTGTTTTAAAAAAAAATGGTGGTCAATGGGAACCGTACAGAACCGTATGTGTGTACGGTTCCATCCGGTTCGCACAATACGGTTTTGGAGTTTGCACATGCGCAGTGCATGCCGAAAGTTCTTCCCACAAATAGAACAAGAAGAACTTTATTTACCGTATATACTCGAGTATAAGCCGACCCGAATATAAGCCGAGGCCCCTAATTTCACCCCAAAACCCAGGAAAAGTTATTGACTCGACTGTAAACCTAGGGTGGGAAATACATCATCCCCCCCTGTCATAATCCAGACCCCCATCATTAACACCCCCGTCATTAACACCCCCATCATCATCACCCTGTCATTATGACTCCCTGACCCCCGTCATCTTCACCGCCTGTCATTTTCACCATCATCACCCCGTCATCATCTCCCCCCTCCCTTCATCATCACTGCCTGTCAATCCCCTCAGTGGTCTTCAACCTGCAGACCTCCAGATGTTGCAAAACTACAACATTCATGCGCATGAAAGTCCCTGTGCGTCGTCGACATGGCAATGTCACTAGTCCGGGGCCGGCCCGGAGCGAGCAGAGAAGAGGGCCTCCTGGTGAAAATGTACAGCCCGGAACTACTAACCCTCCCCACCGGACGGTCCCTGCAGCATAGATGGCCCGGACCAGCTCACCCTTCCTTCACACCGAGGGGAGGTGAGTAGAAACCTAAGGGGAGGGGGGGTTGGATGATGACGAAGGCCCGCGCAGTGGTCTTCAACCTGCGGACCTCCAGATGTTTCAAAACTACAACTCCCAGCATTCTGGGAGTTGTAGTCTTGCAACATCTGGAGGTCCGCAGGTTGAAGACCATTGATGAAGGGATTGACAGACTCGAGTATAAGCCGAGGGGGCCGTTTTCAGCACGAAAAAATTGTAGTTTTGCAACATCTGGAGGTCCGCAGGTTGAAGACCATTGATGAAGGGATTGACAGACTCGAGCATAAGCCGAGGGGGCCATTTTCAGCACGAAAAATCGTGCTGAAAAACTCGGCTTATACTCGATTATATATGGTAATTAAGGACAAACATAAAACTATCAACTTTTTTCTTTCAAAAAATGTAGTAAACCGTATGCAACCGGACATCCGTTTTCAAACCGTATACTTTTTAAAACCGTACAGAGGTATACGGTTCAGTCTGGTTTTGAGACATAATTTATTTTTTACAAAAAAAACCGGGATACGGGAACCGTTTTGCAAAGATGTGAATGCAGGCTTACTGTATTTTGTCAGATTTTAGGTAGAGCTGCACACTGTGATATGCCAATGATTCTACAACTCTCCCACTAACATGCATGTTCAATTTGTCTAAATGTGCATGGATATTCCCTAGGGAGGGGGCAGGGATAAATGATTATGATTTATCTTGGCAGAACCAACATAAAAAATATTTGTCCAAATATTTTCTCCTATATACAATAAGCCGAGGGGCGAGGGTCTGGCAGCTTCTACAGACATTAGATTATATATCTGATATCTAAGAATATCTCATTTCTATACAGAATTTGTCTCTCTCACAAACACAGCCCCAGTTAGAAAACACATTCAGCTCTGCTACATCTAAGGCTCCTTTCACACTATAGAGCAGTGGTCTTCAACCTGCGGACTTCCAGATGTTGCAAAACTACAACTCCCAGCATGCCCGGACAGCCAACGGCTGTCCGGGCATGCTGGGAGTTGTAGTTTTGCAACATCTGGAGGTCCGTAGGTTGAAGACCACTGCTATAGAGGTTCACCCGCTATATACACACGTTAGAAAAGCTATATTAATGGTGCGTTAAACAACCCCATTCAAGTCTATGGTGTTTTTATATTCCACGTTACGACCCGTTATAGCACGTCATTAATAACGGGCGTTATTTGCGACGGGAGAAAAAAACGTGTAAAGCACAAATTTTTTTCCCGTCACAAGAAACGTGTAAATTAACGTCCGTTTTTTTTTAACATTGAAGTCTCTGGCTGACGGACATTAGCAAATACACCCGTTAATGCCTGTTATAATAACGTCCGTTAGTTTTACTGAGCATGCTCAGTAAAGCCAGAAGTCACATGGTATAGTGCTCACATCCCCCTGTTCCACCCCCTCTTTTCGTCAGGAAGTCAGCAGGAGGCAGCAAGCCCATACATCAGCTCCATCCAGCAACATCCGACACCATCCGACATCATACCCACCATTATACTTTTCACTGAAGGTGGAAAGGTTGGATAAGACGGCTCACCTCAGTAATGCTTCCCACACCTGCACAGCGGACTAACCGGCAGTGCCTCCGGTCCAATCAGTAATAGCGACCAAAAAAAGTATCCAGCGCGGTGGAGTGCAAATAGGAAACTTTTATTGAAGGGTCCTGACTAAGGGTCCTGCTTGACCCGAAACGCGTTGGTTTTACCTGTGCTGTCCATGTATCTTCAATAAAAGTTTCCTATTTGCACTCCACCGCGCTGGATACTTTCTTTGGTTGCTTTCACTGAAGGTGGGTACATTTATGGGTGCTATGATTTCTGCTTTTTAATATGTATTTTGAAACATGTGCTTTGGACGCTTTTTTTGGTGTGTTTTGTCCACAGTAGGAGTAGGATAGTTGGAGTAGGAGGCGGAGCTTCAGGTGTTGCAAGGTGTGACAGGTAGGAGAGGTAAAAAAAAGGGTGACGTTAATAACGGGTCAAAACGGATAAGCAATTGTTAACGTACGTTAGACGTACGTTAGAATACATTCTCCCGTTATTAAACATACGTTAAAGAATACATAATAACGTGTGTATATAACGGGTGAACCTCTATAGTGTGAAAGGAGCCTTAGTAAAAGTGTCTCTGTCATGTAAAGTGCAACAGCTTCCTTTTTTTTTTTTATCCAAGAAAAAACTTTTTTTATATGTATCAACTGGCTCCAGAAAGTTAAACAGATTTGTAAATTACTTCTATTAAAAAATCTTAATCCTTTCAGTACTTATGAGCTTCTGAAGTTAAAGGAGTAGTCCAGTGGTGAATCCAGTGGTGAACAACTTATCCCCTAAGGATAGGGGATAAGTTTGAGATTGCGGGGGGTCCGACAGCTGGGGCCCCCTGTGATCTCTTGTACGGAGCCCCGACAGCCCGCGGGAACGGGGCGTGTCGACCTCCGCACGAAGCGGCGGCCGACACGCCCCCTCAATACAACTCTATGGCAGAGCCGAAGCGCTGCCTTCGGCAATCTCCGGCTCTGCCATAGAGATGTATTGAGGGGGCGTGTCGGCCGGCGCTTCCTGCGGAGGTCGACACCCGCTATCTGGCCGGAGAGCCTGGCCCCCGTACAGAGAGATCGCAGGGGGCCCCAGCAGTCGGACCTCCCGCGATCTCAAACTTATCCCCTATCCTTAGGATAGGGGATAAGTTTTTCACCACTGGACTACCCCTTTAAGGTTGTTCTTTTCTGTCCAAGTCCTCTCTGATGACACCTGTCTCGTGAACCGCCCAGTTTAGAAGCAAATCCCCATAGCAAACCTCTTCTACTCTGTGCAGTTCCCCAGACAAGTGTCATCAGAGAGGACTTAGACAGAAAAGAACAACCTTAACTTCAGAAGCTCATAAGTACTGAAAGGATTAAGATTTTTTAATAGAAGTAATTTACAAATCTGTTTAACTTTCTGGAGCCAGTTGATATATATATAAAAAAGTTTTTTCCTGGAATACCCCTTTAAAGTGATGCAAGAATTCTGTATTAATGTGCTGGGTAAGCTTTTACAAGCAATGCTTCTCTTACATAGAAACGGATAAGCTTAGGGAGCAGTGAGCGCGCTGTTCACAGAGCATATCTGCTGTAATGTGACAGGAATCCAGCATTTATACTGCCTGTAGTACACAGGCGTGACTAGCATGGAAGAGCCAGGTCTCAGCCTGTCAATGCCCATCGGACATAGCCCAGTGTGGACCTAATGGAACACTTCGAAAAGCTTTGTATATCTGTAACACACGTTGTATGCATAAAACTGAATGTACAGGCTAAACAGCAGGCATTCAGTGTGTACTGTAACATGGGCTTTGCTGTGTAATCACAGATACATGCATGCAAACAATGTGCTGTCATTTCACAGGGAGGGGGATGTGTATGCCTGGCACAGATGGCATTGCTGGGGGATTTTAAATCTATAGAAGAGATGTGTGCAGAAGGCTGCATTAAAGAATTACCAGTGTGCTTGGCATTCAGTTGCACTTTGGGATCTCATTTTTTTCCATCAGCACCAGCTATCATAAAAAAAACCTTACCGTAGAAACATTTTAATGGGGAGTAAACCAGCTTTCAATGGCCCTATAACCAGCTGGGCGCTGTATTTAGGATGACAGGGACGTGGACAGACATTTTGGGGGTATGGGGCTTAGGTAGAAAAAAAAGGGCACTTCTAATTATAAAATGTTTGTAAAAACCTTACATATGTTAGCTCAACACATTTCCTGAGGTAAGGGACCTCTGGCAGTCATGTCAGCTGAATGGAACCCACATCAACCCATGGAGGTCCCAATCAGTAAGGGCATTATAGAACAGGTGCATTAAAGGGGTACTCTGGCCCTGATACATCTTATCTCCTATCCAAAGGAGAGGGGATAAGATGTCTCACTGCGGGGGACCCCCGCAATCTTATGTTTGCCACCCACTTGTTTGAGCTGCACACCGTGGTGCCGGCTCACAAACAGCCGGATGGCGACCACAGGGCCGGAGTATTGTGACGTCACGACTCTGCCCCCGTGTGACGTCATCCCCCGCTATGCAAGTCTATGGGAGGGGGCGTGACGGCCGTCACGCCCCCTCCCATAGACTTGCATAGTGGGGGCAGGGGGTGACATCACACGGGGGCGGAGTCATGACATCACAATACTCCGCCCCCGTGATCGCCACACGGCTGTTTGTGAGCTGGCACCACGGCGTGCAGCTCAAACAAGTGGGTGGCAAACACAAGATTGCGGGGGTCCCCAGAGGCAGGACCCCCGCGGTGAGACACCTTATCCCCTATTCTCTATCCTTTGGATAGGGGATAAGATGTCTCAGGGCCGGAGTACTCCTTTAAAAGGGCATGTGCTCAAGCCCCCTTTTGAATGTATGTGTGCACATCCCTGTAGGATGATGATCTGCTACTCCTATTAATTGAATCTAGAAGAACAATAGAAACATTTATTTATCCTGGACCCAAGGATGTTTTACACTAAAATGATGAACACTTGGGTTAGATTTTTATCCATTTTTAAGGAGTCTGCCAGAAGACTGATGCAAAGTAGATGTGACATATTGGATATTTCCAGGCCATTGCCTGCACTTCGGTTTTCCTGCAGAATGACGAATGCCCTTTTATCGTGCGTGCAGAACTAAAGAATGGGTGGAGAATGTAGTATCTCCCATGGAAGTATCTGTGCACACCTATGTGTCCATGACGTCAGTGAACAAGGCAGTCGAATCTTGTGATGTCCATTTGGTCAGGGACATGCACACATAGACATAAAAGGGGGCTTGAGCCCCTGCCCTTTTTCTGCACTAACCCTTTGATGCCCTAGTATTAGGCACATTATTGCATTTTGCAGCGATTTGCGCACAGTACAGGGATAATACACATTGATGTCACAGTACAGGCAAACTAAACACAGTGACTTGCCTTTTTTTTTCTTTTTTTACATGAGCCCCTGCCCTCCAAATGTCTGTGCACGTCCCTGCAGTTGGTCAATCAAAAGAGCAGCCTTTCATTAAAGGGTAGCTCCCACCGTCCTATTTTTTTTTCTGTCCCTGCCTATTGCCAATCTATCCCTAACCCCCTCCCTGCTTTTAATATTTATTTTTACTATATTAAAAATGATTTTTGTCTGCCTGGCAGTGTGCTCATTACCCAGCAGGCACCACGTCACTGATGCCTGCTGGGGGGGACTTCCGCCCTTAGTTCATCTACACAGGGTGCCTCCAGCTGTTTCACCACTACAACTCCCAGCTTGCCCTGACATCTATTGGCTGTCAGGGCATGCTGGGAGTTGTAGTATTGAAACAGCTGGAGGCACCATGTGTAGATAAACTATTAGTTACATGCAGCGCTAGCCCGTCCCCTCCATCTCCCTCCCCCCCCCCACTCCGCGCCATACCCCGCTCCCTCCATCACAACCCCCCCCATTACACTTACTGCAGAGTCTGGCAGCGGGCATGCAGGGACAGCGGCGGCGACAAGGCAGAGGAGGCGGCAATGTGCGGGAGGAGTGGCCTCCCAGCCAGTGGCCGGGGAGCCAATGCGCTCGCTCCCTGCCTGTCTGATTGACAGTCAGGGAGCGAGCACAGGCTGAATGAAAAAGGACCGATGCCCGGAGGGAGACCCCTAGTGGGCGGTTTTCAAATGTAAATTAAACAATTTTAATAAAAAAAAAGTACTACATAAGTACTACAACATATCAAAAAATAAAGTTGGTGACAGTGCCCATTTAATGTCAACCTGTGGCTCTCCGGGGCGTCGTGGAACTACAACTTTCAGCATGCCTTAGAAACCGAAGACTGACAGTAAAGTCACAGAACCGACGCAAGACTTAAATGCACTAATTGAAAGCTACAGTCATCTGTTGGGCCCCCTTTACATATGTCTGGCGTCCGTGGTCATTTCACTCCGCGCCGGAGGCAAAATGAAACCAGAACCGATCCCATTCATTTCAGTTTAGATGCCGGATGATTTGACTTGCTGGAACGTTGCAGACAGGGGAACGCATCTTGCTTCGTTCCCCCATCCATGCCGCATACCTGTCAGGCGGCTTCAGATGTTGGACCCCATGTTTCTCTATGGAGCAGCGGAGGCGCTCCATCACTGCCGTGAGTGAGTGGTATTTTGGGAGGGATCACTGTACAGGAAGTACAGTTCTCCCAACTTCCTTATTAAAGCCGTGGATAAAAGGTAGGCCTAATCCTGGTGGGCTAGTGGTACTTGCAAAAAATCTGTATTGCCCAACCAGGGTGCCTCCAGCATTAGACAGGGTGCTTCCAGCACTAGAACTCACAGCATGCCCGCTGGGACCTGCAGGGAGTTGTAGTTTTGCAACAACAGAAGGCACCCTGGTTGTGACACAATGTAGTATTCATTGTACCAGTCTAGAGCCAGGATTTTCTTCATTTTGGCAAGTAATGTTCTTCGCCACTATGCTTCCAATTTCCTACCTACTGACCCATATAAGGGTTTGTTTTTTGCGCCACTAATTATACTGTATGACATCACTCATTTTACCACCAAATCTACAATGATAAGCTGTGCTTTAAAAAAGAAATAGTTAAAAATTCATTTAAAATTCATTTTTTGGGGCAGCTTTAGTTTCCATGCAGTGAACAAAAATTACAAAATCTTTATTCTGTAGGTCCATACGATTACAACAATTCTTTCTCTTTTTGTCTGGTATGAAGAGACCAAAAATACACAATTAATCTACAAAAAAAAAAAAAACACTACCATTTCCCATCATGTAAAAAAAAAATGAGGCTCTGAAAAAACTGATGGCACCTGATGGCAAATTATGGCAAATGATGACAACTGATGGCAACTGATGGTTTTGACTGATGAAAATGTATGCACTTTTTGAGCATCAGTCATGCCATCAAGTGTGAACAGTTTATGTAAAAAACTGAGCCTGACACAACTGACATATGTAAACCAAGCCTTACACCATAATTATATGTTATGCTGTGCTGCAAGCAGGAGCGAATCTGACAAGGGAGGCAACTGCACTGACAGATACGTACACAGTATACCAGAGCCCTGTTTCTTCGCATCAGGCAACAAGAGCTGAATTTAGAATGTATACTTAAAGGTGATACTGCATATGAAGCTGATGATCTGGAACGCATTCTGTTAATGAGCCAGCAGTGTGTGATGTGCGCTCCTTAACAATTTCATAGCTATCTACCTCCGCCCCCCCTCCCTCCAGCACTGCATCAGATGGCACCATTTGACATAGCAAATCAAACTGGACATCTCGTTCTGCTCATAAACGATCGAAGAAGAAAATCGAAAATAATATTTTGTAAATATATGGATGTGGGAATAGGAACCTAAGTTGGCAGGCATAATAAAGTGTGGGGAAAGTAGCATTGGAAGTCGTCATGTATTCCAGTGTTTCCCAACCAGCGGGTTGCAAAACTACAACTCCCAGCATGCCCGGACAGCCTTCGGCTGTCCGGGCATGCTGAGAGTTGTAGTTTTGCAACAGCTGGAGGCACACTGGTTGGGAAATGCTGATGTATTAATATCTTCTAAAGCCATCTATTGGTCACATAGATGCATAGGGAGCAGTGTATGTGGATACTTCACCACTTTACTTCCTGCTCATTCTTATTTGTCAATAGGCCAAAACACACAACACACACACACACTCAACACATACACACACACAAAACATACACAAAACATACACACAACACACACACACACAAAACACAACAACACACACAAAACACACACTGAAAATAACTAACCCATCCAACCTATGTCTCATCCTATTCACAATGTGGAATTTTCAGGCTGATCTCTGTCTGATGAACACACAAAACACAACAAACACACAACACAAAACACAACACACACACACAACACACACACACACACAACAACAACACACACACACACACACACACATTGAAAAGAACTAACCCATCCAACCTATGTCTCATCCTATTCTCAATGTGGAATTTTCAGGCGGATCTCTGTCTGATGAACACACAAAACATAACACACACAACACAAAACACAACACACAACACGCAACAGGCACACACACAACACAAAACACAACAACAAAACACACACACACACACTGAAAAGAACTAACCCATCCAACCTATGTCTCATCCTATTCACAATGTGGAATTTTCAGGCTGATCTCTGTCTGATGAACACACAAAACACAACACACACACAACACACACACACAAAACACAACACACACACAACACACACACATTGAAGAGAACTAACCCATCCAACCTATGTCTCCTTCTATTCACAATGTGGAATTTTCAGGCTGATCTCTGTCTGATGAACACACAAAACACAACACACACACAACACAAAACACAACACACACACACACAACACAAAACACAACACACACACACAACACACACACACTGAAAAGAACTAACCCATCCAACCTATGTCTCCTCCTATTCACAATGTGGAATTTTCAGGCTGATCTCTGTCTGATGAACACACAAAACACAACACACACACAACACACACACACAAAACACAACACACACACAACACACACACATTGAAAAGAACTAACCCATCCAACCTATGTCTCATCCTATTCACAATGTGGAATTTTCAGGCTGATCTCTGTCTGATGAACACACAAAACACAACACACACACACAACACAAAACACAACACACACACAACACAAAACACAACACAAAACACAACACACACACACTGAAAAGAACTAACCCATCCAACCTATGTCTCCTTCTATTCACAATGTGGAATTTTCAGGCTGATCTCTGATAGTCTTAACGTTCTTAACGGTTTTAACGGTCCCTTTTTAAAAACAGAATCATCCAGTGCTAATCGCCTTGAAATCAAAATATTTATCATAAACAAATGACAAAGGCAAAAACAACTGGAAGCCTAGTGATTATTCCTACAACACGAGCAGGGAGCCTCTCCTATGCAACAAGTACATATACTGGCAGGCAGGAGAGCTACTCACCGCACGCAGCTCCCGGGTGCGATCCTTCATCCTCAGCCCTCAGAGGGTCCACTGGGAAATCTGGTGGGAGACAAGGGAGGGAGGGAGGACAGATCTGTGCTTTCAGCTTTCCCAAGGAGTGGATGGGCTCTCGGTTCTCTGTGGTCACAATTGTATGTGCATCCTATAGATAAATGTAGGTCAGTGCAAGGCTGGGCTGGATCTCAGCTCTCACTCTAGTGTCTCAGAGGGTAGGTAGCCTTATGATCTGCCTACAGGCTGTCTATACATTCTAAGGCTGTGCTCTGCCTCAGTGTTACAGTAGATGGATGGACATTGCTGCTCTCCTCTTCTAGCACAAAGCCGACTCCTTGCAGCAATCACATCCCGTCTGCTGAGCACAGTCCTCTCCTGCGATCATCATCCTCCCCTATCATCCTCTCTCAGTCAGGGGATTGTGGGTAGAGGTGGGGCTTCTGATCTTGTGGATCTGTATACAGTGCACTAAGAAAGTCCTCAGACCCTTTCACTTTTTTTTTTGCACAAGTTGTGGACTATGGTGGTGCTAGGCTTAAAATAATAATAATAATAATAAGAATATATAACAATTATAGTAATAATAAAAAATAAAGTGTGTTTCCTCTATTTGCTACCTCTTCATCATCTGTGCTCTGGATGTGATGTGTTGGTGAGCCAGTTACTAGTCAATGATGAGTGGGAGCTGGCCCTGGTGCTGAACAGACTGGATGCCAGTCACTTTTCCACATCGGTATTTTCCAATCCAGTGAGGGAGATTTATCAAAGGATTTAGACAGTTTTTTCCTGTCTAAATAAGTCGCACAGAAAGTTTCAGTCTAAATATGTGCGACATTTCTGCGACTTTTGCTTTAGAGGAGTTTTAGAACATGATGGATTCTAGTCTATTTTAGATGGAAAAATGCATTGGTGCTGAATTTATCAAAAGCGACTTTTCAGCGACAAGTCGCATCGGCTGAAACTACGCTGAAATGTCAGACCATGCTGGAGAAGGTATGAATACAGTCTAAACCATAGATCCCGAAGTCCGTGCGCAGAATTTATCAAGAGCCGTGCGTCTTTTGATAAATTAGGCGCACAATAGACCGGCCTAACCCTCTGTAGTTTGGTCTATATTGATGCGGGACATAGACAGCTTTGATAAATATCCCCCAGTGTGTCCCAAGGTATTGCAAAACTACAACTTCCAGCATGCTGGGAGTTGTAGTTTTGCAACAGCTGGAAATCACTGCTCTACATGAACCATGCCTGTATACAAGAGAGAAAAACAGAGTCATTTATAGTACGAATCATAAAAGTCTTTTATTCTTTAGAATTCTTTATTCTCATAGATTTATGTGGAGTCCTTGACACAACAAGCATCACAAAAAATCAATAGTGTAATTTATTTACAGCCAAAACAAATATATATATATATATATATATATATATATATATATATATATATATATATAGTAGAATCTCCCAATATTGGACACTTACCGGGAATAAAAAAGTGTCCACTATTGAGAAATGTCTCCTATTGGGAAAAGAACAAAAATCTTTCATGCACTAACTCCATAGTGTAATTACCTATAAAACATGATAAAAAGCAATATTACAGTAGAGTCTCCCAGTGCCGTTTAGCCACCCCTTATCTCTCCCCTGTATCATTTCATCCCCTTTTATACCCTGTGCCACCTTATTCCCCCTGTGCCTTGTGCCAAATTATCCTCCCTTACCCCCCTGTGCCACATTATTTACCCTTGATCCCCCTGCGCTATTTCATTCCCCCTATATTACCCTCTGTGTAAATTCCTTTTCCTTTTTATGAAGTGGCATAGGGGGATGAAGGGGGAATTAAATAGCGCGGGGGGGGGGGGGGGAGAAATGACACAGGGGGTGGTAAAGAGGGGTGAAAGATTTGCACAGAAGGTAATAAAGGGGGGAATGAAATAGCACAGGGGGTATCAAGAGGAAATGATGTGGCACAGGGGGGTAATGAGGGGGGGGTAATTTGGCACAGGGGAAATAAAGTGGCAGGGGGGATCAGGGAAGGGGGGGGGGGGTAATGATGTGGCCGGCAGCCTTCTGCTTCTGTGCTGGGGCTTCTGCAGAGGGGTGCATTACTGACAAAAGGCGTGTGCTTACCTTTATACTAATGCGATACTTAATCCCCTTGTGCCATTATTCCCCCCTCCATTTTAATCCCCTTGTACTGTACAGTTGTTACTTTTGTAATGGTGTCTCATCATAAGATAAAATACTTGATATGACAAAAATTCATTTAAAAATATAAATAGATCTTCATTAGAAAACTTGGCTCCACTCCATATCAATCCCCTTGTGCCAATATCCCCCCCTCCCTCCATCTTGATCCCCTTGTGCTATTATTATCGGATATGGCAAAAGGAATCATAGGGAGGGGGAAATAATGGCACAAGGGGATTAAGATGGAGGGGGTGGGGGGAATTGTCCAGTGTATGGCCCCTTTGATGGTAGATGCACTCTGATAGGTGCTGATATGGTGGTGAAAAAAGCCTAAGCAATAAGACGTCCAGCATGGATCAACAGTAGAGAGAACATGAAAAGGCTGCACTCACCATCTATTTCATCTGTGCCTTATTAGGATTTACAGCATGGGGGGGTATACATCGAGCAGGTGCTTTCACAGGACGAGCAACACATGTTTCACACACCTAGCGCATCCTTTGGTGCACCTAGCGCATCCTCCTAAGTCAGACCCTATGCCAGTGCTTCCTTAAAGGAAAACTGTCACATTTTCTCCCGCACTATCCACAGTACTGATGCATAGTGCGGGAGACGCTGATTCCAACGAGCCCTACCTTATCCGGATCCGCCCGGCCGCTCACAATTGTAGTTTTATTCTATGTGTATATCTTGCTGTAACTGGCATGGGCGAGGCTTCTGCAGATTAACTGGCACTGACATCAGCGCCGCTTATGAATATTCATCCCCCTTCCATCCAGTTCTCCCTCTCTTCGCCGCTCCTAACTGGAGGGAGGGGGGATGAATATTCATAAGCGGCGCTGACGTCAGTGCCAGTTAACCTGCAGAAGCCCCGTCTGTGCCAGTTACAGGAAGATATACACATAGAATAAAATTACAATTGCGGGCGAACGGCCGGGCGGATCCGGGTAAGGTAGGGCTCGTTTTAATCAGTGTCTCCCGTACTATCCACCAGTAGTGTGGATAGTGCGGGAGAAAATATCTGACAGTTTTCCTTTAAGTACCTCTTACAAACATACTCACCAGAGCGCTTATTGCGGTTCCGGGTTGTGCAATACTCCGCTCTGTGCGCCGCGTTCATTCCACGAGTGAGTAGCAGCACCGGAAGCCGCCGGGTCCATCAGGTCACATGATCCACATAATACATTAAAAGAACCACAATATAGATTGGAGACTATAGGGAATAGACTAGAACATATACTTGTGAGACAAAAGGACTGTATACAAATATTCAAATGACAAAGAAGGTATTAAATTACTGTCAGGACCATAGAACATTAGAATCACATAAATTATAAAAATACGGACATATCAGTTTTATCATTGAGACCCCGGGAGCCCATTGTGTTTTTTTTTTAAATATCCACCTTGCTTCTTGTTTGAGTGGTGCATTATTTCTATCTCCCCCATTTTGGGGGTTGTTCACTATTTCCAACTGTAAAAATTTTTATTCTTATCTTACATGCTCAATCAGACATGGGTGGATAACCATCACCCCCCCCCCCCATATTAATCCCCTTGTGTCATTATCCCCCCCTCCCCCTGATTCCCTCTTGGCATTATTCCCCCCCCCCCTCCATTTTAATGCCTTATTTCGATTACCTCTCCCCCCCCCCCTCCCTCCGACCCCCCTGGGCTAATATATATATATATATATATATATATATATATATATATATATATACACAGTACAGACCAAAAGTTTGGACAGACCTTCTCGTTCAGAGTTTTCTTTATTTTCATGACTATGAAAATTGCAGATTCACATTGAAGGCATCAAAACTATGAATTTTCATAGTCATGAAAATAAAGAAAACTCTGAATTAAAAGGTGTGTCCAAACTTTTGGTCTGTACTGTATATATATATTTATACATACAAAAACCCTCCCTCCGTCCCATACACTTATTTTTCACTTTTTTTTTATCTTTACCTGGCCTTGTTTGTCCCGTGTGGCGTGTCCGTGTATGCAGTGCATCCCGTTTGGCGGGGCCGCACTGACAAGCAACATCCTCCTGCACTGTGCGGCACCTCCGCGTAACGTCAGGGGAGGTCACACGTCATTCTCCGCTATGCGCTGACAAATACTGGCCAATGCATGGCCGGTATTAATCAGCGCATTGGTGTACCCCTGCTCAACCCCTGACGTACCCCTAGGGGTAAGCGTACCACCGGTTGAGAACCACTGCACTATTGGGAGGTGTCCCCTATTGTGAGGTGTCCGTTAACGGAGATTTTACTGTATGTGATATATATATATGTATATATATATATATATATGTATATGTATATATATATATATATATATATATATATAAATATATATATATATACATATATATTGTATATTTAGAAGCATAGGGAAGGAAGAAGTGCCTCCACTTGGTTTGATAGAACCATCTTTATGTTGTATGTATATTGCAATGTTTTAAAGGGGTTATCCAGGAAAAAAAACTTTTTTTTATATATCAACTGGCTCCAGAAAGTTAAACAGATTTGTAAATTACTTCTATTAAAAAATCTTAATCCTTTCAGTACTTATGAGCTTCTGAAGTTAAGGTTGTTCTTTTCTGTCTAAGTGCTCTCTGATGACACGTGTCTCGGGAACCGCCCAGTTTAGAAGCAAATCCCCATAGCAAACCTCTTCTGAACTGGGCGTTTCCCGAAAAAAGTGTCATCAGAGATCACTTAGACAGAAAAGAACAACCTTAACTTCAGAAGCTCATAAGTAATGAAAGGATTAACATTTTTTTATAGAAGTAATTTACAAATCTGTTTAACTTTCTGGAGCCAGTCGATATATATATATATATATATATATATATATATATATATATATATATATATATAGATAAAGTTTTCCCCTGGAATACCCCTTTGAGGCATGCAAGTTGTAGTTTTGCAACAGCTGGCGACACTAATCTGCATGAACCATGCCCGTATACCAGACAGAAAAACGGAGTAACATATCATATAAGGCTGGGTCCACACTACGTTTTGTCCCATACGGGAGCGCATACGGCAGGAGGGAGCTAAAACCTCGCGCTCCCGTATGTGACCGTATGCGCTCCCGTATGCCATTCACTTCAATGAGCCGACCGGAGTGAAACGTTCGGTCCGGTCGGCTCATTTTTGCGCCGTATGCGCTTTTACAACCGGACCTAAAACCGTGGTTGACCACGGTTTTAGGTCCGGTTGTAAAAGCGCATACGCCGCAAAAATGAGCCGACCGGACCGAACGTTTCACTCCGGTCGGCTCATTGAAGTGAATGACATACGGGAGCGCATACGGTCACATACGGGAGCGCAAGCTTTTAGCTCCCTCCTGCCGTATGCGCTCCCGTATGGGACAAAACGTAGTGTGGACCCAGCCTAACCCATAATCTTTACGGAGAATTCTTTTTTCTCATAGATTCATATGGAATCCTTGACAAAAAAAGAAATCTATAGGGGCCATAGTATGATTTGCAGCACCACAAAGACATGAATAACGTAATATATTGACAGCCAAAACATGCCATATAGAAACTATATATATAACTCCAAAAAAGCAGCACATGAAAAGATAGGATGTCGGGGTGCAGTCTGTATCTAGATGAGGGATCCCAAAGATCACACAGCAGCACTCTAAGGTGTGTATAAAGCCCTGGGGTGAAATCTCTTCTTTTACAGAATTGACCCTTTTTCTGTCTTTCTGCAGCTTGTATGTGATCCCAGGAACTCTCTCCTTCCTCCTCCATAGACTTGAATTGCTTTTTATTTATTCCCTACGATCCCTACACAGAACAAATACCAAACAGAGCTTGGGGAAGGGGGGAGCCTATTAACAGGCAATATATATTGCAAAGTTTCTTATATTTGCTTGTAATATTGATCTATGTAAAGTTTGTTGAAACAAAAGTGTCTATTTTAAAAGATTATTACCCCAAGACATAGAATGTACTAATGCAATATAATGTCACAAATTGTACTGGCTTCAGCATACTTTATCATGAATTACCCCTGATAGGACATGATGTATTTCTTTCATTTTCAGTGTGTGTTGCCTTAGCAGCTCTTTGGCTCCCCTCTCCCAAGATGAGCATCAACATCATTCTATGCTATCTCAGTAGGCTTGGTTGGATCTGAGTTAAATCCCTATACTCTGAGTGATCACACTACCTCTGATAAGTCCTGCAGCCTGATATATATATATTTTATTTATTTCTTTATTTACAGGGACATTAATAAAATAATGACGTAGAGTCCCAGTATCTGTATTCCAGCTACTATATATCAGTAATTCTCAGGTGGCTGTGGTATATCCAAAGGACAAGAATAAAGAAAGAGGTACTCACCATTAAAATGTTCAGGCTTTATTTGATACAAATAGACAGTTGGTGTACATACAATGGCCCAGATTTATCAAACTGTGTGAGAGAAAAAGTGGAGAGATTTTCCCACAGCAACCAATCACAGCTCAGCTAACGAGCTCTGGTAAAGTGAAAGCTGAGCTGTGATTGGTTGTTGTGGGAAAATCTCTCCACTTTTTCTCTCACACAGTTTGATAAATCTGGGCAAATATGTTCTATTTTTACCTTTACTTCTTCATGCAAATTGAAGAAGCACTCTATTTCCTTTCTCTTGTCTCCGGTCAAAATGCTATCTCCCTGTTCAGAAACAATTTAGAAGCATCTCCTAGAGATACTCAGTAGACAGTGACTTCTGTCTAAATGAAATTTGCCCTACATAGAAGACAAGGATCAGCCCAGGTGAGTAAACAAAACAAATGGAGTTCTTATTCTTTCTTAACCAAGATGCAACGCGTTTCACTGCGCATACCGTATAATTCTTTATTAACCAAAATGCAACACGTTTCACTGCGCAAGCCCTATCATTCTTTATTAACCAAGATGCAACGCGTTTCACTGTGCATACCCTATAATTCTTTATTAACCAAAATGTGACGCGTTTCACTGTGAAAGCTGCGCACAACCTATAATTCTTTATTAACCAAGATGCAACGCATTTCACTGCACAAGCTGCGTATTCCCTATCATTCTTTATTAACCAAGATGCAATGCGTTTCACTGCACAAGCTGCGCATACCCTATGATTCTTTATTAACCAAGATGCAACACGTTTCACTGCGCAAGCTGCGGATACCCTATAATTATTTATTAACCAAGATGCAATGCGTTTCACTGCCCAAGCTGCGCATACCCTATAATTCTTTATTAACCAAGATGCAATGCGTTTCACTGCGCAAGCTGCGCATTCCCTATCATTCTTTATTTACCAAGATGCAACGCGTTTCACTGCACAAGCTGCGCATACCCTATAATTCTTTATTAACCAAGATGCAACGTGTTTCTCTGCATAAGCTGCGCATACCCTATCATTCTTTATTAACCAAGATGCAACGCGTTTCACTGCGCAAGCTGCGCATACCCTATAATTCTTTATTAACCAAGATGCAACATGTTTCGCTGCGCATACCGTATAATTCTTTATCAACCAAGATGCAACGCGTTTCACTGCGCATTCCCTATCATTCTTTATTAACCAAGACGCAACGCATTTCACTGCGCAAGCTGCACATACCCTATCATTTTTTATTAACCAATATGCAACGCGTTTCACTGCGCAAGCTTCGCATACCCTATAATTCTTTATTAACCAAGATGCAACGCGTTTCACTGCGCAAGCTGCACATATCCTATAATTCTTTATTAACCAAGATGCAACGCGCTTCACTGCGCAAGCGCAGCTTGCGCAGTGAAACGCATTGCATCTTGGTTAATAAATAATTTTATCTCAAGTCCTCGCACCTGCACTGTGTCCGTCCCGGTCAGTGCCACACAAACTCCTGCTACCTCTGAATTTGTGTTCTGCTTTTCAAGTTCCACCGGGAAGGCTGCAGACGATAACTTTTGATTATCATTGCGTGCTGTCCATTGTTGTGTATGTCGGTACACAACTGGTAAGCGACCATCTATAACCCCCCCCCCTTGATTTCCCTTCCACTCCAGCACGTGTGATACTCCACATGGAGCGCCTTTATTTCTTGTTTTAAGCCATGATTTCTGGGCAGTGAAGAGATACATGTATATATAAGTCACAGATGCTCATTGTAATTGTGCTTTGTCTTCCTGGTGTCATACTTACTCATGTTTACACTTCAGACATGGACATTATTAGTTACAATGTTCCAAGCAATTTGGCCAGTAAATATTTTATGAGCAGTTCTGTTGTGGAAACTCAGTCAGTGCAATCTGCTGGAATAACATGTGCTGCTGTTTGCACATAGAGGTTAACCAGCTCTGTGTACAGATGGACGTAAAAAAAAAAAAAAAAAAAAAAAAAAAAAAGTTAAATACATGAACAAAGAACAATGACTTAAAAATCCAAGGATCAGTTTTCACTTTGTGGAAGCATTGGGTTTTATTGTGTAGATCTTCTTCATAACTATGTTTCTGGTTTTTATTTCGATAAAAGGTATAACTGTAAAGACTTTGTCAAGTGAAAATTGATCATTGGATTGTTTTTTTTACTATTATTTAGCGGCCTGGTCACTGCTAGTTGAATAACTCTATTTTAAAAGGATATATCAGTGTGAATGCTTTCACTATGTAATAGCTCTTTACAGTATCCGTTTATAAAAAAAAAAAAAAAAAAAAAAAAAAAAAGTTCAAAAAGTTCAATAAGAAAATTACATATTATTTAAATCGGCTTTTTTTTAACCCCTTAAGGACCAAGCCCATTTAAACCTTAAGAACCAGGCGAATTTTATTTTAGCGTTTTCGTTTTTTTCCTCCTCGCCTTCTAAAATCCAAAACTCTTTTATATTTCCATTTACAGACCAATATGTGTGACCAATTGTACTTTGTAATGAAACCTCTCATTTTAGCATAAAATGTACGGCGAACCCCCCCAATTTTTTTTTAGGGAGGAAATTTTAATGAAAACCACAATTTTGCATATTTTGGAGGGTTTTGTTTTCACGCTGTACACTTTACGGTAAAAATGACATGTGTTCTTTATTCTGTGGGTCAATATGATTAGAATGATACCCATGACTAGATACTTTTATATTTTTGTACTGCTTAAAAGAAATCTAAAACTTTTTGTACAAATTCAGTAATCTAAAATCACCCTATCTTGACCATCTATGACTTTTTCCTTTTTCGGTATATAGGGCGGGATGAGGGCTCATTTTTTGCGCCGTCATCTGTACTTTTTATCGATACCATATTTGCATATATAAAACTTTTAGATCATTTTTTATAAACATTTTTTGGGAGTAAGAAGCAGCAGGAGTTATAGTTTTGCAACAGCTGGAGGCACACGGGTTGGGAAACGCTGAATTAAGAAACAGACAATGTGCCTCCAGTTGTTGCAAAACTACAGCTCCCAGCATTCCCAGACAGCCGAAGGGCATGTTGGGAGTTGTAGTTATGCAAAAACTGGAGGAGAACAGTTTGGAGACCACTGTGTAGTGGTTTCAAAACTGTAGCTCTCCAGATGTTGCAAAACTACAACCCCAAGCATGAGCTGACTGCCCAGGCATGCTGGGAATTGTAGTTCGGCAACATCTGAAGGGCCAGATGTTTCCGAACTACAACTCCCAGCATGCCTGGGCAGTCTGGACATGCTTGGCGTTGTAGTTTTGCAACATCTGGAGGGCTACAGCTTAGGCACCACTGTATAGTGGTCTCCACACTGTGGCCCTCCAGATGTTGCATAACTACAACTTCCAGCATGCCCAGACAGCCTTTGGCAACTCCTAGAAGGCAGCAGTGAAAATCACTTACCACTGATCTTCACTGCTGTCTCCGCTGCAGCCTCTTTACTGCCGCCCATACTGCCGATGCCTGCCACCAGTCCCGCCGCGATCGTCGATCCATCGCTGCTCTGGCACCCGCAGCCATCTTCCCCCTGCTCTGCCTGGCCATCCAGGGCCAGGCAGAGCGGGGTTTTCAACTTTAACCCCCCGTCCCCAACTCCCATTGGTCGGTCAGTCCTAACCTGACTGCTCCGACCATCGCTATTTTTCGGGCGATTGGGTCACCAGAGACCCGATCAGCCCGCAATTGCTGCAAATCTGATCTGAATTGATCAGCGATTTGCGGCAATTCACGACATGGGGGGGGGGGGGTGTCAGGACCCCCCCCCCCCCCCCCCAGGCATTTGTGAATGCCTGCTGAATTATTTCAGCAGGCATCCTGGTCCGGTCCCTGCCCGGCGAGCTGCCGGACCTGGAAATACTCAGGGCGTACAGGTATGTCCTTAAGGACTCGAGAACAGGGGCGTACCCATACGCCCTGCATCCTTAAGTGGTTAAAACCTGTTGCAAAGTTGCTGTATATATTGATATATTGAGGAGATAGGCATAGCTTTTTTAACATGTTTCTGGGTAAATTACAATAAGTTTCTCATCAGTAGCCCCTGCTGTGCCCCCAGCACTTTCTGATGAAATCAGTCGCTATCCTTGTGCCCACATAGTAGGTATAGGAGAATGTCTTACTATTTATCTATCACTCAGCACACAGACAATGAGAAGGAATGCTTAGAATTGTCAGGCTGATAATTTCATCATAAGGGTAGCAATCACTTTACAGGAAAGAGAACATGGAAAGCCTTTTGTGGCAGGGGAATTGATAGTAGAAGCTGTTTAAGCATGAGTCATTGTATTGTGCCATTGTCTCTTTTTTTTTTTTTTTTTTTTTTTTTTTTACTTTTTTCTTGATAGAAAAGAAAAACAAAATGTTGAATTTGTGGTCAGTCATACAAGTGCTGTATACCACAATGGGCCTCAGGCAGAACAATTGTTCTTAGAAAATAGGTTAGTGCTGCCAATAGCAACCAGTCAGAGTCCCGCTTTCATGTTTTTAGTGCATATTTTACAATGAAAGAGGTGATCTGATAGTTTGCTGTTCACAATGATGACAGTTTTTGTTATGCATTTTAAGGCCTAGAATATTTCTGTCCAAAAATATTGCGATGTCCCGATCAGCTTACTGGACAACAGGAGGGTCCTCACCTGCCTCCTCGTCGTCCGATCAGCGTTTTTTTGCTCCATGTCTGCACAGCAGGCTAGATCAGCAGAGCGCCGGTAACACTGATCAATGTTGTGCAATGGCATAGTATTGAACAGTGTATGCAATCAGATATTGTATAGTATAAAATATAAGGATAGCTTAACCGCATGGTCGATGGCTTACACGTAAAAAAATAGCAAAGTCCATAATAGTGAATTTTTGGTCACTTTATATTCCATAAAAATATTAATAAAAAGCGATCAAAAAGTCCCATCAAAACAAAAATGGTACTGATAAAAACTACAGACCATGTAGCAAAAAATAAGCTCTCATACTGCCCCATAAAAATAAAAGTTATAGGGGTCAGAAGATGACAATTTTAAACATACTAATTTTGGGTCATATAGTTATAATTTTTTTTAAAGTAGTAAAATAAATAAAACCTACATAAATTGGGTATCCTTGTAACCGTATGGACCTACAGAATAAAGATAATGTGTCATTTTTACCGAAAAGTGCACTGCGTAGAACCGGAAGCCCTAAAAAGTTGCAAAATCGTGTTTTTTTTTCTTTATTTCACCCCACAAATATATATTTTTTGTTTCGCCGCAGATTATGTTATAATATAAGTAATGCAATTACAAAGTACAATTGGTGATGGAAAAAACAAGCCCTTATATGGGTCTGTAGATGCAAAAATATAATTATAAGTGCGTTATAATTTTTAGAAGATGAGGAGGAAAAAACGAAAATGCAAAAACGAAGATTGTTTTGAGTCCTTAAGCTGAAAATTGGCTGAGTCCTTAAGGGGTTAAAATTTCTCCCATACAAGACTTCTCCACAGAACCAGCCAAACAAACATTTTAGGCTTCTTTCTGCAGTACAATACCCACCAATTTACAAACTCCCCATGTTTATTGTCACACACAGTAATAGTACTCGCTTTGCATCTCCATAAAGTTGTTAAGCCCCCTCGGGTGCCCCCAAATATAGCTGTAGGCCCTTAAACTGCCCCCATATATAGTTGTAGGCCACCATACTGTCCCACTTTGGTGCTCCACTGCTCCTCTGATCTGGGGACCTATTGCTATGGCTCATAGCAGTAAGTCCCCAGTCTGTAGGGGCAGTGGAGCAACAAAGCTGATGGTAGTTACTGCCCACAACAGCCCAGTGCCCGCGCTTCCCCTTTGCTGTCCTCCTGCTCTGCTCCTCGGTGCAGTGACGTCAGCCTACCATTTCTTTCAAAGTGGTCCAGACCAGTAACCAGTGGCTGTGGCTGACATTACTGATTTTTTTTCAAGTATCCCCTGAAGAACTGCTAAGTACCCCTGGGGGTACTTGTACCCCAGGTTGAGAACCACTGAGCTAAAGGACACAGGTTACAGGCTGTCATAAAACAGTCCCTATTATGTCCCTTAGTGCAGGGGAATTGCAAAGAGTTTGTGTTAAAGATAACCTGTCACCAAGTAAACATTTCTAAACTAACTCAGGCTGTGTTCCCTAACTACTTCCAATACCCCTCCCATCATTAAAAAAAAAAATTCTGAGCATTAAAAAGCTCTTCCTGCTCACATAGGGCAAATTCCCAGCAGGAGAACGTGGGCATTTTCCAGCAGGCATGACATCACTGAAGCCTGCTGGGGGACCCATTTCGCCCACCAATCTTTGCAGTGCTGTGATGTATAGAAGACCTCAAGCTCTGTGCAGCTTTCAGTGAGACTCTGAGCAGCTTTCAGTGAGGCTCTGTTCAGCTTTCAGTGAGGCTCTGTGCAGCTTTCAGTGAGGCTCTGTGCAGTTTTCAATGAGGCTCTGTGCAGCTTTCAGTGAGGTTCTGTGCAGCTGTCAATCAAGCTCAGTGGAGAGAAACACTTCCGGAGTTTGGTCTCCTGCCAGGTCGGGAGGAGACCAAACTCACTGTATTAATTGTGGTAGGGAACAGAACAGTGGCCGTTTTTTCTATTATATTTTCTATTATATTATAGAATTATATATTTCTATTATATTTAATTGAATGGGAAAGTGTCTGCTAATTACACAAGGATCACTGTATTAAAAGATTTATTTGGTGACAGGTACTCTTTAACTCCTACCAGCTTGAAATATACATGTTTTGAAAAAGTAAGAAGTCATCTTTCAGTGGGATGGCCCTCCTCACTTCTTGTGTATGTAAGCCTAATCTAACATACCTAATGTATCTGACACAGTAACTGACAATAAGACTAATGTTTTCCTGTCAAAACATAAGGCACCTCAGCAGTGCCCGGTGGACTTCATTGTATGCCTGTGAAGTGCATCATTGATGTTGTGTGGCAGATCTGGCAGAGTTTTCTAAAGAGAAACCAATGAAGATGGTGACAGAGACTAAATCACATAGGAGGAAAGTACAGGGCAGGACTTTAAGGACTTATATGGACTCATTACTTGTACAGTGACCCCCCCAACCTACGATGGCCCCGACATACGATCATTTCAACATACGATGTCCTCTCAGAGGCCATCGCCTGTTGAAGGCAGCATCAACATACGATGCTTTGGTATGTCGGGGCCATCGCATAAACGGCAATCAGACAGCTCAGACTGCTCCAGCTGCCACCGGAAAGCCGTTTACGGTGCCCCGTGTGGTCCGCTGACGATCACTTACCTGTCCTCGGGGCTCCGGCGCGTCCCCTTCAGGATCCAGGGTGGGGCGGGACGTCACGAGGGGGCATGGCCGTGACTTCATGATCCCCCTCGCTCGCTCCGTGCACCAGATGACAGGGTGGTGCTGCAGGAGAGATCGCAGGGGTTCCCAGCGGCGGGACCCCTGCGATTAGACATTTTATCCCCTATCCTTTGGATAGAGGATAAGATGTCTAGGGGCGGAATACCCCTTTAAGGACCCAGCCAAGTTTCATTTTTGCACTAAAAATCATAATGCTTTCAATTTTCCACCTACAGACACATATCAGGGCATGTTTTTTGAGTCACCAATTGTATTTTGTAATGACATCACTTATTTTATAACATAATCTGCGGCAAAACAAAAAAAAAAACGTATTTGTGGGAGAAATAAAAAATACAAAAACACACCATTTTGTAGTTTTGGGGACTTCTCTTTCTACACAGTGCACTTTTAAGTAAAAATGACACCTTATGTTTATTCTGTAGGTCCATACAGTTATAGAACTACATTGGTATGTTTAAAATTGTCAACTTCTGACCCCTATTACTTTTTTATATTTCCGCATACAGGGCTATATGAGGCTATTGTTCTGTACTTCCCTTAGGCCCTGTCAGGTTGAGTCCCTCACTGACCTGGGAGCTCTCCTGCAGTGTCTCCCCTGCTGTTACTGTACTGTTTTATCTATTTTATTTTATGGATAGTCAGTGTCCTAATGTGTAGTCAGTATAAATGCCCTTTGGAGGACTCCAGCAGTTGTCTAAAGGACCTGTGAAATGTCACATGTTATGTCTATGTTGTCACATGTAACCCAGAGGGCACCTGCTTAACCTATGACCCGCAGCTTGACCAATGGGCTTTGGCTCAGCCCCCCTCTATATAAGGGGGCGGCCATTATAATTCTTCTCTCTTCCATCACTTTACTGAGACCAGCAAACACCAGAGATCTCAGTGCTAGTGACCAGCACCTGGAAGGCCTCAAATCTACAGTCATTCCAGTAAGTCCAAGTCTATGTCTTCTGCCACTACCCATAGTCAAGTCGATTCTAAAGTCAAGCCTCAAGATAATTATCTAAAGTCTATTACCAGTCTAATTGGTCCCAGCAAGCTGCGAGGTCCTTCTGTGTTCCTGGCCACCTTTCTGGGAATCTGTCCTAGCTGTGAAGATAATACCATCTATCTAAACTCAGTAAAGCCTCCGTTAAACCATAACTGGTTGTGGACTCTCCTTTTACTACCTAGCCATTGGAATAGCGGAGATACCTTTCGAGTGGTTCCGGTACCAAAAAAACGCTCTGGCGTCACAAACATTAGGGGTTAACAACATCTTGCCCCTGGGGTTAATACCATCTTGCCCCCTCCACCTACACCCCTACTCCTCGTGGTCCTGCCATCACTGTGCGTGTCACCACAAATGATTCTACTTTACTGTACTCTCTATGTGCACTTTCTGTTTGAGTCATTTTTACTCTATAGACATTCTTTAGGCTGCTTTGAAGTACAAGTTCTTGTCCTTCTTAAAAGCAAAGACCTCACCCTGAGAAGACCGACCATTCCTGCACGGAGCTAATGTAATAGTCCAGTGAGAATGAATAGATTCATTTTAGTTCTTTGTCAAGAAAAAAAAAAGTCCTTTTTGTAGTCATTATGTAATTCTACCGTGAACAGCAAAATCAAAGGGGAAGCAAAAACTGGTGCTCAGTCATCCCACAGATAAATGGACGCCAAGTGAGATGTAAGGTAAAAAGGCAACTGGGCAGATGAATAGCGAATGTTCAGAACACGTCTTGATGATTATCTCAGTGGCTATAATACTGTGGAGGGCACAAGAAGATTGTTAGAAGTGTATAATTGTTAGGGTACTCACTAGACAGTGGCTAATATTATAGAGAGTCTATCACTGACATTCAAGCTGCTGTAATAATGCAGCTTGTATCCCGCAGCCAGTACATGTTTGTGTCTGGAGCCCTAGGTTCTGGTTATTTTCATATACTGTCTGTGAATAATACAAATCGTGCAAAGGAGCTGCCACTGTACAAGTGGAAAGATGGCACCTTTTAATGCAAATTTTTTTAATACTATTTTAAAATTTCAAAAAATAATTCATTTCAATTATACCCTGTATGATAGCAAAGAGCTGCATTCACAATTATGCAGGCTTCAGAGCCAAAGTCTCCCAGCATTTATTGCCCGCTCATTGTGTGCACAGAGCTTGCTGCAATGTTTTGTGTCCTGGAAAGTACAGTGATCACACCAAGCACTATATGCTAAATACAGTAATCCCATAATCTGACAAATGAATGCTCTCACCACATTGTAGGAACTCACTTGTGAGGAATCTAAATGTCAGGATGTTTTTTTTTATCAAGCACTATAAGCCAGATGCCTCAATGATGGTGGTGTTGCTGAGACATTTGACCAATGTTTGAGTTCATTAAAGCTCCAATTCTTTATTCTTTCTTACCCAAATCACTACCAAATTGTGATAATCCTATTGGTGGAAATGGGAAATTGTTTGAGCCGTTCTAATTGTGTATCTCAGTTGTTTGTGGTCAACTGCAAATAGTTGGTCCAGAGTTAACATGTGGCTCTTGACCGCATTGTTTTACTGAATTTACCACACAAGTCCTTGGCAGATGTAAACCTTTTTTTTTTTTTTCCAGTTGTTAGCATTTCCTAAAATTAAGATGAAATCAGTGCCATACTGGCCTACCAAGATACTGCAAATTTTCTCAGTAGGCCATCCGCCCTATGGGCTGGCCTGATGTCCTAACCAGGGCCAGACTGGCCATTAGGCACAAAGGGCATTCACCCGGTGAGCCAGGCCGTCCAGTTCAGGATGCATTAAACTATAAATGTGTCTTAATGACCGCTTATAGTTAAATGTGGCGCTTGGGTGTTTTGATCCTCACACTGTCAATCACTCATGAGGGCTGCTGACTACATGATCAAGTGAGTATGTATTTTTTTTAACTTGGAAATAGGGGCTGCCACTACATCGACCTAAAGGTGGCTACTACTATTTCTACCCATGGGGGCTGATACTATTACTACTTATGGTGAACTGCTGCTGATACTTTTACTGCCTAAAGGGGGCTGCTATGATGATTACCTATGAAGAGATGCTGTTTCTACTATTACTAGCTAAAGGGGGCTGCTACTATTACTACACAAAGGGGGCTGCTACTACTACTACTACTCAAAGGGGGCTGCCGCTACTACTACCTAAAGGGGCTGCTGCTAATACCTACGTAAAGGAGGGGACTACCTAAAGAGGCTGCTACTACTACTATATATAGGGGGCCGTAACTATATACAGGGTAGTCTACCTACAGGGAGTAACGCCTACTTAAAAGGGGCTCCTACTACTTACAGGGAATAACTATCTATAAGGGGCAGCTATCTATATGAGGATCTACCTACAGGAGGCACTTGTGGTAGGTCCTCCCCATTAGGCAGTTAGGTCACTTCAGTAGGTAGAAAGTGACCTAACTGCCTAATGGGGAGGACCTACCTACTCTTCCCAACCCACTTTTCTTCCCATTCTACTGAGTGGAACACTAAAGGGGTTGTTATTACTGTATGGAGCACTATAAGTGCTGTAAAAGTGTGGTGCTTAAAATGTTTGTCTGACAGATTCTGTGGAGATGAGTTGTGGCTGGAAGAAATTGTCATGACGGTCTGGGCCAGATGGAGAAGAGAGAGAAAAGTGAATGATTTAAATTAGAGAAGTTGTCCCTTGATGTAATTGTATATAATCACTTATATGGTCTGCAAAGCCTGCATAGAGCTGATATGTACCACCATATGGTCACTTTATGGAGGTGGAAATTTTTTTCTATACTGGTATTATTAGTATTATTGGTATCAGTATACAGGTATAAAGGATTTGGTTAGCAACACTATGATAGTAATATGTATAGTGATAATATTTTCTTTTTGTATACCACTATTATTGCTAATATTGGTCAAAGTACACAGGATTTGGTCGGTAACAGTTTAATAGTTATATGTATATATACAGGTAAAACTCGAAAAATTTGAACAGAAATACAATCCTAAAAACCGACTAATGAAATACAGACTAAAATCTACTAAACAAGACTAATTAACCATGGCTAAAAACTCAGATCAAATAACAAGATAGATACAAGGTGAATGCTTAAGCAGACATAGTAGCATTATTGCACAAACAGGCAAAGAGTATTGCACTGACAGACATCATAGTATTGCACTCAATCCTGGGGTCTTCATGAGCTGTAAGCCATAGTCATCACAATTATGACAAATCACGGCTTGAACTATCTTGCTTTGCATGTAATGAGTCTCTCTCATATATTAGTTTCACCTTTTAAGTTTCATTACTGAAATAGATGAACTTTGCACGATATTCTAATTTTTCGAATTTCACCTGTATATATATATATATATATATATATATATATATATATTTATTTATTTTTTCTCCTGTTATGTACCCCATTACACGCAAATATGATTGACATTTGACCTCTCCCCTTCAGGCTTTGCCTTCACAAAGCCACACCAATGACTGAAATGGTGTATGGTATCTGGGAATGAACCGTCACTATGTCCAGGACTCCTGGTCCGAATAGGTGCTCAGCAACTGAGGGGAAGACTCTAATCCACTGGAGAAAGAAGCGGCACTCCGGAGTAACCTGAAATATCGTGGTTTTCATTCCCCCATCCAAATTGGATGGGTGAATAAAAACCACGATATTTCACGTTACACCGGAGTGCCGCTTCTTTCTCCAGTGGATTAAATAACTGAAATCAGCTGCTTAGTCAAAAATGCCTGGGCCTTTTTTTGGTCCTAGTCCAGCCCTGGCAGGGCAATGGAATTCTTTGTACATTTCTTTTTATTTTATAACATCTATTTTTTCATATTTGTGGTTATTTTATGTGCATATTTGTGACTGCAGACAAAAAAAATTCATACTGATGTTAACCATATGATATATATTTTTAATTTCTTATTTTTTAGTGTTTCATGAGGTGATTGAAATGATGGACAAGGTACAATTAACATAATTACTTGTATAGCGAGCGCATCACCTTACATAAACCAACAGCTAATAACATGAATGTCACTCAAATGATTGTTCAAACTAAATGAAGCTTTTAGCTCAGAGGACATATCAGCATCTTCACTTCAGCTGATACCATCTTGCTGTATATAATTATACTGGGCTTCTTTGAATAACACTGCAACATGCACAAGACACTTGAATGACAAATGCATATGTTAGTATTGTGCTGACTCTTCATTCTGCAACAGCCATGACAATATCTAGATAGTGATAGGCTTCATTAGGCATAATAATCATGAATAATGATACAATGACTAATGAAGTCAAAATATTACAGAATTATACGCAAAACTAAACATAATAACCAAATAATGAATCTCTGGATCGGAGCATGTTCATTATTAGTTGTAAGAATAAGTGCTTCCCATGTGTTACATGAGCATTCACGAGCAGAGAGCACAGGACATAAGCCTATTTCTTCAAGAAACATATATATTTCATATTTTATTGAAAATGTTCAAAGTTTGCAAAGTTAGCAGTCATTTTATGTCAGAGACGAATCCATTAAATCAATGAGACTAAAGATGAATAACATAAATATAACAATCTGTCGAAGTTATTTACCTATCCAGGGTATATAAAACTGTATTAGAAGGCGTGCTTGTTTTTAGTCCCATTCACATGGAGTAGGTGGTGGATTTTCACCACCTCCCCCACCTCCTCCTCCATCACCTCCACCTCCTCCTCCACCACCATCACCTCCACCTCCTCCTCCACCACCATCACCTCCACCTCCTCCTCCACCACCATCACCTCCACCTCCATCACCACCACCTCCTCCACCACCATCACCTCCATCTCCTCCACCACCATCACCTCCACCTCCTCCTCCACCACCATCACCTCCACCTCCATCACCTCCACCTCCATCTCCTCCATCCCCACCTCCTCCTCCACCATCTCCCCCGTCACCATCTCCTCCATCCCCACCTCCTCCTCCTCCATCCCCACCTCCTCCTCCACCATCACCACCACCACCATCTCCCCCATCACCATCTCCTCCACCATCCCCCCCACCCCCCGCTGAACAGTTTTGAACAGGCTGTATAAGGATATGACTTGACTGACAATTTCCCTTGCATAGTTGTTGCCAGTAAATACCAGTACCAGTATTTAGATTAGCGAACCTGCAGTTGTCATACCACCAGCCACCCCCACCAATATAGGCGCAGTTGGACCCTGACAAATCATTGTCTTGATCACGGGTGGAAAATTTCATGTTGTCATGACCGGCACTGGGCTCTCCAGATGTCATGGCATCACCAGCACTACCTGAGTACCTTCCTAACCTAATCCGATAGCAAAGATTTTCCCCCTCAAGCGAGAATGAGTCGTAATTGGCTAGGTGCTCTAATCCAGATGATGGCCGGAGGCGAAAACGTACATGGTGTAGCTGTTGGGTACTCAGTAAATGTATCAACTCATTACCGAGCCAATGGTCACCTTTTAGATCTCCAAAACCTTTCTTGTAATAAGCCCAAGTAGTATCCCAGATTCTTGGATTTTTATGACAGTTCCTTTGAATGACAGTCCAGCCTCCATCTTTTCCATCAAGTTCACACCATACCAACAGGCGCTTACTAGGTAGAGGCTCCACGACATACAGACCACTTTTTTCATTCTTTATTGCAGTACAGCTCTGAGGATAACTTTTACCTGTAGATAAAACATTAAGACTCATTTAGAAAGATTACATGTTCTGCTTTATGAAAGTACCAAATGGTGGCACAGGGCTCCTGCCTCCAAAGTTCAGAGGTTAATGGATTCTGTATGTGCACCTTGCTCTACCAGGCCTGAAGCAGAACTGTGAGTTTTATTTTTTATTTTTATTAATACAAAAACAGAGTTGTTTTTTTCTACCATAGTATAGAGGAAGTTCATTGATCTTGCATAGCTATAAAAGTAGGTATGGTAAGGAACAACACAATAACGTATCACTGATTTAAAGGGGTATTCCATGAAAAAACTTTTGTTTCCATATCAACTGGCTCCAGAAAGTTACAGATTTGTAAATTACTTCTATTAAAAAATTGTAATCCTACCATTAGTTATCAGCTGCTGCTGAAGTTGAGTTGTTCTTTTCTGTCTGACCACAGTGCTCTCTGCTGACACGTCTGTCTGTCTCAGTAACTGTCCAGAGTAGCAGCAAATCCCCATAGCAAACCTCTCCTGCTCTGGACAGTTCCTGAGACAGACAGAGGTGTCAGCAGAGAGCACTGATGTCAGACAGGAAAGAACAACTCAACTTCAACATCTGATTAATACTGGAAGGATTAAGATGTTTTAATAGAAGTAATTTACAAATCTGTTTAACTTTCTGGAGCCAGTTGATAATAATAATAAAAAAAATGTTTTTTTCATGGAATACCCCTTTAAAATAAAAATAGGGTAAGCTGTAAATTCAGGTGAGGATTGCACGTTTCTCTCATTTCTAGTCTGTGGGAGTTACAGAAATACAGTGCAAGCTGCTCTCTCCATTTACGCCACTCTTTTAGTCTAAGGGAGTTATGGGGACAGGGAGATAAAAATGTGATGTAAAGCAGTGCATAATTTACAAGTAGCAAATTGGCTGCTTTACAACAGGAAAAGACGTGCCAAGTGTACTGATGCTGCACGGAACATCAGACGTTAATGGTAGTAAATAGTTATAATGAGACAAATGAAAGTCTCCGGAGAATATACATTCATTGTTTACGAATAGTCACTTACCACCATTTGGGTAGTTTATGATATCCTCTTCAGTTATTCCATTTAACATATGGTCATTTTGAAGGCTTAATATTGCAGACAGTTCCAGCTTGTACCCATAAACAGCACAAACTACCCCTCCGAACAGGAAGAGCAGTGCCCGAGACCCATGCTTCCCTTGGACCCCTGGATAAAAATAAATAATATCATTCTTAATAAATGCATCCTATCTATATATCTTTGTATTTGTTTTTTATTTCATAGTTTTCAGGGTTGCCTTAGGGCACTAACACTACTAAAACAAACATTACTATATTATTCCCACCAACAGCAAGTAGGCAGCTATAGCAATATCTTAGCAAGAATATTTAAAGGGGTACTCCGGTGGAAAACTTTTTTTTTCTTTCTTTTTTTAATCAACTGGTGGCAGACAGTTAAACAGATTTGTAAATTACTTCCATTAAAAAATCTTAATCTTTCCAGTACTTATTAGCTGCTGAATACTACAGAGGAAATTCTTTTCTTTTTGGAACACAGAGCTCTCTGCTGAATCACGAGCACAGTGCTCTCTGCTGACATCTCTGTCCATTTTAGGAACTGTCCAGAGTAGGAGGAAATCCCCATAGCAAACATATGCTGCTCTGGACAGTTCCTAAAATGGACAGAGATGTCAGCAGAGAGCACTGTGCTCGTGATGTCAGCAGAGAGCTCTGTATTCCAAAAAGAAAAGAATTTCCTCTGTAGTATTCAGCAGCTAATAAGTACAGGAAGGATTAAGATTTTTTAATAGAAGTAATTTACAAATCTGTTTAACTTTCTGGCACCAGTTGATTTAAAAAAAAAAAAAAAGTTTTCCACTGGAGTACCCCTTTAAAAGTGCCCGTAGTAAAAGCGCACTGACCTGGATGGGTTTGGCAGACTGTCTCAAATGGTGGTCTTAAACTGTGGCCCTCCAGATATTGTAAAACTTCAACTCCCAGCATGCCCGGACAGCCGTTGGCTGTCCGGGCATGCTGGGAGTTGAAGTTTTACAATATCTGGAGGGCCACAGTTTGAGACCACTGGTCTAACATGTATGGTGGCCTGTAGACTTTCCACTGACAGATGATGTCAGTGAATAGAATGGTCGGATGTGTTATATCTTTACTGTCCAACCCTATTGTTCTGGGAGAGATAAGCCATTACCAGAGGAGCCTGGTTGCCCCTAAACCCTCCCCATAGCTGAAACATGAACGTTCAGCTGTAAAAGTTTTAATTGTATGGGGTCGTCTGGTGAGAAAAATTTTATTTCTTTTTTTTTTTTTTTTTCAACTGATGTCAGAAAATTAAACAGATTTGTAAATTACTTCTATTTAAAAATCTTAATCCTTCCAGTACTTATCAGCTGCTGTATGTTCCAGAGGAAGTTCTTTTCTTTTTGAATTTCTTTTCTGTCTGACCACAGTGCTCTCTGCTGACTCCTCTGTCCATTTCAGGAACTGCCCAGAGAAGGAGAGGTTTGCTATTGGGGTTTTCACCTGCTCCGGACAGTTCCTGAAATGGACAGAGGTGTCAGCAGAGAGCACTGTGGTCAGACAGAAAGGAAATTCAAAAAGAAAAGAGCTTCCTGTGGAGCATACAACAGCTGATAAGTACTGGAAGGATTAAGATTTTTTCAAATAGAAGTTATTTACAAATCTGTTTAAAGGGGTACTCCGCCCCCAGCATCTTATCCCCTATCCAAAGGATAGGGGATAGCACCCCGCTATCATTACTGCACAGAGTAAACTCGCTCTGTGCGTACTGACGGGCAATACAGGGGCCGGAGGATCGTTACATCACGGCTCCGCCCCCTCGTGATGTCACGGCCCACCCCCTCAATACAAGTGTATGGGAGGGGGCATGGCGGCCATCCCGCCCCCTCCCATAGACTTGCATTAAGGGGGTGGTCCGTGACGTCACGAGGGGCGGAGCCATGATGTAACAATGCTCCGGCCCCTGTATCGCCGGTCATTACGCACAGAGCAAGTGTGCCCCGGCGAGTGTGCCCTGGCAATCTTACATCTTATCCCGTATCCTTTGGATAGGGGATAAGATGTCTAGGGGGGAGTACCCCTTTAACTTTCTGGAACCAGTTGATCTAAAAGAAGTTGTTTTCCACTGGAGTACCCCTTTAATTAATTGGTCAGGGCTAGACAATGGAATTTGTACCAATTTCTAGAAGGTAAGGGCCACTGTCATGTGCCCATTCATCGATGCATCTGCCTTGTTGTTGGGATTTCCACTAAGTTACAAAAAGCTATGACCCCACAAAAAGCTGAACAGGCAGAGCTCTTGAACGAGCATTAGGGGTCCTTATGGGCCCAACATAGATTATATTCTGACAAGTCTATAACATAAAAGATATATCAGAATATAGCCTATGTAGAAGAGTAACATAATCTACTTAGTAGAAGAATGAGAAGAATACATACAACATACAAAAGTGTACACTCTCTAATCTATTTGTTCTAAGTATATAAAACTATACTGTACATTCTACAGACTGGGGCTATGTTGTTATACTCCAGCACCCATTACTGATTGTCTCATATGTAAAACTGTGAAATTATTAGATTCATTTAATGGAAAAAATCATCAGGTCATTAGGTATATTACTAACCCGAAAGGCAAACTTTAAGGTGTCTTACCCATTCTTGTCCAAGTAGAGTTGGGCTCTGTACCTCATGGGCCCGGCAGCCCTATTTATACCTTATAGACTATTGGGAGGGGAGGTAACGGCGTTATCACAACAGCTGTGCATCACAGGTAAATGGTGTTTAATAACTAGGTGTGAAGGCGACTGCTGTCTGTTTGAGAAACTGAAGGGTCTATCTAGATTACCCGAATATACAACCTAGTTGATAGGATTTCTGCAATGAACACTGAAGGTTAGGCCAGGACGATGAATCAGCCGAACTATTCCACACAATGCTCCACATACCCAGGATGGAACAGAGGGAAAAGTGATCATGCATCCTACAGCGACAGAGGGATGGATGGGAACGGATGACTAGAGCAGCACAGTAACAGATGGTTCGAGAGCAACATATATCTGTGAATTGTGTTCTGTAAAAAAATAAAAAAGAGCAAAGGGGAGAAATGGTTCCTGGTTTGGAATAGACTAAAGTGGTGTGTGTGGCTTGTAAACAATACCCAGTCAATGCAATCCCCTGAGTACAGGGCAGCGGCAGTACAATGCTTGCTTGTCAGGTATTAGCAGGCAACCGGAGGACATATTTTGACGTTTCCTTTCATCCTTGGTTATTTTGCTTTTTGCTGTCTTACTGCTATTGTAATGCAAATGTTTGTATTAAAATTTACTTTATCCGGTAGTAATTATAGTGGCAGGTATTTTTTTTTTGTCTTCTTTGCAGATAGGCAACTTGTTAGGTAACATTTACTTGTCTTGCAGTTTCTGTGATTCTCAGGTAAAAGGACCAAAATATTCGATAGGATTGGACAATATCTTTTAGTCTAAATGGTGCTCAATGGTCAACAGTCACAAGTGTTCGTAATTTTTCCTTCCTCCTTAGGTGGCACTGGAGGAAATATTAATAGTGCCCACTGGAATAAACAGGCTGTCTGTGTACTGCACAGAAAGTCCAGGTCCTTAAAAGGGTACTCCACTGACCAGCGTTCGGAACATTTAGTTCCGAACACTGTGTGCATGCTATGGGGGTTGACCACGTCCCCTCGTGAGGTTATGTCACGCCCCCTCAATACATAGACTTGCATTGAGGGGGCGTGGTGTGTCATCAGGAGAGGGTTTGGCCGACCCCTGCAGTGCGCACACAGCGTTTGGAACTTAAAGCATACCCGTCAGATCCAAAAAAAAAAAATTGTTAAAATATATCACTCGGTACCTAATCCTGACCATGTACATCTAATTTTTATGTGTCTAGCACCTTTAGTTATTTTTTTATTACACTTTTAATTTGGCTCACTATTCTGAATTTCTCTCAAAGGGAGGGGGCGTGGCCTCACTGTGCAGGTCTCCGCCCCCTCCCTCAGTATGCTGTCTACTCACATCTCCCCTAGCATTAGCAAAACTACAACTCCCAGCTTGTCCTCACTGACAGTAGCGGGACACAAGCTGACAGTGCGATCACAGCTGTCAATCAAGGAAGTGTGTCCATGACATAGGTGATGATGCATGGACACAGCAGGACTAGTATGAGTCCAAGCAGGCAGGGGGGTGCAGTTTTTTGACTGGCTTTTTCAGTATTAATTACAGAAAATTTTCTAATGAAAGCAATTGTAAAACCTATTGGTTTTGCATGCTTTATAACATATCAAAAGTTTTTGAATCTGACAGTGCCCATTTAATGTTCCGAATGCTGACCAGTGGAGAGCCCCTTTAATAAACTTCCAGGTGGACATTCCGTAGACAGTAGAATAAAACGAAAAAGCAAGTGGCACCAATACCTTATGAGTTCAGCTCCTCGAGATGGATATTGTAGCAATCGGGCAGGTAACCAGATAAGTCCACAATACGGCGGAGTTAGGACAATAGGAGTAGCAATCAGTAAAGTATATACAACAGAGACAACAGGCATCCTGCACTCACCATGTAAATGCTGGTTATACGGCTCCCATCTCGGGCTGCTCCTCCGGTACAGTGGACAGGGTGGCGTGGGGAGCTCAGAGGCGACTGCCAGCAGTCACCTCTACAAAGATGTAGTAGCCAATACCTCCCTAAAGTGGTCCAAGAAGGAGAATCAGAGACACTGGGGGACAGATCTACTTAGGGGTCAGCTCTAACTACTGGGGGACATATCTACTTAGGGGTTAGCTCTAACTACTGGGGGACAGATCTACTTAGGGGTCAGCTCTAACTACTGGAGGGACAGATCTACTTAGGGGTCAGCTCTAACTACTGGGGGACATATCTACTTAGGGGTTAGCTCTAACTACTGGGGGCAGGTCTACTTAGGGGTCAGCTCTAACTACTGGGGGACAGATCTACTTAGGGGTCAGCTCTAACTACTGGAGGACAGATCTACTTAGGGGTCAGCTCTAACTACTGGAGGGACAGATCTACTTAGGGGTCAGCTCTAACTACTGGGGGACATATCTACTTAGGGGTTAGCTCTAACTACTGGGGGACAGATCTACTTAGGGGTCAGCTCTAACTACTGGAGGGACAGATCTACTTAGGGGTCAGCTCTAACTACTGGAGGGACAGATCTACTTAGGGGTCAGCTCTAACTACTGGAGGGACAGATCTACTTAGGGGTCAGCTCTAACTACTGGAGGGACAGATCTACTTAGGGGTCAGCTCTAACTACAGGAGGGACAGATCTACTTAGGGGTCAGCTCTAACTACTGGGGGACAGATCTACTTAGGGGTCAGCTCTAACTACTGGGGGACAGATCTACTTAGGGGTCAGCTCTAACTACTGGGGGACGGATCTACTTAGGGGTCAGCTCTAACTGCTGGAGGGACAGATCTTCTTAAAGGTCAGCTCTAACTACTGGAGGGACAGATCTACTTAGGGGTCAGCTCTAACTACAGGAGGGACAGATCTACTTAGGGGTCAGCTCTAACTACTGGGGGACATATCTACTTAGGGGTCAGCTCTAACTACTGGAGGGACAGATCTACTTAGGGGTCAGCTCTATCCACTGGGGGACAGATCTACTTAGGGGTCAGCTCTAACTACTGGGGGACAGATCTTCTTAGGGGTCAGCTCTACCCACTGGGGGACAGATTTACTTAGGGGTCAGCTCTACCCACTGGGGAACAGATCTACTTAGGGGTCAGCTCTAACTACTGGAGGGACAGATCTACTTAGGGGTCAGCTCTAACTACTGGAGGGACAGATCTACTTAGGGGTCAGCTCTAACTACTGGAGGGACAGATCTACTTAGGGGTCAGCTCTAACTACAGGAGGGACAGATCTACTTAAGGGTCAGCTCTAACTACTGGGGGACAGATCTACTTAGGGGTCAGCTCTAACTACTGGGGGACAGATCTACTTAGGGGTCAGCTCTACCCACTGGGGGACAGATCTACTTAGGGGTCAGCTCTAACTACTGGGGGACAGATCTACTTAGGGGTCAGCTCTACCCACTGGGGGACAGATCTACTTAGGGGTCAGCTCTAACTACTGGGGGACAGATCTACTTAGGGGTCAGCTCTACCCACTGGGGGACAGATCTACTTAGGGGTCAGCTCTACCCACTGGGGGACAGATCTACTTAGGGGTCAGCTCTACCCACTGGGGGACAGATCTACTTAGGGGTCAGCTCTAACTACTGGGGGACAGATTTACTTAGGGGTCAGCTCTACCCACTGGGGGACAGATCTACTTAGGGGTCAGCTCTAACTACTGGAGGGGTGCCATTTCCCATTTCCTCCTCAGGCAACAGAAAAGCTAGAACCAGCCCTTCATAATACTTTAATGATGGATTTCCCTTCAGTTCTATCAGATGTGAAGAGTGCAATGTGATTAATTTTATAGTGTGATGAGAAAGCATAAAATGAATTTAAAACTGCTTGTGTAGTAACACATGCTAACCATTTTTCACAATCTGAGATCCAGTTTTATCACTGAGAGGTTGCACCAACTTGAGCTGATGTTGAGATGTTCTCATTATGAATGTTCTCATTAGATAGCACATTCTCATACTCCGAGACTGGTTTAATCTTTTTCTCTTCCTCTGAGGTTTAATAAATATCTGTGTGTTTTTATTCTCCCATGCTTCCTTAGATGAGTAGTTGTAATAAAGGAAATGCTGTATTAGAGAATGTGTCTCATAAAATGCAGGGAAAATGATATTTTATTAACACATATGTTTTATTCGCGGGACACGCAAAACAGACCAAACATAGTCACACGTAGGGCTGAGCGGTATACCGGTTCATACCGAATACCGAAATTTTTGTGCTGCACTATATGAATTTTAACTAATACCGCAATACCGATTTGGCCCCTCCCCCTCGGGAATGAATCCTATGTGGCCTGCAAGCGCTGTTCTGCCCCCCAATTAATTATTAGCCCAACCCAGCGCTGTCCCCATCAGCGTACTACTCACATCCTCGTCGCTGCCATCCTCGTCTTGTTTGTTGCGGCCGTTGGCGCTGACACTCTATACCAGTGGTCTCCAACCTGCGGACCTCCAGATGTTGCAAAACTACAACTCCCAGCATGCCCGTACAGCCGTTGGCTGTCCGGGCATGGTGGGAGATGTAGTTTTGCAACATCTGGAGGTCCGCAGGTTGGAGACCACTGCTCTATACTGTGTGGTATCCCTATGCCAGGGCTGCAAGAAATAAACAAAAAAACCTTTAAATCATCTCCCGTTGGTCCGGTATCGGCCTCACTTGTTTCCTGGGGACGGGAACGTTGGACAGCCGTCAGCCTATCACCGGCCGCAGCGATGTTCTGCCTCGACCGGTGATAGGCTGAGCCCACTGTCATGTAAGAGGCCGGCTTCTTACATGACAGTGGGCTCAGCCTATCACCGGCCGAGGCGGAACATCGCTGCAGCCGGTGATAGGCTGACAGCTCTCCGAGGTAGGTGCGTTAAAGTTTATTTTGTTTACCTTTTGCAGCCCGGGCAAAGGGATACCGCACAGTATAGAGTGTCAGCGCCAGTGGCCACAACAAACAGGAGGAGGAGGAGGGCAGCGCATGCGGGTGATATGTGAGTATTACCCCAATGGGGATGTGGGCTGATAATTAATATGGGGGGGGGGGGGGGGTTAGGAAATACCGTTATATACCATGGAACCGCCAAAAGTTTAAAAAGTACCGTGATACACACATTTAGTCATACCGCCCAGCCCTAGTCACACGTAGCCTAGGTGTCTATAGTACCCTATGTTGGCCCTAACATGATGTGACCAGCTTCATACTTCTTGTTGGATCCCTACTGTAATATATAAGGGGTTGAAGAGAAATTATCATTCTGGACATAAAATGCAGTTGAACTCTGGCGGGAGGATATATGTTTAAATCTCCAGGCTTCTTCGTAGTCTGAGACAACGGCGATCAGGATATAGATTTGCTTGAAGTCCCATGCAAAATTAATTTGTTTCTTTTATTTAAAAGATATGAGTCTAATCTTTTTTGTTCAACTGTGATGAAAAAAAAATCAATTTTACTTCTATGATAATATCAGAGGTTCTTCTTGTCTCTTTCTTCTGGACACAGCATTCTCATTACTTTCTCAGTTATCTATATATACTCTTTTTCGCCTTCCCAGTTACCTATATAAATATATTATTCTTCTGCAGACGTTTGAGATATCCTGTACTAGGGCTGGGCGGTATACCGGTTCATACCGAATACCGAAATTTTTGTGCTGCACGATATGAATTTTAACCCATATCACAATACCGGTTTGGCCCCTCCCCCTCAGGAATGAATCATCAGCCCAGCGCTGCGCTGTCCCCACATCGGGGGAACTAATCATATGTGACCCGTGAGCGCTGTTCTGCCCCCCCCCCCCAATTAATTATCATCCCAGCGCTGCACTGTCTCCATCGGGGTACTACTCACATATCACCCGCAAGCACTGCCCTCCTCGTCCTCCTGTTTGTTGCGGCCGCTGGCGCTGACACTCTATACCAGTGGTATTCAACCTCCAGATGTTGCAAAACTACAACTCCCAGCATGCCCGGACAGCCAACGGCTGTCCTATGCCCGGGCTGCAAAAGGTAAACAAAATAAACTTTAACACACCTTCCCCGTCGATCCGGACCTGCTTCCTGGAGACGGGAACGTCGGACAGCCATCAGCCTATCACCGGCAGCAACAATGTTACGCCTCAGCTGGTGATAGGCTGAGCCCACTGTCATGTAAGAAGCCGGCTTCTTACATGACAGTGGGCTCAGCCTATCACCACCCGAGGCGGAACACCGCTGCGGCCGGTGATAGGCTAATGGCTGTCCGATGTTCACGTCCCCAGCGTAAGGCCAACGTAGGAACATGCGTTAGTTTATTTTGTTTACCATTTGCAGCCCGGGCATAGGGATACCGCACAGTATAGAGTGTCAGCGCCGGCAGCCGCAACAAAGGGCAACAAATACTGCGATACACATATTTGGCCATACCGCCCAGCCCTATCCTGCAGAACAGGACATTACTGGTGCCAATTCAAAAATATCATCATGGCACCTATCATCAGTTGGGACTACATTGATTGATATCAATCTGCAATATGTCAGTTGTATTGGCAAAGAAATCTCTAAACTGGTGGAAAGTAAATTAAACTATATATCTTATAACCAGGGCATAGCAGGGCACGTATCTGACCCCCCCCCCTTCCCAAGCTATCTATACATGCCACTATCCCCTTTATTTACAAAGAGACCACATGTCTTCTTACCTCCCAGGTCCCCAATGGGATCATCTTTCTGAGCTGCAGCGTGACTGTCAGGCCCAATGTGTCATACTGCCACTCAGCCAATTGCTGGCCAAGGCAGGATATCACTGTGGCCATTGATTCGCTGAGCGGCAGTATGACTCTTTTTCTCTCACCTTTATTGGCCTTATCCAAATTACATTTCTCCCAGAAAGAAGGGGAAACATTTTTACATATTTCAACCTCAAACTTGTTTTCTTCACTTCCTGTTTGACATAGGCTCTCAATTACCCTTAAAGCATACATAAAACTCTGATTTCCCCCTATATTCTATACCAATTGTGTCAGCGACTTTTCATGCTATGGCCTATTCCCTGCTGCTCCCCTTCATCTGAACCTGCAGATGCTGACACCTTTACTGTTTGGAATAAATTAGATATACTGTGGTTAGTTCAGAATCATACCCTCTGATTGAGTAGGATTGAACTACCTACAAAATCTGTCCAAATGAATCCATTTCATCCTGTAGTCACCCCTCCACCACCACACAGCACAAGGATCTGCCATCAACCCAACAATCCCTACAGATGGAGCACAGATAGCATGACCTTTAGGCTGGGATCACACTGCAGAATTTATGGGCAGAATTTCTGCCAGAGATGGAGCCGGCGGCACTAGGACGGTGCTACCTGCATTGCTGCCCCCATAGACTGCAATGCATTTCTGGGTGGATCTTTTGGGAGATCTGCTCAGAAATGCATTGCCATCTATGGGGAAGGCAATGTAGTCCACGCGGTCCTAGTGCCGCCGGCTCGATCTCCGGCAGAAATTCTGCCCAAAGATTCCACAGTGTGAACCCAGCCTAAGGCTCAGGTGATGGAAATATCAGAGATATCTGCCAGTGGTGTACATAGAAGAAAGGGGACCCCGTAACAAATATTGTAATGAGCCTCCTATTATGACATCGGTTTTTGCCCCACAGGAGGCAAAAGTCTGGTGTTCATTTCCCTATACTATCCATGACTCATTGGGCAATACCCCCTCCATTAATGTGCTGACAATGCAGTTCCTTGAAGAGCGGAATACTGTAAAGATGAAGGAACAGTATCAATCAGGATGAGATCTTCAAGGGCTCCATAGCAGCCATATGATCTACCACTATGGTATATACATCTATGATGTCTGCCTCTGATGTGGTCCTGAAACCCCCAGAACCAGCTTGTCCTTACAGCGAAGCCATTTCCTGTAAGCCTTATCTTTAGTGTGTTCAGTTTTAGGGACCATGCATTAGGCTGATCTGAACCCCAGTCCTCAGTTGAGTCCTCTGTGGCTTCATGCTGCAAACTGGAAGTGGAGCGCATCACTCTCCTGCCACCAGTTTCTATTTGGTAATAACTAAATGTGTAAATTGACTCCCTGGGAGGTCTGATATCACAAGGCCATAGGAGGAGGTCTGTGATGCCCAGTGGCTGGTGAAAAGCAGCTGCTAGAAAAGTGCTACATTTTAACCCCTTAAGGACTCAGCCCATTTTGGCCTTAAGGACTCAGACAATTACATTTTTACGTTTTAATTTTTTCCTCCTCGCCTTCTAAAAATCATAACTCTTTTATATTTTCATCCACAGACTAGTATGAGGGCTTTTTTTTTGCGCGACCAGTTGTCCTTTGTAATGACATCACTCATTATATCATAAAATGTATGGCGCAACCAAAAAACACTATTTTTGTGGGGAAATTAAACCGAAAAACGCAATTTTGCTAATTTTGGAAGGTTTCGTTTTCACGCCGTACAATTTATGGTAAAAATGACATGTGTTCTTTATTCTAAGGGTCAATACAATTAAAATGATACCCATTATTACATACTTTTATATTATTGTTGCGCTTAAAAAAAATCACAAACTTTTTAACCAAATTAGTACGTTCATAATCCCTTTATTTTGATGACCTCTAACTTTTTTATTTTTCTGTATAAGCGGCGGTATGGGGGCTCATTGTTTGCGCCATGATCTGTACTTTTTTTTGATACCACATTTGCATATAAAAAACTTTTAATACATTTTTTATAATTTTTTTAATAAAATGTATTAAAAAAGTAGGAATTTGGGACTTTTTTTTTTTTCGTTCACGCCGTTCACCGTACGAGATCATTAACATTTTATTTTAATAGTTCGGACATTTACACACGTGGCGATATCAAATATGTCTCTAAAAAAAAATTTATGCTTTTTGGGGGTAAAATAGGAAAAAATGGACGTTTTACTTTTTTATTGGGGGAGGGGATTTTTCACATTTTTTTTACTTTTACTTTTACATTTTTTTACATTTTTTTTTACACTTGAATAGTCCCCATAGGGGACTATTCATAGCAATACCATGATTGCTAATACTGATCTGTTCTATGTATAGGACATACAACAGATCAGTGTTTTCGGTCATCTTCTGCTCTGGTCTGCTCGATCACAGAGCAGGAGACGCCGGGAGCCAGAAGGAGAGGGGACCTCCGTGCGGCGTTATGAATGATCGGATCCCCACAGCAGCGCTGCGGGCGATCCGATCATTCATTCAAATCGCTCACTGCCGCAGATGCCGGGATCTGTATTGATCCCGGCACCTGAGGGGTTAATGGCGGACGCCCGCGAGATCGCGGTTATGCACAGGACGTAAATGTACGTCCTGGTGCGTTAAGTACCACCTCACCAGGACGTACATTTACGTCCTGCGTCCTTAAGGGGTTAAAGGCTGTGGGACCTTTCTGTATGATGTCGAGTGTGGGAGTTAAGGATTTTAGGGTTAAGGATACAGGTTCTGATAATCCTAGGGGGTAAGGCAACTACTTGTCATGTATCTTTAGGGGAGTCCCCTAGGACCCAAGCTATTTTAGACATATTATGATACTAGGTCCATACCATGACTGGCTAATCACCAGTGATAGAGACTGTGGTGGTGAGGAGGAGCAAGGCTGAGGTCTGGCACCATTCTACCCTTGGGTGGGAACAAAGGATCCCTGCCACCAGCGGAAGATGGGAAGGAAATATCAGGCCCTGATTCCTGCCTGGAAGGGTCATGGTCAAAGCTACAACTCTTAGCATCGATGCCGGTGAGAGAGATCCTCAATGCCCTGGGTCTTTGAGAGAACACACAGCAGCTACTCCTAGGGGAAGAAATGCTCATAATTTGGTGATGCCTGTCTCACTGTCTCAGACACCAAGGCCTCCAAATAAATCTGTTGGGCCATGACACTGCTGAAGCACTGAGGTCCTCCATAAGGCTTGAAGTTACAAAGGGGAAGTGATTCTTCCTCACCTCACCCTATTACAGTGGTCCCTCAACATACGATGGTAATCCGTTCCAAATGGACCGTCTTTTGTTGAAACCATCGTATGTTGAGGGATCCGTGCAATGTAAAGTATAGGACAGTGGTCAACAACCTGCGGACCTCCAGATGATGCAAAACTACAACACCCAGCATGCCCGGACAGCCAACGGCTGTCCGGGCATGCTGGGAGTTGTAGTTTTGCAACATCTGGAGGTCTACAGGTTGAAGACCACTGGTATTGGAGGTTGTACTCACGTGTCCCCACCGCTCCGGACCGTCACCGCTGCCCTGGATGTCACCTTCCATTACTGTCGCTGCGTCCCCGGGGTGTTCCCGATGCTCCGGCAAGGCCTCTGCTTCCCCGGCATCCTCGCTCTCCGTCACCGCCATCACGTCGTTACGCATGCCGCTCCTATTGGATGACGGGACGGCATGACGGCGACGTGATGGCGACGATGGAGATCGCCGACGATGCAGGGGATCCCGAAGAGGACGCACCGGAGCCCCGAGGACAGGTAAGTGATCGTCAGCGGACCACACGGGGCACCGTAAACGGCTATCCGGTGGCAGCTGGAGCAGTCTGCGCTGCCGGATATCCGTTTATGCGATGGCTCCGACATACAAAAGCATCGTATGTTGATGCTGCCTTCAACATGCGATGGCCTCTGAGAGGCCATCGTATGTTGAAATTATCGTATGTCAGGGCCATCGTAGGTCGGGGGGTCACTGTACTCCCCTGAGGAGCCTAACCCTCAAATAAACAAATAAGGCACAACTTTCTATTCCGTCTCACCCCTCATCTCCCTTCCCTTTCTTCTGTCATTCTGGATTCTATACTGCAGAAAATATCTTAATAAATAGATGGCCTTTTCTTTATGGGCATCTAGGCAATCATTTCTCTATTTCACTGCACGGTTACATTGTTGGCATTTACAAAATCTGCTTTCCACTGGGAACAACAAAGTGTTTATTCAGATTCAGCCATGACATATTATAGATGTTGTTTTTTTAATATCTGAGGACTGTGTTGTTTCGTTGTTTATAAACCTTTTTTTTTTACAGTATTTTCGACAGTATAAATAACAGAGGGATTCATGATGAATTATATGCAAAAATTGTTGAATTGATGCAGCCATTCAAAATATTTCTCTAATCACAAAGAACAAAGTCAATTGTTCTTTTCCTACACTCTTTTATGATAAAATTTAATAAAAATATGTGAAAAAAAAAAAAAAAGGAACAAAGTCAAACCCAGCACCACTGTGCTCTATGAATGCTGTGCAATAAACCTGTGGATGTCTGGCTCAGGTGAATGTAGTGGAAGTTAGGTGAGCACTACATGCTAGGAAACAATTAGCCACAAATGTAACTTCACAATAGAAGAAAAAGAAAGCGGAGCACTCACCGTTCCTTGATAGGCAGGTCACGTCTATAGGGTGATCCCAGGACCGGGCATAGGTCCAAGCATGGAGGAGGCAGCTGGAAACCGGGGGGAGCTCAGATGTCGGACCACGGACCGTTACACGCCCCTAGGCGCTTCGTCAGGCCGCTCAGCGGCCTGACGAAGGGCCTAGGGGCGTGTAACGGTCTGTGACCAGCCTATCAAGGAACGGTGAGCACTCCACTTTCTTTTTCTTCTATTGTGAAGTTACATTCAAAATATTTGTTGTAGTTTTAGGACAGGAAATACATGTTGTCAGGTGTAACCATTACCACCATGCCCTACTTTGCACCATTTTTATGTCCTAATCACTATCACTATAGGCTTGCACTTTGTATATGTTATAGCTATAAATAAATAGCAATAAACAAAAGCATTAATACATATTCAATTCTTCTGTATTATGCAGAGTTGTTCAATTATTTATAACATGATATTGTTCCTTTGGGCACATTATGAAACATCCCATAGAATTCAAGTGTATTGTATGACTCAGGTTCCCAGTATAGCAGTTTTGTCCCAAGACAGCAACGATATAGAAAGATAAATAAAGAAATAACAGTTACAGTAAGCCCTTAGGTACAGAACATGTCAGATGTGACACATTGCAATTACATAATAGAAGTCTTCTGGTTTTTATATAAATAAGTCATCGTCTTGTGAGGAAAAGTTATGCAATGATTGATTATACTTTGTAGATCAATCACAATATCTGAGGAAAGGTTTAATAAAACAATGGGAGAAATGTATTAATACTGGTGAACTGTGGACCAACCAACATTATGGAAGATATGTCATCACACCAGGGGGTTCTGGGGAAGAAGAGACTCTTTTTATTATTTAAAGCTTAAAGCCTACCTGTCAGATCCAACAAAAAACATTTTTTATATATCACTCAATACCTAATCCTGACCATGGACATCAAATTTTTGTGTCTAGCACCTCTATTTATTTTTTATTACACTTTTAATTTAGCTCAATAGTCTGACTTCCTCTGAAAGGGAGGGGGCGTGGCCTCACTGTGCAGGTCTCCGCCCCCTCCCTCAGTATGCTGTCTGCTCACATCTCCCCTAGCATTAGCAAAACTACAACTCCCAGCTTGTCCTCACTGACTGTAACGGGACACAAGCTGACAGTGGGAGGATTTTTCCTCTAGCTGTGAGCCCTGCGCTCACAGCTGTCAATCAAGGAAGTGTGTCCATGACATAGGTGATGATGCATGGACACAGCAGGACTAGTATGTGTCCAAGCAGGCATGGGAGCAGTTGTTTGACTGGCTTTTTCAGTATGAAATACTGAAAATTTTCTAATAAAAGCAATTGCAAAACCTATTGGCTTTGCATGCTTTACAACATATCAAAAGTTTTTGTATCTGACAGTGTCCATTTAAACTGCAGCTATTTCAGTGAGGGAGCTGCAATTCCACAAATTGATACATTTCAACTCCCTATTATTCAATAAATCTATGATTACTTTTAGAAAGATCTTTAATATGTCTATGCAGTTTTCGAGCAGTTGTTATGAAACCTCTGTGACACGTGCACAATTTTACATACTGTATGAGTGAGGTTGTACATCCCATATGTGATGCATGGAAAGTGATATCATCAACACTTAGATTTTTGCACATGATAGAAGAAAGACAGCAAGTGTAATGACTTGTCCCAGTTTGGTCTGAGGGGTTAAACTTTTAGTTTCTGGTTTTGCTTAGTTGCTGTGACAACACCCGGACCTTTACTTTTTCACTGCCCATACGTGACACCAAGATTAATTAAAAAACATCTTTTGTGAACCTTTTAAGGAATTGGAATTGTAAATAATGGAGGGAAGAGATGGCAAGTATAGAGGTGGTGAAAAGAGTAAAAAGGATGACTTTAAAAAGTTTGATGAAGAGAAATGTTGATATACTTTAAATGGACACTGTCTGATACAAAACTTTTTATATGTTGTACATCTTGGCAAAACATTAACTATTCTAATATACTTCATAAGAAAATGTTATTTCCTTTTTATAGCAATAACTAGCTGAGTATCCGGCGTTGCCCGTTTTTTACTTCCTAATCCTGGTTGGGGAGGAAATCAAAAAAGGAGGAATCTTTTGACTTCATATCCCATCCCCATATATTGTTGTCCTATGCCAACCCCATATTCCATCCCCATAACCCGTCCTCATATCTCAACCTCATATCTCAACCTCATATCCCGACCTCATATCCCGACCTGATATCCCGTCCTCATATCTCGTCCTCATATCCTGTCTTCATATCCCGTCCTCATATCCAGACCTCATATGTCGACCTTCTATCCAGTCCTCATATCCCGACCTCATATCCCGACCTCCTATCCCGTCCTCATATCCCATCCTCATATCTCGACCTCATATACCATCCTCCTATCCTGTCCTCATATCTTGACCTCATATCCTGTCCTATCCTGTCCTCATATCTCGACCTCATATGACGACCTCCTATCCCGTCCTCATATCTCGATCTCATATTCTGTTCTCATATCCCGTCCTCATATCCTGACCTCATATCTCAACATCCTATCCCGACCTCCTATCCATACCTCCTATCCCGACCTCATATCCCGTCCACATATCCTGACCTCCTATCCCGTCCTCCTACCTTGTCCTCACATCTCGATCTCATATTCTGTCCTCACATCCTGACCTCATATCTCAACCTCCTATCCCGACCTCCTATCTTGACCTCATATCCTGTCCTCATATCCCGACCTCATATCTCGACCTCCTATCCCGACCTTCTCTCTTTGTGAGATAGGGTGTGGCTTGCAAGCCAGATTGACACATTCACCAGGAAATGCAGAGCGGAGCTTGTGGAGTAAGGTACCATATACTCGCATGGGACTTGAAACAAAAATCATCTTTTATGTAAGGGTGTAGGTAAGGGTTAATTTAACTATCATATCTTTTTATTTGACACATAAGTAATATGTGTACCAAGTATTATTGAAATATCTCCAGCCGTATGGAAGTTATGTGGGAACATACATTTCCCATTGATTTGCATGGGACTTTAAACAAAAACCCTGACCCTCACAAATGGGGGTAGTTAAGGGTTAAATTAACTATGCTATATTTTAACCTTTAACCTATATTTTAACCTTTCTTAAAGATACAACATTCTTACATACATAACATAGGGGATAATATACAATTACAGTAGAACAGATGCAGGGAGGCCCAGGGGACACTGTAAGGAGGCTACCTGACAGGGCAGCAAGGGTACGGGGTAACAAGTCCCTTACTGGGCTACCACATAATTGGCTTATAAAATCATGGCTTTGTCCAAGCTGAAGCACAGGCATGGACAAAGTCCAGCAAGAGAGGGTGGGCTAGCACTCCTCTGTCTGAAAGGACAAGAGAGAGCGCAGAGGAGTACTATCAGACAGGAGAGAGCACAGAGGAGTGCTATCAGAAAGGAGAGAGCACAGAGAAGTGCAATCAGACAGGAGAGAGCACAGAGGAGTGCTATCAGACAGGAGGGACTACAGAGGAGTGCTATCAGAAAGGAGAGAGCAGAGAGGAGTGCTATCAGACAGGAGAGAGCACAGAGGAGTCCTATCAGACAGGAGAGAGCACAGAAGAATCCTATCAGACAGGAGACAGCACAGAGGAGTGCTATCAGACAGGAGAGAGCACAGAGGAGTGCTATCAGACAGGAGAGAGCACAGAAGAATCCTATCAGACAGGAGAGAGCAAAAAGGAGTGCTATCAGACAGGAGAGAGCACACAGGAGTGCTATCAGACAGGAGAGAGCACACAGGAGTGCTATCAGACAGGAAACAGCACACAGGAGTCCTATCAGACAGGAGAGAGCACAGAGGAGTCCTATCAGACAGGAGAGAGCACAGAGGAGTCCTATCAGACAGGAGAGAGCACAGAGGAGTCCTGTCAGACAGGAGAAAGCACAGAGGAGTACTATCAGACAGGAGAGAGCACAGAGGAGTACTATCAGACAGGAGAGAGCACAGAGGAGTCCTATCAGACAGGAGAGAGCACAGAGGAGTGCTATCAGACAGGAGAGAGCACAGAGGAGTACTATCAGACAGGAGAGAGCACAGAGGAGTCCTATCAGACAGGAGAAAGAGCACAGAGGAGTGCTATCAGACAGGAAAGAGCACAGAGGAGTCCTATCAGACAGAAGAGAGCACAGAGAAATGCTAGTCCATCCTCACTTACTGGACTTTGTCCATGTCTGTGTTTCAGCTTGGACAAAGCCATGATTTTGCCCTGTGATCCCTGTGATGACACTTCTGACACAGCGCAAATGTGATAAGTCATGCAGATCTATTCTATGTATATTGTACTGTAAGAAAGGAGCTGGTATAATGGTGGATGGGAGGAATATATCACTGAGGCTTCTTGCCTCAGTGACATAAGACTGGAGTTTGAGTTTGGGTTTTTGGAGTTAGTTAAAGGGGTAGTCCAGTGGTGAAAAACTTATCCCCTATCCTAAGGATAGAGGATAAGTTTGAGATCGCGGGGGGTCCGACCGCTGGGGCCCCCTGTGATCTCTCTGTACGGGGGCCAGGCTCTCCGGCCAGATAGCGGGTGTCGACCTCCGCACGAAGCGGCGGCCGACACGCCCCATCAATACTTCTCTATGGCAGAGCCGGAGATTGCCGAAGGCCGCGCTTCGGCTCTGCCATAGAGTTGTATTGAGGGGCGTGTCGGCCGCCGCTTCGTGCGGAGGTCGACATGCCCCCTTCCCGCGGGCTGTCGGGGCTCCGTACAGGAGATCGCAGGGGGCCCCAGCGGTCAGACCCCCCGCGATCTCAAACTTATTCCCTATCCTTAGCATAGGGGATAAGTTGTTCACCACTGGGTTCACCACTGGACTACTCCTTTAAGGTACTGGCGATAAAGTCACTCCCATACTCCATTTCTTTGGTGTGTTGCAGTCCTGAACCTGATCTCACAAATGTGCGAACACTGCCAGAGAGCAGAAGAGAGGTGTTGGTCTGAAGCTTAGATCCACTTGTCTGGGGTACGTTGCATAATGCTGCACAGTACAAAAAAAAGCTGACTTTGGGACAGTGCCTGCCAAGTTTGGGTGAGAAGCTCATAAGTTTATGTTTGTACAGGGAGCCTGATATGAAGTGGTATCTATTACTGTATGTGAATTATTACATTAAATCCAGGACTACTGAACTGGTCCTCCACTACACTTAGGCCCTGTCAGGTTAAGTCTCTCAATGACCTTGGGGCTCTCCTGCAGTGTCTCCCCTGCTGTTATTATAAGTGTCATTTATGGTCATAGGGTTATAGTCAGTGTCCTAATGTATAGCTAGTCTAAAGGGCCTGTGAGATGTCTGAAGGACCTGTGGAAAATCATGGAATATGTTATGTTATGTTGTCACATGATGTTACCCGGAGAGCACCAGCATACCTATGACCCGCAGCTTGACCAATGGGCCATAGTCCAGCCACCCACTACATAAAATGGCAGCCATTACAATTCTGTCTTCTTTCTCTTCTCTCTTACCACCTGCTACTGAGCACAGCAAACACCAGAGATCTCAGTGCTAGTGACCAGCATCTGGAAGGCCTCAAAGCTACAGTTATTCCAGTAAGTCAAAAGTCTATGTGTGCTGCCACTACAAATAGTCAAGTCCAGCCTATAGTCAAGCCTCAAGATAATTATCCAAAGTTTATTACAAGTCTAATCGGTCCCAGCAAGCTGCGAGGTCCTCCTGTGTTCCTGGCCACCTCTCTGGGAATCTGTCCTAGCTGTGAAGATAATTCCATCTGTCTTAACTCAGTAAAGCCTCTGTCAAACCTTAACTTGGTTGTGGACTCTCCTTTCACTGCCTAGCCATTGGAATAGCGGAGATACCGTTCGTGAGGTTCAGGTACCCAAAAACCACTCTGGCATCACAAGCACTAGGGGTTAACAACATCTTGCCCCTGGGGTTAATACCATCTGGCCCTACCACCTACACCGCTACACCCCGTGGTCCCGCCATACACCGTGGGTCACAACAGAACTGTGAAACCTGCCTGTTTGGGTCTGTTTGCTTGCTGGCATGACTGTTTGACAGATTCTATTCTACAATATTTAAAAGTGGTGCAGGTGTAACACTTTTAAACATGATGTGCATCAGAATTTGCAAGATGGAAAATCGTTCACTACAGTGAACAAATGAGTTTCAAACAAGGGAAACAGAGTGTTAATTTATTAGTGAATTGTGAAAATAGGAAATTATTCAGTTTTCACAATACACTTTTCACACTTTTTTATTTATTCCCCCCAATGACTGCAATAAATAACTGGTTGGTGAACCTGCCTATTGTTTTTCTACACCCTATTTTAAAGTAGGCATGAAGAAATATCATCCTTTCTTCTGAAATGTTTCCCATGGCTCCATAGAAAGTAATGTATAGAAAGGGGTTTATCCAAATGTGCTCCAAAATAGGTATTTCAAGAGGTTTTGGTAAAATAAAGTTTTCTTAGCAGCAGCCGGGGACCCGCCCGTAATGGCCGACATCCGCGATCGCGCGGATGTCCGCCATTAACCCCTCCGATGCCGTGATCAATACAGATCATGGCATCTGCGGCATTGCGGCACTTTGATTGGATGATCGGATCGCCTGCAGCGCTGCCGCGGGGATTCGATCATCCAGCATGACAGCCGGAGGTCCCCTTACCTAGCTCCGGCCGTCTCCCGGGGTCTTCTGCTCTGGTCTGAGATCGAGCAGACCAGAGCAGAAGATCACCGATAATACTGAGCAGTGCTGTGTCCTATGTATAGCACTGCACAGTATTACCAATCAAAGGATTGCTATAGAAAGTCCCCTATGGGGACATAAAAAGTGTTAAAAAAAAAAAGTTGAAAAATGTAAAAAGAAAAAGAAAAAAAAAAGTGAGAAATCCCCTCCCCAAATAAAAATGAAAATTGTCCGTTTTTCCCATTTTACCCCCAAAAAGCGTATTTTTTTTTAATAAACATATTTGGTATCGCCACGTGCGTAAATGTCCGAACTGTCAAAATATAATGATAATGATCCCGTACGGTGAATGGCGTAAACGTAAAAAATTAAAGTCCAAAAATGCACATTTTATTTAAAAATTTTTTTATAAAAAATGATCTAAAAGTTTTATATATGCAAATGTGGTATCTAAAAAAAAGTACAGATGAGGGCGCAAAAAATGAGCCCTCATCCCGCCCTATATACGGAAAAATGAAAAAGTTATAGGTGGTCAAAATAGGGCCATTTTAGATTACTGATTTTGTACAAAAAGTTTTAGATTTTTTTTAAGCGGTACAAAAATATAAAAGTATCTAGCCATGGGTATCATTTTAATCGTATTCACCCACAGAATAAAGGACACATGTCATTTTTACCGTAAAGTGTACAGTGTGAAAACAAAATCCTCCAAAATGTGCAAAATTTGGGTTTTCGTTTAAATTTCCTCCCTCAAAATTTTTTTTTTTGGGTTCGCCATACATTTTATGCTGAAATGAGAGGTTTCATTACAAAGTACAATTGGTCACTCAAAAAACAAGCCCTTATATGGGTCTGTAGATGGAAATATAAAAGAGTTATGGATTTTAGAAGGCGAGGAGGAAAAAACGAAAACGCAAAAATAAAATTGGCCTGGTCCTTAAAGGGGTACTCCGCCCCTAGACATCTTATCCCCTATCCAAAGGATAGGGGATAAGATGTTAGATTGCCGTGGTCCCGCTGCTGGGGACCCCCGGGATCGCCGCTGCGGCACCCCGCCATCATTACTGCACAGAGAGAGTTCGCTCTGTGCGTAATGACGGGCGATACAGGGGCCGGAGCAGCGTGACGTCATGGCTCCGCCCCTCATGACATCACGGCCCATCCCCTTAATGCAAGTCTATGGCAGGGGCGTGACGACCGCCACGCCCCCTTGCCATAGACTTGTATTGACGGGCGCGGGCCGTGACGTCACGAGGGGCGGAGCCGTGATGTAACGATGCTCCGGCCCCTGTATTGCCCGTCACTACGTGCAGAGCGATCTCGCTCTGCGCAGTAATGATAGCGGGGTGCTGCAGCGGCGATCCCCGGGGTCCCCAGCAGCGGGACCGCGGCGATCTAACATCTCTCCTTTGGATAGGGGATAAGATGTCTAGGGGCGGAGTACCCCTTTAAGGTGAAAATGGGCTTGGTCATTAAGGGGTTAATGGGGATTAATGTTTGGAGGAATGGTTTACAACTGTGAGTCACGAGTGGTGATGAACTTGTGGGAAAAGAAGATATAGGCTAATATGAGTCCAGAGAAGAATACCGAAAAGTGCACTCTATACTCTCAGAAAAGAGACAATATAAGCTAGTCTTCACAACATGACTTGAGTGACATTTTCCTTGAAGGGGTATTCCAGGAATTTTTTTTATTTAACTATGCTACAGGGGCTTTAAAGGGGTACTCCCGTGGAAAACTTTTTTTTTTAAATCAACTGGTGCCAGAAAGTTAAACAGATTTGTAAATGACTTCTATAAAAAAAAAACTTAATCCTTCCAGTACTTATTAGCTGCTGAATACTACAGAGGAAATGGTTTTCTTTTTGGAACACAGTGCTCTCTGCTGACATCATGACCACAGTGTTCTCTGCTGACATCTCTGTCCATTTTAGGAACTGTCCAGAGCAGCATATGTTTGCTATGGGGATTTTCTCCTACTCTGGACAGTTCCTAAAATGGACAGAGATGTCAGCAGAGAGCACTGTGGTCATGATGTCAGCACAGAGCTCTGTGTTCCAAAAAGAAAACCATTTCCTCTGTAGTATTCAGCAGCTAATAAGTGCTGGAAGGATTAAGATTTTTTTAATAGAAGTAATTTAAAAATTTGTTTAACTTTCTGGCACCAGTTGGTTTAAAAAAAATAATAAGTTTTCCACGGGAGTACTCCATTAAAGTTAGTGTAGTTCATAATATAGTGTCTGTACCTGTGTGTGACTGTTTTCTCACAATTTTGTGATTTTCACTCCAATATTTATTTTTACCAGCATACAAAAGGACTGTTGTCTCAGATTTTTCCCAGGTTGCAATGCGGCCGAGACCTGACTCACTACTCAGCTGATGACAGGGAGCCTGTCTGCTTCAATGGGTGGAGCGATCGCTTGGTGGGAGAGATCAATCTGCAACTAATGCAACAGCTGTAGGCACCCTGATTGAAAACCAGAGGTCTTTTGAATGGATGCAGCTCATTTATGTTTCAATGGGTGGGGTGGCTGATGTGTGGGAGGGAGGAAAATTTAATTATGGGATTTGTAGGCAAAAAAGAAAACTCAAAAAGGAAATGCAAGTTCACAAAAAGCTAGCCACAGTGTTATGGAAATCTCACAATATAGCCATTTAGCCCCAAGACAAGCGCAGATCCTTCCTAAGCATGTCCATTACTGCCTGCCCGGTACGTACTAAAATCACCTTAAGGTGGATAACCCCTTTAAATGCCTTGTCTTTTGCATTATATAAACCAATGTTGTTTATGAATCTGGAAAATGACATTTAGGCTTGTATTATCACAGCATTGCTGGTCATGAGTAATGTGCGATATACCACACCTATTATAACATGCACATGTACCATCCTACTGTAATTATAAAGCGTGCACCTGTTGTATTTATGTATTTTCTTTATCTTATCTTCTCATTCCTCCTACTGAACAAATATGGGAGATTAAATTGTTAAATTATTGACCTTTTTTAGCATGTGGACTTGCTAATATATGTGGATACCCAACCATCACAGCTGTATGAGCTTGTTGGACATCCCTTTCCAAAACGTTGGGTATTAATATGAAGTTACTGTAAATCCTCTTTTGGGGCTCCTTCTTCTGGGAAGGCTTTTCCATTAGAATTTGGAGTGTCTCTGTGGATATTTGTGCACACGAGTATTTGTGAGGTCAGGATCTGATGTTAGAGAACAAGATCTGGGGGTGTATGGTGTAGGTGGTGTAGCTGTGCAGCGATGAAAGGGTGTTGCATTAACCCTTAACTGTCGTGACGCCAGGGTGCAGGTTCTTCCTATATATATATATATATATATATATATATATATATATATATCCTACAGCCACCCGTCCCAGGAACGATAGGGAGGAATAAAGGATTGTCCACAACCGGAGATTTAGTAAACTGTAGATAACTTTACTGCAGCTTTTATGCAGGTTGATAACGGCAAACAGTCTATACAGAAGAGTAGTCTGTAAGTTCCTCACAGTTGGTGGGGACCTTGTAGTATATAAGCTCTGAGTCTGTAATTACGCTGTTCCGCTGGATTTAGGGGAATCATTTAGGTCCAGCAGTCACGCAGGATTAACGGGATTTAGATTTGGTAGACTCACGTTTAGTAAACTGCTGAATTGGTAGGCTTCAGGCCTAGTTTTTTCTTGTAAGTTTGCACGGATCTCCTCTCTCTCTGCTAGTCCGGAAACCAAGAGAGATGTTACTGCTTTGCAGTACAGGAACCAAGAGAGGAAGGATTGGATACAGCGCCCTTATATAAACAGGGGCAGGCTTAGAGCTTATTGGTTCCCACCAGCTGTCAGTCCTTTCACAAAGCATTATGGTACATCATGTGACCACATCACGTGCCCTGGAAGGTCCTTAAGCTTAACTTAACATTAGACTTATTAGTCATGTGACCTAAGGTCCTGGAAGTATTATACATATAATAAAATATATACAATTTACATACATCACACACAATAAAATTAAAGACGGAAGAGGTGACTCGGGGTTATCCCACCAGGAGGATCCTACCGGTACATAGGAACTCTGACTTTGGGGACTTAGCACACAAGGTACGGGACAAGGTATGATACCGGGACACCACAAACCCCCTTACTTAAGATAAGTCGACCTCGACGACCGTCTTCTAAAGCAGAGGAACAAAGTACTTAAAGTTCTCTAACAGTCCTGGGCATAATTTCAAAATGTCCTTTTATCAGGCTGTATTAATACACAATAAGAGAGTCTTTGCGCATGAAAATGTCCTTGCAAGCTCTGAATAAACTTATTATAATTTTTTTTTTTTTTATACCAACAAGATTACTTAACTTTAAGGTACATACATAAGTACTGATAAACTCACGAACATGAATGTATTGTCCATGAATTTAGGAACAGGATGCCATTATTATGCAAGAAACACATCCTGGTATCTATTTACTAAATTTTTCTTACTTTTTTCTTTTTCTGACTGACTATAACTGTCATAAGTATGTATGATAAACTGAGAGTTGCTACATACTAAGACATTAGAAATTTCACATTACGTTTTTATTTATACCACATGAGTTACCTGTTACGTACACTGATAATGTACTGGCTTGCCTGAGGCTGTCTAACCAAAACCTGGCTACCAGGGTCCATTGGCTACACGCACTTATCCCTAGAACCCTTTTTAGATAAACCTTACCTAGGTTACCTTTATTGAATACGTGTGTACACGTAGGCTTACAGGAGCGCCTTCTGGCCAGGAAGAGCATCCTGAACACGTAGAGAGAACAGAGAACAAATTAGTGTATAAACAGTGGTATGGACTGGGTAATGACATTGTGACAGTCCCTAAAGTTTTTCTTAAGTTGTTTAGAGTGTGAGATATTAACTTTGTGTACTGCAATGAGCATGAGGTAGGTACACTAAATAAGTGAAGATATGTATTATGTGTACATGAAATTACTTGAAAGTCAGTCTTGATATCTGAGGGGTAGATTACCCTGAGTAGGTGTTAGCAATGAGTGACATTAAAGCTACTCTCAGTGGAGCCGAGAGAGTCACCTGGATACAACTACTACAACACCCTTGACATTTTGTGTACATGTGTATAGAGGTTGGGTTTCCTGTACAATAACCATTTACACTGGTTTAACCTTTGGACTAACATTTATTAATGAGTACAACAATTTCCAGGGGCATTCCCCTGATAGAAGTGCAAATAAGAAAATAATATATTACTTTTGTGTTATATACATGTAAACAGCCGCACAAGGATCGACAGTCCACCTGTGCTAAGAGTCCAATAAAACACGGCTACCACATTTAGCCGGGCACACACTTACGAATCTCCTAATGACCAGGAATCTCTTGGCCGAGGGCCAGGCACAAACTTGGTGGTTGCAGAAATAACTGGAACTGTCTTCACATAGTCCTGCTAGGAGCTTCCTTAAACATTGCAGTCTGTTGAGGTAAAGTTGGATAACAACAACAAATGAGAAAAAAACATAATCCAGGCAGGCTTCACATAAAGCCCCTCCTGATACGCCCTCCCCTATTGGTGACACTCTTGCGCCTCTGGGAGTCAGGATGAGCTGAAGACCCCTTTACGGGGTTAATGGTGGTGTCTCACGCAACATTAGACAGAGTGGAATAGGACACTGTGGGGTTTACATTCAACATGAAATTGACGGCTGCTGTTCCCGTTGGTGCCGGTTGGTCCAGCCAAACCTCCTCAGTAGGAGTAGGCCACGGCACTGTGTTCGGTACCTGCAGTTTAGGCCAAACCTACTCAATAGGAATAGGCCTGGGTACATTACAAGGCATGGAGACATCCAGGTGCTGTGGGAAGAAATCTTCCTTGTTGGAGGCAATAGGGATGGACCTCTTCGGCCTCAGTCCATGTGGATCCGCCTCCCAGTCATCGGAGGGGAAATACTTGAAGGGGATCTGTGTGGGGTTCTTTGGCCTCGTGACCGCTGCAGCCCACTCACCCCTTAAACTCTGGACCGGTGTATATTCGACGATCTCTCCAACTTCAAAGGGTACTACTTCAAAGGGAGTATCTTCAAAAAAAAATACCACTCCCTGGGACGGCCCTTCTGTTCACCAGGATGGTACTCCCTGTCCTGCAATCGAGAAGAATACCATATCCCCTGGCCTTGTCAAATTTGGCCACCGTCGCGTGGCGGAGCTCTAACGGTTTTTCCACTCCTCGGGGGTAGTCCCACATCCGAATGTAGAGGGCCTCCAGGTCCTTGGTATTTTGTTGTTGACCAGCTGTCAGTCCTTTCACAAAGCATTATGGTACATCATGTGACCACATCACGTGCCCTGGAAGGTCCTTAAGCTTAACTTAACATTAGACTTATTAGTCATGTGACCTAAGGTCCTGGAAGTATTATACATATAATAAAATATATACAATTTACATACATCACACACAATAAAATTAAAGAAGGAAGAGGTGACTAGGGGTTATCCCACTAGGAGGATCTTACCGGTACATAGGAACTCTGACTTTGGGGACTTAGCACACAAGGTTCGGTACAAGGTATGGTACCGGGACACCACAGGAGGTCATATGGTCATGAGCAGCCAAGTCTTCAACCTGCATTACACATAAAGAGAACCAGTATAACATTTTACTACATTGGTATCACATGCCCGATATACTACACCGCATCTTCCCATAATGCCCAGACAGTCATTGGCTGTCTGGCATGAAGGGAATTGTAGTTTTTTTCAACTGCTGGAGGGCCTCATGTTGGGGAACACTGCCCTGGATGAATACACTTCACAATAATAGCACTTACAGTTAATGGAGACAGATCTAGTATATAGGATATTTGACAAACATCCTATGACTAAAGTTACAGAGTTCTTCATTATGTCCTTTATTAGTACTACCAATGTTTGTCTATGGAGATTGCAAGGCGTTATGCTTCATTTTATGAACCTGTTTGCAATGGGTGTAGGTGAAACACTTAAACCTAATAAATAGGAGGGGTCTCCACATACTTTAGTTTATATAGTGCAGTTTGTGCATGGATATCTGCTCTATTTGTATTGCTTCTTAGGGAGAATAACTATATATGGAGTTCCTCAGACTCTGCAAATGTTTCTTGCTCATAGCCCTGTTACGTTCATGAGGCTTCTGTAAGCATTTTGGATAGGTGCGACCATGTGATTTCCCATTATTTATAAATACCTGCATGGACTAATGGGGCCTCGTTCCAAGAAGAATAACTACAACACTTTTTTTTATAGAAGGTAAATTTTATTTAAACAAAGAGCAGTGGTGTAGTTATTCCAGAGAACACTATGATGATCACACAATTGCAGGCAGTAATGACGGTTTAATTATTTTAATCAAAATACCATTAGATTTTATAATGGCGTGTGCTTCCAAGAATCCGGAGCGTTCCTATAATTAGCGCTATTATTATCTGACAGTACTGTCGCAGGGCACTCCTCATTTGAGTTGATATCTCGGCTCTAGTGACTTATGTATGATATCTGTATTTAGGTCCCTTTCACAGCGTGATTGCTTATGTTCATCATTACTGGAAGGTTCCCGGCTGCTGCTAGCAGCTGGGACCCACCGCGCATAAAGCGATCATGGTCGCTTCATGTATAGGATGTAAATGTACACCCTGGTACATTAAGTACCAGGGCACCAGGATGTATATTTACGTCTATTGTCCTTAACCCCTTAATGACAATGGACGTTAATGTATGTCATGGTGCGGTGGTACTTAGCGCACCATGACGTACATTTACACCATGTAATGATTACGAGCACCTGACCAGTGCTCGCATCATGCACAACAGATCCCGGCTACTGTCAGCAGCCAGGGACCCGCCGGTAATGGCGGACATCAGCGATCGCCCTGTTGTGCGCCATTAACCCCTCAGGGGCTGTGATCAATACAGATCATGGCACTTAAAATGGATGATCGGATCGCCCGCAGCGCTGCTGAGGGGATCCGATCATCCAGCCTGGCGGCATCAGGTCCCCTCACCTGCCTCTGGCCATCTCCTGTCTTCTGCTCTGTCTGAGATTGAGCAGACTAGAGCAGAAGATCACCGATAACACTAATCAATGCTATGCCCTATGCATAGCTATGAACAGTATTATCAATCAAGTGATTGCTATAAATAGTCCCCTATCGGGATATAAAAAGTGTTTGAAAAAAAAAAAGGTTAAAAAAAAATTTAAAAAATTTGAAAATCTCCTCCCCCAATAAAAATAAAATTTTACCCCCAAAAAGCGTAAAAAAAAAAATGTATAAACATATTTGGTATTGCCACTTGTGTAAATGTCTCAACTATCAAAATATAATGTTAATTATACCGTGTGAGGAACGGCGTAAACATAAAAAAAAAGTCCAAAACTGCTGCTTTTTTGTCACATTTTATTCCCAGAATTTTTTATAAAAATGTATTAAAAAGTAAAATATAAGTGGTACCAAAAGTGGTACAGTACAAAAAATTAGCCCTCAAACTGCCCCATATACAGAAACATTTGAAAGTTATAGGTGGTCAAAATAGGGCAATTTTAAACATACTAATTTTGTTAAAATAGTTTGAGATTTTTTTAAATAAAACAAACATATAACATGGGTATCATTTTAATCGTATTGACCCACAACATAAAGAAAACATGCAATTTTTACGGTAAAGTGTACAGCGTGAAAACAAAACCTTCCAAAATATCATAAATTGCGGTTTTCTTTTTAATTTCCCCACATAAATAATATTTTTTTGGTTGTGCCATACATTTTATGGTAAAATTGATGTTGCAAAAAACAAGCCCTCATATGGGTCTGTGGATGAAAATATAAAAGAGTTATGATTTTTAGATGGTAAGGATGAAAAAAACGAAAATGCTAAAATAAAATTGGCCTGGTCCCTAAGGCCAAAATGGGCCTGGTCCTTAAGGGGTTAACTCCTTAAGGACCAGGCCATTTTACACCTTAGGACCAGAGCGTTTTTTTTAACATCTGACCACTGTCACTTTAAACATTAATAACTCTGGAATGCTTTTAGTTATCATTCTGATTCTGAGATTGTTTTTTCGTGACATATTCTACTTTATTTTGGTGGCAAATTTTCGGCGTTACTTGCATCCTTTTTGGTGAAAAATCTAAAAATTTCATGAAAATTTAGAAAATTTTGCATTTTTCTAACTTTGAAGCTCTAAATTTTTATTTTTATTCACAAATACAATATGTCCACTTTATGTTGGCATCATAAAATGGACATATTTTTGCTTTTTGAAAAAATTAGAGGGCTTCAAAGTAAAGCAGCAATTTTCAAAAATGTCATGAAAATTGCTAAATCTGAAGGGACAGATGTTACAGAACTACAACTCCCAGCATGCCTGGGCAGTCTAGGCATGCTTAGAGTTGTAGTTTGGCAACATCTGTAGGGCTACCGTTTGGGCACCACTGAAATAGTGGTCTCCAAACTGTGACCCTCCAGATGTTGCAAAACTACAACTCCCAGCATGCCCAGACAGCCTTTGACTGTCTGGGCATGCTGGGAGTTGCAGTTTGGCCTTCCTAGTGGTTGCCACAGTAAAGATCACTTTACTTTCACTTTCAATTCCCCCCTCCCCCACAGTAGTTTCCCTACCTGACCCAGGATCCAGTAGTCTCCAGCAACGATCGGGGTCTCCAGGCATCTTCTCCTGCAGGTACCGACCTCCATCTTCTTCCCACGATCCCCTCGACATCCAGGGGTGGGCAGAACGGGGGTTGCCATGGCAACCCACTGTCCTGCTCTGCCATTGGTCAAAATTAATTCTGACCAATGGCAGGGGATAGGGGGAAATTGCGACTTCACTCCTACCCTTCAGGATGATCTGGGCTGTCACTGACAGGTCAGATCATCACAATTTTCCGGGTGATCCGGTCACCAGAGACCCGATCAGCCCGGAATAGGAGAAAATCGCATGTTTGAATTGACATGCGATTTTCTGCGATCGCCGACATGGGGGTGGGGGGGTGGGGGTCCCGGGACCCACCTCGGCATTTGCACGGCATGCCTGCTGAAGGATTTCAGCAGGAATGCCATTCCGATTTCAGCCAGGCACGCGGCAGAGACCGGAGAAACACCAGGACGTTCTGGAACGTCCTTGGTCCTTAAAGCCCAGGGTGCGGGGACGTTCCAGAACGTCCTTGGTCCTTAACCCCTTAAGGACCGGGGGTTTTTCTGTTTTTGCATTTTCGTTTTTTGCTCCTTGCCTTTAAAAAATCATAACTCTTTCAATTTTGCACCTAAAAATCCATATGATTGCTTATTTTTTGCGCCACCAATTCTTCTTTGTAATGACGTCAGTCATTTTGCCCATAAATTTACGGTGAAACGGAAAAAAAATCATTGTGCGACAAAATTGAAAAAAAACGCAGTTTTGTAATTTTGGGGGCTTCCGTTTCTACGTAGTACATTTTTCGGTAAAAATGACACCTTATCTTTATTCTGTAGGTCCATAAGATTAAAATGATACCCTACTTATATAGGTTTGATTTTGTCGGACTTCTGAAAAAAATCATAACTACATGCAGGAAAATTAATACGTTTAAAATTGTCATCTTCTGACCCCTATAACTTTTTTATTTTTCCGTGTATGGTGCGGTATGAGGGCTCATTTTTAGCGCCGTGATCTGAAGTTTTTAACGGTACCATTTTTGCATTGATAGGACTTATTGATCGCTTTTGATTCATTTTTAAATTATATAAAAAGTGACCAAAATTGCACTATTTTGGACTTTGGAATTTTTTTGCGCGCACGCCATTGACCGTGTGGTTTAATTAATGATATCTTTTTATAATTCGGACATTTCCGCACACGGTGATACCATATATGTTTGTTTTTATTTTTATTTACACTGTGTTTTTTTTTTTATGGGAAAAGGGGGGTGATTCAAACTTTTAATAGGGGAGGAGTTAAATGATATTCATTCACTTTTTTTTTGCAGTGTTATAGGTCCCATAGGGACCTATAACACTGCACACACTGATCTTCATCATTGATCACTGGTTTCTCATAGTAAACCAGTGATCGACGATTCTGCCGCATGACTGCTCATGCCTGGATCTCAGGCACTGAGCAGCCATTCGGCGATCGGACAGCGAGGAGGCAGGTAGGGGCCCTCCCGCTGTCCTGTAAGCTGTTCGGGATGCCGCGATTTCGCCGCGGCTATCCCGAACAGCCCACTGAGTTAACCGGCAGCTTTTACTTTCGGTTTTAGCCGCGCGGCTCAGCTCTGAGCGCGCGGCTAAAGGGTTAATAGCGCGCGGCGCTGCGCGCTATTAGCGGCGGGTCCCGGCTTCACTATGACGCCGGGCCCGCCGTGATATGATGCGGGGTTACCGTGTAACCCCGCGTTATATCAGGAGAGCAGGACCAAGGACGTACCGGTACGTCCCTGGTCCTTAAGGGGTTAAGAGGTTAAAGAAAATCTGTCATCGGTTTCCCCTGAATTAACCTGTTGTAACTGACAGGTAGTGCAGGTGACACTGATGACAACCATACTTACCTGATCCTGTTCCATGCATAACTTCCTTCTTTCCAGGCAGAGCTTCCTGACGTCATTGCTGCTGCTTCTTTGCTGTTTGCTAGCAGCAGGAATGCATGCCCATGCTCGGCCCTGGAACGAAAGATACAGAGGAAGATAGAGGGGGAACTGAAGCAAGGAACGGGATCAGGTAAGTATGGTTGTCATCAGTTTCACCTGCAATATCTGTCTGTACTGACAGGTTGGTGCAGGTGAAACTCATGATAGATTTCCTTTAAGGGGTTAAAGGGGTACCCAGGAGTTTTTTATTTTATTTCCATATGTCAGGGTGGCAGCAATAATAAAAATAAAAATAAAAGTTTACTTGTCACTGGCCGCAGCAATGTCCCGCCTCGGCCAGTAATAGGATGAGCGACAGGATGGTGATATTGGCGGCACCAGGGGAGTGGCAGTGGGTAAGTCAAATATTTTTTTTGCCAATGTACGACTTTAAAGGCGAAGGGGAAAAAAGTAAGCAAAAAATAAAAAGAGGCGTTAAACCATTCAGTTCAGTGAGCACAGTGGCCATTTTATACTTGTGATCTATCATGAGTCAATGTAAGAAAGGCCTTGGAAGTACAGTAGTTTGCTGTTCAGGACGCCGCGGTTTCACCGTGTCGGTCCCGAACAGCTGCGCTGAGCAAACCGGCAATCCTGTTTTAGACGCCGCGATCAACTTTGATTGTGGCTTCTAAAGGGTTAATACCGGACATCAGCCAATCGGTGATGTCCGGTATTAGCCACGGGTCCTGGTTGCTTATAGCAACGGGGACCCCGCAGATACGAAGCGCACTCAGCTTCTGAGCGCGCTTCACATATCGGGAGCCGGCCACAGGACGTAAATATACATCTGTGGTCATTAAGGGGTTAATGTTGTTAAACACTGTGAGTTGACTTTCACTCAAACAGCACAGGGATGGGTAGTTACCACCAGTTGTCTCCATGTAACAATGACCATGTTGCTAATAGCAGTGTAGAGGGACATGCTTTGGGAGCCTTTTGGCTTTTGAGGCACGGTTGGGCTATATCCTTAAAGTAAGACTACGTTCACACAATGGAATGTTTGCAGAATGTCTGCCCAAAAAATGCAAACGCATGCCGGCTCTAGGACTGTTTAGAAATACACTGTCTCTACAGACAGCAATGTGAGGTGGCCCAGTACGGTAGGTGTTACCCCGTACCCTTGCTGCACTGTCAGGCAGCCTCCCTTCAGTGTCCCCTGGTCCCCCTTGCATCTGTTCCCCCATGTAAATATGTTTACTATGTATTATACTGTGTAACGTGTGAAGAAAGCGTTGTCACTTTAAGACTGTTTACCATGTGAGTTGTCATGTGATTGTTACCCAGGAGGTATCAGTGACCAGGTGACTTAAGGGTGACCAATGGGATCCCCCCAGAGCCTCCCCCATAAAAGCCCTGGGTGGAGCCTCTGCTCGCTCTCTTGCTCCCTGTTGGGGTCCAGTGCAACCGCGTCTAGGTGAGTGTCCAGAGTCATAGGAGGCCTCAAGTCCAGTCTGCAGCCACAAGCAGATACAAGTAAGCCACAGTCTCAGTATTGTCAGTCAGCAGTCAAGTCAAGTCAGTCACAGTCATCATTTGCCAAGTCAACGTGGCCTGCATGAAATTTACCATATCTACTACATGTCCCAGCAAGCCCTTAAGGTCTCTGAGTCACTGGTCACCTCCGTGGGCCCTGATTGAACTGTATAGACTTTTTCCACCTGTCTAACCTCAGTAAAGCTACCATTGTCCATAACTTGGTGTCGGAGTCAGTATCACCCCCGTGCCTAGCTAGGAGCCAGCGGTATACCTTCGGCGGTATTCAGAATACACCACGCGCTGGCGTCGCAAATACAAGGGGTTAATGCCATCTGCCCCTAGGGTAATTCCATCTGCTCTTTGCATCACACCCTCTACCACAACTGCAGTTCAGAGTAGATTCTGCAGAAAAATTGATGTGCCAATTCTTTCAGTGAAGGCCGGAATTGAGATTTCCACTGCAAATGTTACTGCTGCAGAAATTCTGCCGTGTGCAAGGTGCAGGAGAATCCAATTGAAAGCAATGGGACTCTGCTGCTATGGAATTTCTAAGATTAATTTTTTCCACCAGATACCACTTGTAATATATGTATTCATGGCAGGTGGGTCCTAATTCTGACTTAAAGGAGTAGCCCAGTCCTAAAAAACTTATCCCCTCTCCTAAGGATAGGGGGATAATTTTCAGATAGCAGGGGGTCTGACCGCAGGGACTGAAACCCCCCCCCCCCCCCGCAATCTCCTGTACGGGGCCCCGGCAGCCTGTGGGAAGGGGGGGTGTCGAGCACCGCACAAAGCGGCAGCTGACATGCCCCCTCAATACAACTCTATGGCAGAGCCGGAGCGCTGCCTTCCGCAATCATTGGCTCCGCCCCGCTATCTGAAACTTATCCTCTATCCTTGGGATAGGGGATACATTTTTCAGGACTGGACTACTCCTTTAACAGACACCATAGAGGTTATTGTAAAACCAGAATTTTTTCAGCCTGACAATTCTTGTGGATAACAATTTCTTTGGCAACCAAATCCGTCAATTACAATGGTTCAACCTGTCAAATCTATGGATGACAGTTATTGACCTCTAACACCACCACTATGCCCTCTTAAACCATTGGGTTGCCAGTATTGGAGGGGCAAGCTGTGCATAACTAGCTTGCCCCCTGACTAGTGAGCAGTTAAGGGGTTAAGAAATAATACAGGCAAGGTTTTTTAGCCCCCTCCCCCGTCTGTAAAACTTGCTGGTGGCTATAGTGGTATGTCCCATGGGTGGGGGGGAAGGAGTGCACCAATCAGGGGTTTAATAGTTTCCCAGGCTTTCAGGGGCCCTCCCCTGGGTATTTATAGCTGTGGTGCCTCCCTTCCCCCCTCAATCTGCCCAGGACCCGGAGTTTTGGCTGCCGGTTGGTACGTGTCTGCCCCTTATTTATGGCCCGGATGGAGCAGGAGGGTGAGGGCTGGCATGCTCGCTTGTGGCTGAGCTGGCCTCCCCTCCTGTTGCGCCCGTGGCGGGTTCGGGAGGCTGGCGGACCTCTCACCCTCTCACAGTCCCGCCCTCCTTCCCCCTGTCCTGCCCTCTTCCCCCTGTCCTGCCCCGTTCCTTGAATCCTCGTCCTTGCCCTTTCCTTGAATCCCCGTCCCTGCCTGTTCCTTTAATCCACTTCCCTGCCCGTGGCCCTAGCCTTCCCTCCGGGCCTGCTCCTTATGAGCGCGCCCTGCCTCCTTTCCCCCTGTTACTGTCCCCTCCGTCTCTGCGGTGGTGGCCCCTGGGTGGCTGCTCCTGTTTTCATTGCTTTGCGCAAATGGACGTTTATTAACGTCCATTTGCGTGTCCCCAGCTATAATGCGCGCATCATAGCCGGTGGGTCCCGGTTGGTATTAGCAACCAGAACCCATGCGAATGCTGGACATCGCCGATCGGGCAGATGTCCGGCATTACCTCTTGGGACGCGGCGATCAAAGTTGATCGCCGCGTCTGAATGTGTAAGTACAGGCATCCCGGCTGCTCAGTCAGGCAGATCGGGACCATCGCAATTAAATCGCGATGTCCCGATCAGCTGGAACGCAGCAGGAGGGTCACTCACCTGCCTCCTGCGTGTCCGCTCGTGGATTGATTGCGCTAAGCCTGAAATTCAGGCTTGAGTAATCAATCACCGATAACCCAGATCATTGCCATGTTAATACATGGCAAGTGATCTGTGTAAGGATCTGTGTGTGCAGTGTTATAGCCCCCTATGGAAGCTATAGCATTGCAAAAAAAAAAAAAAATGAGCCCTCATACCGTCCCCACTCATTTCCCCAGCCCCCCCCCCCACCCCACTGCTGCCATGGTTGCTGCTGCCCCTCTTTTCCTCCTGCTTCTCCAGTGCTCCCCATGGTTTTTGCAGCCTCTGCGCTCATCCCCCACCTCCCCCCCCCCCCTTGCTGCCGTTGTCCTTCTTCCTCCTGCCTCTCCAGTGCCCCCCATGGAGGGGTAGGGAGTGCTCCCATGATTTCATGTTGCTCTTCCCCCTCTGGGGCCGGATGGGAGCATAGACATATTTGTCGCCGCTCTCGCTCTGGCCCTGGGAGGCGGTACAGGTGGTGTTTATGGGCCTTCTGCTCACCTGCAGGGAGTAGGTGGTTCGGTTCTTCCCGCAGGGGTTCTCCCTCCTCCTCCTCTGCCTCATCCAGTGCCTCGGAGTCCTCTACTGCTGGTTTCCGGCGCCGTTCCGGGAGGCGGCCGAGTGCCCGTGACCCGGTGGTCTCCAGCGTGCCTTGTCGCACGCCTGCGGCGGTGATGAAATGGTTCCAGAAGATGGAATCAATTCCAGAAGTTGGAGAAGCACAACAGGTGGAGGACCTGTTGTGCTTCTCTTCTTCTGGAATTGGTGAGTGTTTCTGTTGGGGAGCGAGGGTGAGCTCTAGTTTTAGTGCCTTCCCTTGGGGTTTTGGCAGGTCAGTTGTCTTCAGCTGGGTCAGTGCCCTCTCCTACCCTGGTTAGTGTGCTTATGGCTACGTTCTGTGTAGTGTCCGCCTTTTGTTCCCGTGTGTTTGTTGAGTTTGGGTCTCGGATGTGGGTGTATGTCTGTGTTGGTCTCTGGTTGCGAGTTGGGTACGTCTCTTCTTGACAGGGTACTCTGGTAGGGTATCATTTTCTGCAGCTGAGCGTGCTGGGCGGTGAGTGGTCTTTTGGCCTTATGCTCTGGATGGCCTGGTTTTTGTTGGACTTAGCTGCCGAGGCTTGTTCCTTATCCTGAATCGGTGGCTGCCACCCAGTTACGGTTCCGTTTCTTTCGGTTTTCTCCCCCTTTGTTTGGTGTTTCTCTCCGTCATTAGTTGTAGTCCCTCTCTCCGCTGCTCCATTTGTCTTAGTGTATTTGTCTGATGTTTTCTCCTGTTTTGCTCCCTATCTTTGGTAGGCATGGGACTCCTGTATGTCGTGCTGGGTATTTTAGCTGATGTGGCGGTGGGTAGGTTTCGCTTGAGTCTCCGTTTGTTTTTCTTTGTGGGTTCTTCTGTTCGTGTTGATATTCTGGAGGGTGTTTCTCCTGTGCTCTACGTTGTTGGGGTGTGGTTTGTTGCTGTCTTCCGCATGCCGCGTTGGCGTTGGTCTGCAGCTTTCCTGTGGACGGGGGAGTGTTTGCATTTTGCGTTTTCTCTGTTTTGGTTTCCTCGGGGCTCGCTAGGTGCCCCTGTTCCGGTCCTTGCTGGTTTACTGGATGTTCCGCGTAGCATTTGGTTCTGGGCGGGTTTTTTTCCTGCAGGTTGTCTTCGACCGCCGAGGGTGTGCCGTATCTGTGCCCCCACATATGTGCCCCTAATGCGCTAAGGGCTGACGTTTCGGTTGGTTGGGGTTTTCAGGAGTCGTGCGGCGGACAGGCCTCCTTTCAGTAGGCCTCCTTGCAGCACACGGGGATCTCACTCTGTTCCCGGATGTGGTCGGTTTGGTAGTTTTTTTGGTGTGGTGTTTGGTTTTCCAGTGGTGCTGCGGTGTGGTTTACCCCTGGGTCTTGGTAGTCAGTGGGTTGTTTGCGCTTTTTCCCTTGGTTGTGGGACTTTGGCTGCTTGCTGCAGCGGCTCTTGTTCTAGAATTGTAACGATACTGTGTGGGTTGACATGGCCCCTGCGCTTGGTTGCGCTCTAATTTTGTGATGCTTTTCTTATTTTCTAGGGTGTGATTTGAGTGATCGTGGGGGTGTTGTCGGTCTGACAATAGGTCACTGCTAATCTCTCTTTCTTTTGGCTTTCTTCCTGGGCTAGGCTTGTTGCACCTAGTGCTTCGCTGTTTGGAGTTGCATTTTCTTTCAGGGCTACGCTCCTAGGGGTCGGTATTGGGTGTTGATGCTTTGTCCCGTTTTTCTCTGGCAGTAGTTCTGGAGGTTGCTCCCCTGGGCGGAGTCGGAGGGTTGCTTGTGCGGCTGGCCCGTGGGTCATCGTGGAGAGTGGTGTAATTCTTGGTCCGTTTTGGTGGCTCCTGCGACTTGGTCGCACTCGCGGTAAGGCGCTTGCGAGTGGTTGGTGTTGGTGTGGAGGCCAGGATGTCTACAGTCGTGGTGGGTCCCTGAGGTTCCAAGTGTGTCTGTGGATGGGGATTTGTTTTTCATGCCTGGAATGCCCCTTGAAGTAACCTCACAAGGCTCTGGTGTTTTGATTTCCTATTTCGTTTTAATGGGATTTGATATTGGAAGTTAACTTCTATGTCGGCTCTCCAAGGAGGTCCGAGATTTGGGCTATGTTATCAGTGCAACCAATTAACGTTCTTCATATGTGATGCTGGGTACTCTTCACCTGTTCATGTGAATCACCTACTAAACAAAAAAAAAAATCAGTTTTCGGTCCAGTGGGGTGCAGTTGCCGCACGGCGCATGGCGGGGGTTGATTTTTCTATTCTGCTCTGCGGTTGGTGGGATGTTGGTGTATACCTAGGGGCTGGGCCCGTGAGTGGGTGGCCGTGCTGTAGGCAACAGTTTTTTCCTGAGTTTTTTGGGTCGCTTGGTGGGTCAAATTTTTGGTTGTCGCTCTTGCGTCGTTTTTTCTGATCCGAGGTTTTGCGCTGGCTTTTTTCGGGGCTCTGTGGATGGGGCACTTCCTTTCTCCTCATCTCCTTCTATGGGACTTGGGTGTCTGATGTGTTTTTGGGTGCCTATTTCGTGCGTTTGCAGGCCCGTCGGTCCGAGACTGCTTAGGTGATCTGGGAGGGTCTGCGTGAGGGTCCGCAAATGACTGTTTTTCCGGTTGTCGTCCTATTGTTGACTGGGCGGCGGTGGGCCCCCCCCCCCCCCTTTTTTAATTTTTGCTCCCCACCCCCGATTATTCCATTTCAGCTTTTATCTGTTTAGGGTTTTTTGCTTTTCTTTGATAGGGTGGGGTGTTGTGAGTTCGGGATTCGCTCTCTTTTTGTGTCGGGGCCGGCGGAGGTTGCTGGGTTTACGGAGAGGGTAGTGCAGCGTGTGGGGCGCTGGTGATCTGCATGTTGTGTTGCTATTTTCGCCCAGTTTGTGTTTCCCATATGTGTTTTGTTTTGCGAGCGGCTTTCCGCAAGGTGGTGCGAGTGCTGCGGCACTCTTTGGTGTATGGGCGAGTCTGAGAGAGAAGTTCACACGAGTTATTTAAAAAAATATATATATAAAAAAAAATAAATAACAAAAAATAAATTAAAAATAAATAAAAATAAATCCTGGCGGCAGGTACCTCAGATGGAAATGTGTTGGGCGGATTTCCTGGAGAGGAAATGTGTTGGGCGGATTTCCTGGAGAGGAAATGTGTTAGGTGTGTCCGGGGGGCTGAGGTGGCCCCAGGTGTTGGCTATCCAGTATCTCTTGGGTGATGGTTGGAGCCCAGTGTATGGCTAACTGGTCTCCTCAGTGGCGGTAAGAAGTCGGTGAAAGCGGGGTCAACCCGGGGTAGACCTCCACACAGGACGGTGTGGCAGCACCTCTCGGGTTGGTAAGAAGCCAATCGGTGTCTTTGTTACAGTTAAATTGTTATTTATATAAGTAATTTTATAAATAAAGCTGTGGCCGATTCCCACCCACGGAAAAGTTAAATTGTTGTTGTGTCAGTTATTATTTAATTATTTATTGTAATAAGGGGGAGGGGTAGTTATAGCTTGCTAGGAGCTAATTGGGTCTCAACAGTCTGAGTTCTACAAAAAAAAAATGCAAGTCAAAAATTGTTGTGTTGTCAATGCAGTTACTCATTACTTTCTATGTTGGTGGAATATATGACAAAATGAGTCAAAACTGTATCATTTCATGAATTCTAATAATGTTTGAATTGCATTGTAACTGGGACCAGTACTATGTGACTGACATTTCACATCTCCATTCTGCCCTGTGACCTGCAATAGGAAATCACAGCTCACCCACACTACTATTTCCAGCATGTCAAAACTGCCGGAAGCCAATAGGTGAAATCATCCATGAGATCAGAATAGGACCAAGGATAATAGAACCCCAAAGGAATGGATAAGCATGAAATAGACTGTACCTCACAATAAAAACAAAGCAGTCCAATCGTAAACACAAGGCAAGAAAGGTTAAAAACTATTAAAATGTATAAACCAGAATCACCAGTCACCAATACGACAGATCAACTGGCTCCAGAAAGTCAAACAGATTTGTAAATTACTTCTATTAAAAAATCTTAATCCTTTCAGTGCTTATGAGCTGCTGAAGTTGAGTTGTTGTTTTCTGTCTAAGTGCTCTCTGATGACACTTGTCTCGGGAACCTCCCAGTTTAGAAGCAAATCCCCATAGAAAACCTCTTCTACTCTGCAGTTCTGGAGACAAGCAGAGATGTCCGCAGAGAGCACTGTTGCCAGACAGAGAACAACAACTCAACTTCAGTAGCTGATAATTATTGAAAGGATTAAGATTTTTTAATAGAAGTAATTTACAAATCTGTTTAACTTTCTAGAGCCAGTTGATATATAAAAAAAAGTTTTTTCCTGGATAAACCCTATAAAGGGGTACTCCGCCCCTAGACATCTTATCCCCTATCCAAAGGATAGGGGATAAGATGTCAGATCGCGGGGGTCCCGGCTTTGGGGACCCCTGGGATCTCGGTTGCAGCACCCACCTGTTGCGGCTTCCGGAAACGCTGGAGGCTTCGGCTCCCGACCACGGTGACGTGAGACCGTGACGTCACGACTCCGCCCCCAGTGTGACGTCACGCCCCACCCCTCAATACAAGTCTATGGGAGGGGGCGTGACGTCACGATCTCCCCTCACCGTGGTCGTGAGGCGTTAGGATGAGAGCCTCCAGCGCTGCCGGAAGCCGCAACAGGTGGGTGCTGCAGCCGAGATCTCGGGGGTCCGCAACGGCGGGACCCCCGCTATCTGACATCTTATCCCTTATCCTTTCGATAGGGGATAAGATGTCAAGGGGCGGAGTACCCCTTTAAAGATTCCCTTCACCCAGGTGAAGGTATTCTGGATGATAGCATTTGATGTATTTTCCTGGAACACCCCTTTAATCTAACACCTTGGGTGGACTCCCACATCACTGCGCCTGACCTAAAAGGGCATGGTCCATCCCATTAATATGTGCTGTTTTATTTCTTAGCAACCACCAAAATAAACACAGGCAACGCTGGCTGTTAAAGAAAGCTTTGAAGACTAGTTCTTTATCTTAAAGGGGTACTCTGCCCCTTCCCATCTTATCCCCTATTCAAAGGATAGAGGATAAGATGTCTGATCGCAGGGGTCCTGCCATCACGTTCTCTCCCATAGACTTGCATTGAGGGGGCGTGGCCGTGACGGCACGAGAGGCGCACAACCGTGATGCCACGAGCCTCCAGCGCGGTGCTCTAAACAAATGTCGGGTGCAGCAGGGGGATCACGGGTCCCCAGCGACAGGATCCCCATGATCAGACATCTTATGCCCTATCCTTTGGATAGGGGATACGATGTCTAGGGGCGGAGTACCCCTTTATATCTTCTTCCACCTCATTGATACTGAATTGATAATAAAGTTTATTAAGGAAAATTGCACTAGTTCCGTACATAATAGCTAGGAGTCTTGTTCCTCCATCAGTGTACTTTAGCACAGGATCCATCATTATATAAAGGACAGTGAAGTTCCAAGATGTATCACCAGTCAGAATGATGACTACTCTCCATCTGAGCTCTCTCCTCTCATAGAGCAATTTATCTCTCATCGCTCAGCTGACCATGAACCCAGTTTAGCTGCTCCCGCCCCCCCCCCCCCCCCCCCGCCTATTCATTGCCCAGCCAGTCACCCTGAGCACATTGCACTATTAGCCGAGAAGATAATATCCTGTGCAGACTGCAGTCTTTCCCATAACGCTTTATAGAAATGAAAGCCTCCATAAATATGATTAAATTGGCTTCCATTGCTTAGTTCTGAACTGCTGATGATTTATTTCTAATAGTAAATGATGATACCATTTTTTATTATTTTATAGCAACCCAATATACAACCCAATCTCAATATCACAGCCATTCTATACATACATATAGGGGGCAAACTACCTACAGGGGGCAAACTACCTACAGAGGGGTTCTATATACAGGGGCAAGCTACCTAGAGGGGAGTTCCACCCACAGGGGGGTAAACGTTTTACAGGGGGGGGGGGGGGGGTATCTTAATTAATACCAGTAAGAATCACACACCTCACCAAGGAAAAGCAGTTCTAGCCTTGACATTAAGAGTGAGTTGATTAAGTGAGGCACATACAGCAATAGGTTCCATTTTCAGCATGCAGTACAACAGAAACTTAAACACCCATTACATCAGGTTCTCTGTACAAACATAAACTTCTGAGCTTCTTAATCAAAACTTGGCACGTTCAGTCCTAAAATCAGTCTTTTTTTGTGCAGTGTACAGCAGTGGTTCTCAACCTTGGGTACAAGTATCCCCATGGGTACTTAGCAGTCCTCCAGGGGGTACTTGAAAAAAATCAGTAATGGCAGACACAGCCACTGGTTACTGGTCTGGACCACTTTGAAAGTGATGGTAGGCTGACGTCACTGCACCAAGGAGCGGCGCAGGAGGACAGCAAAGGGGAAGTGCGGGCACTGGGCTGTTGTGGGCAGTAACTACCATCAGCTTTGTTGCTCCACTGCCCCTGCAGACCGGGGACCTACTACTATGAGCCATAGCAATAGGTCCCCAGACCAGAGGAGCAGTGGAGCACCAAAGCGGGACAGTTTGGTGGCCTACAACTATATATGGGGGCTTTGTGGGGGCCTACAGCTATATTTGGGGGCACAGAGGGGGCCTAACAACTTTATGGGGATGCAAAGTGGGTACTATTACTGTGTGTGACAATAAACATGGGGAGTTTGTAAATAGGTGGGTATTGCACTGCAGAAAGAAGCCTTAAATGTTTGTTTGGCTGGTTCTGTGGAGAAGTCTTGTATGGGAGAAATCTTAACCCATTAAGGACTCAGCCCATTTGGGCCTTAAGGACAATTTTATTTTTATGTTTTCGTTTTTTCCTCCCCGCCTTCAAAAAATCATTACTCTTTTATATTTTCATCCACAGACTAGTATGAGGGCTTGTTTTTTGCGCGACCAGTTGTCCATTGTAATGCCATCACTCACTTTACCATAAAATGTATGACGCAACCAAAAAAATACTATTTGTGTGGGGAAATTAAAAAGAAAACCGCAATTTAGCAAATTTTGGAAGGTTTCGTTTTCACGCCGTACAATTTGCGGTAAAAATGACATGTGTTCTTTATTCTTTGGGTCAATACGATTAAAATGGTACCCATGATAATATACTTTTCTATTACGGTTGCGCTTAAAAAAAAAATCGCAAACTGTATAACCAAATTAGTACGTTTAAAATCCCCCTATTTTGAAGACCTATTCATTTTCCGTATGAGGGCTCATTTTTTGCATCGTGACCTGTTCTTTTTATTGATACCATATTTGCTTATATAAAACTTTTAATACTTTTTAAAAAATTTTGGGGAATAAGCAGCTATTTTGGCCTTTTTTTTTAACGTTCACACCATTCACCGTACGGTATCATTAACATTTAATTTTAATAGTTGGGATATTTACGCACGCGGCGATACAAAATATGTATATACATTTCTTTTTTACACTTTTTGGGGCTGAAATATGGAAAATGGGACCAATTACGTCTTTATTGGGGGAGGGTACTTTTATTTTTTACTTTTATTTTTACACTTTAATAGTCCCCATAGGGGACTATTTATAGCAATCATTCGATTGATCATACTGTTCAGTGCTATGTATAGGACATAGCACTGATCAGCATTATCGGTCATCTTCTGCTCTGGTCTTCTCGATTGCAGACAAGAGCAGAAGACCCCGGGAGACGGCAAGAGCAAGGTGAGGGGACCTCCGGCTGCCATGCTGGATGATCGGATCGCTGCGGCAGCGCTGTATTGATCACGGCATCTGAGGGGTTAATGGCAGACATCCGCGCGATCGTTGATGTCCGCCATTACGGGCGCATCCCTGGCTGCTATCGGAGCGATGCTCGCGGCTATGCATAGGACATAAATGTACGCCCTGGTGCGTTAAGTACCAGCTCACCAGGACGTACATTTACGTCCTGCGTTGTTAAGGGGTTAATGGCGGTCTAGGCCATATATTGAAGAAAAGAAAAGTAAACAACTCTGGTTAGAGAAGACGTCACCTGTAAATCGAGGGGACTGGGGAGATAGGGAGAGGAACAGGGGGCCTGTTATAGATGAAAGTAAAGCATATGAATTATACTATAATCTAATCATTACAAAATGTCTCTAATATGGGGGTACAATTTTTTGGGAATGGGCTTGTCAAGGGGTACTAAGGCAAAAAAAGGTTGAGAACCACTGGTGTACAGGATTCAACAGACCCCAGACAAGCTGATCTACTTCAGAACAACTCCTCTCTGCTGATCTCTTATAGTGTTTAAACACCTGTGAGATCAGGTTTAGGAATCCAGCACACACCGTAACTGGAGTATGGTAGTGACTTTATCTCCAGAACCTTCAGTCACTCCCAAAACCAAGACCCAAACTCCAGTCTTATGCCACTGAGGCAAGAAGCCCGAGTGATGCATACCTCCCATCCACCATTTTACCAGCTTCTGTTTCACACCATGCAAAGGCCTAAAGTTTGTTGTTACTCATGGAAGTCAAATTATGAAAAACACATCACCTGAACCAAATGACTTGGATACTATTGACCATGCAATAAAGCATCAAGAGGCTGTGTGCAGGAGGCCCTGCAGTTCCATAATATAAATCCATGGGGAATCTGCATTTTATCATCTATATGTTTCAATAATTGGTACCCTTCTATATGTCTAGGCCACAATCAATTATATTCTGAATATCCCCTGTTCCAGATTACTGATATCACATGGAGAGAACATTGGCATACCAGAGGGAACGCTTTCCCTGTAATTTCAGATTCAATGAAGACATGCAGTGTATCTCTACAAGCTGCCAACAGAGATGTGTGCGACTGAATTGTGCATTTTAGGAATTTGTTGTCTTTTTTTTTTCTTTTTTAAAGAGATCCTGACATTGTTTCGAATTCCGTTATACAGTAGTTTTCTCTGTTTAGCTATGAGATGAAAAATCTCACAGATCTTCTGAAATATATACCATACATCATGTTTTTTTTATTTGAGAAAGTGTTTTTTGTATTGAGTTTTGTGGAAATTCTGTGGACTATTTGCAGTGGAAAATCCAAAGCATTTTTATAGGTAAATCCATGTGCAGCATTGCTGCAGATACCTAGCTAGGTATACTAATATTCTTAAATGGGCACTGTCAGATTCAAAAAACTTTTTATATGTTGGACATCTTGGCTGGAGATGAGCAAACTTTTGAAAAATTCGATTCGGACGATTCGCCGAATGTTTCGGAAAAATCTATATTAAAAACGGTTAGTGGGTAGTGAAATAATACTGTTATTCAGAATAACATGCAGATTATCGGCATCACTTTTAGAATCACTGCCGCTGAGGGGCACAATGACAGAGCCTGGAGGTGGCATCAGTGTCAGGAGACCATATAGTGACTGAATGACACAGCGTGGAGGTGTTGACAGCATGAGGAGACCATATAGTGGCTGGATGACACAGCGTGGAGATGTTGGCAGCATGAGGAGACCATATAGTGGCTGAATGACACAACGTGGAGGTGTTGGCAGCATGGGGAGATCATATAGTGGCTGAATGACACAGCGTCGAGCTGGCAGCAGACAGCGAGTAGACACTAGGGCTTCACAATCCCTAAAATTAAAAGATGAATTTTGCAATTTAAATTGAAGATTTATGGTAGCTAGTGTTACCATAAAAATTTTTAGGCCCAGACCAAGGCCCACCAGCATCAGTAAACCATATTTTGGCTGAATGACACAGCCTGTAGTTGGCTGAAGCATAAGGAGACCTTATAGTGTCTGAATGGCACAGCAAGGAGTTGGCAGCAGCATGAGTAGACACTAGGACTTCACAATCCCTAAGATTAAAAGATGAATTCTGAAATTTAAACCGAAGATTTTGGGTAGCTAGTGCTACCATAACAAAAGTTTTATTCCCAGACCCAGCAGCATCAGTAAACCATATATTGCCTGAATTGCACAGCCTGGAATTGGCTGATGCATGAGGAGACCATATAGTGTCTGAATGGCGCAGCCTGGAGTTGGCAGAAGCATGAGGAGACCATTCAAATTTTAGAATTTTAAATACAAATTTAAGATTTTAAATTGAAATTGAGGGTTTTGAAATTGAACTCTTAACTCTCAAGTTTTAGTGTCCTGGGCCCCGGCATGTGGGTACAAAGGACCTAATCTAACAAGGAGTCACATGTCACATGGCAGCACAATGACAGAGCCTGTAGGTGGCATCAGTAGGAGGAGACCATATAGTGGCTGAATGGCACAACCTGGAGTTGGCTGAAGCATGAGAAGAGACCATATAGTGGCTGAATGGCACAGCCTGGAGGTGGCTGACGCATGAGGAGACAATATAGTTTCTGAATGGCACAGCCTGGAGTTGGCAGAAGCATGAGGAGACCATTGAAATTAGATCATCAGTAGGAGAAGACCATATAGTAGTGTCTGAATGGCACAGCCTGGAATTGGCGGCAGAGGAGGAGACAATAGGGCCTCACAATCTCTAAGAATAAAAGTAGAATTTTGAAATTTCCATTGAAGATGTATGGTACCTAGTGCTACCATAAACATGTATAGATAATGTCCTAGGCCCAGAAGCATCACTAAACCATGTAGTTGCAGAATGACACAGACTGGAGCTGGCTGAAATATCAGTACACCATATATTGGATGAATGGCACAGCCTGGAGGTGGCTGAAGCATGATGAGACCATATAGTGGCTGAATGAGACAGCCTGGAGGTGGCAGCAGCAGCATCAAAAGTCCTGAAAGTGACCGGTGGCAGAGTGGTGCGGTCGGTGGCAATACCTGTACCCGGTGACGAAGGTGGATGAAAAATGTCTGATGCGGAGGAATGTTTGTAACTGGGGAGCAGCACCTTAAATCTGTTTGACACTATCCATATTTGTGAAGTGTTGGTGTGGCACCATGGTCAATCAACTCTCATGCATCAGGCATTGGTGGTTGGAAATCCTGGCTGATCCATGCCTGATTCATCTCCACAAAGGTCAGTCTCTGCAAATTTTTTGTGGACAGACGAGTTCTCCTTGGGGTGAATATGGCCCTCGCCGCACTAAACACCCGCTCTGATGGCACACTACTGGCACACTACTGGCCGGGCAGGACAGCTTTTCCAGGGAAAACTCTGCTAGTTGTGACCACAAATCAAGTTTGGCTGCCCAGAAGTCCAGCGGGCTTCAAGGTGTGTTGGCATGGGCATGTCAAGGTATGCCACCACCTGCTGGTTCAGGTACTGCTCCAGGTCTACCTGCTGCTGATGAGTCATCAGCGACTGTAGACTCAGGCTGCTGTTGATGGAGCTGGTACTGCTCCTGCCACCCCACCCCTCCCCAGCAGCCATGGCAGTGGAAGGTGAGCGCAGGGGGCCCCCCGATTCAGACCTGCGAGAGGATGGGTAATGGTGCCGATAGGCATCGGCCAACTGACTACATAGGATGCCTCTGTAGTAGGTAATTTTGTACTCCCTCTCAGTGGGTGTAAAAAAGGCCCCTTTTTTGTGGCGGTAGCGAGGGTCATATAAGATGGAGATCCAGAAGTCATCCCGCTGCCGAATGGTGACAATTCGGCTGTCACTATGCAAGCAGGTGAGCATGCATTGTGCCATTTGTGCAAGTGACTCGGAGCGACTCCCTGCTTCCATCTCCACTGCATACTGCCACGGTGTATCTGGGTCCTCTGTCTCGCCTTCCTCATAAACCTCTAGCTCCTCTGGCTGCTCCTTCTCTCCTGTCAGATTACTAGAAAAAATGCCCATTTGGCGAAACCTAAACTGTGCTCCACTGTGCCCCTCCCTCTCCTCCTCCTCCAGTTCAGCCCCCACAGGGCTCATGTGGCTGTGAGATGTAGGCGCCACGTCTCCAGTGCCCTGACTAGCCATCGTTCCCAAAATGTGTTGTAAGAAATGAAGCAGTGGAATGACGTAGTTCATCCCTTAATCCTGGCGACTTGCTAATAATGTGGCTTCCTCAAAGGGCCTGAGCAAACGGCAGGTGTCATGTATGAGCTGCCACTGGTTCACTTCGAAGTTACACAGGGGAGTACCCCTATCGGTTTAGATCATCAAGAAATAGGTGATGGCTTTTCTCTGTTCATACAATCGGTCCAACATATGGAGGGTGGAATTCTAACGTGTGGCAACGTCACAAATCAGACTATTTTGTAGGATACTGTTCTGACACTGCAGCTCAAGGAGGGTGTGCTTTGCGGTGTACGAGTGGCTGAAGTGCATGCAAAGTTTCCTTCCCATTGTTAGGATGTCTTGCAAATGGGGGGAACACTTCAGGAACTGCTTCACAACCAGATTGAACATGTGTGTGAATGCAGGGCACATGGCTCAGCCTTCCCAGTCTCGCATCGCATCGCATCGCATGCAAGATGTTCTTCCTGTTGTCAGTCGCCATGGTTCCCATTTCCAGTTTTCGAGGAGTAAGCCATGCTCCGATTTCTTTACGAATGACTTTTAGCAGTTCCTCCCCTGTGTGACTCTTTTCACCAAGGCAAACCATGTGAAGAACAGTGTGACACCGCCGTACCCGGCACCCTGCTGAAGGGCCACTGAAACTTGTCTGGGCAGTGGAGACTGAGGACACGGTGGAGGATGAGTAGGCTGTCACAGGACCAATGGGCTGAGAGCGTGGAGGAGGAAACGGCGTGACCTGTCAGAGTTGGGGTTGTGGCTGTGCAGGGACCACATTCACCCAGTGAGCCATAAAGGACATGTATTGTCCCTGACCATAGTTACAGCTCCAGACGTCAGCACTGCCGTGCACTTTGGTACACACCAACAGGCTCAAGGACTGGCCCACCTTCTCTTCCACATAATTGTGCAGGGCTGGTACTGCCTTCTTCGCGAAGAAATGACAGCTTGGCACGCTCCACCTCGGCTAGGCACAAACCATCAGTTCTCTGAAAAGTGCAGAGTCCACCACTTGAAAAGCAACTTAGACAGGAGCACATTCAGCTTCTGCGCCGTTGGATGAGTGGGCGCATGCTGTTGTCTCTTGAACATGGCTTCGCGACTGGATTGTTGGCGGAATGGCTGACTAAATGTAGGAGGAGCAGGAGCATCTGGAGCGACAGAAGGAGGGTATGACACACAGCTCCCTTTGGCTGAGGTGGTGGAGCCTTGGCTGGTTGAAAGAGGGAGCGGCGTGTCACTGGGTGATGTAGCAGGCTGGACCACTACATTGGAACCACGGTTCTCCCAGGCCGCTTTATGGTGGCGAAGCATATGTTGACGCATGGCCGTGGTGCAAACCGTGGGACTCTTGCCACGCTTCCCCTTCTGCTGACATATCTTGCTTGTGGCTATGTGAACATTCTCCAGATGCTTGATGAAAAATTGCCAAACCGTCGAGTAGCTGATTTTCCCACCAACAGTCCGCACTAATTGACTGCTACTGCCGCCATCTCCAGGAACCCCTGTTCCCTTAACACCTGGGAAGGTAGGCTGCTGCGAAGCAGGTGGTCTCCCCCGGGCACGTTTGGCTCCAGAATTTCCACTTCTGCCACCACGCTGACTGCCAACCAGCCTTGCTGGCTCGGCTGCTGCCTAAGGGGCAACCTGCAACTCTCTTCTCCTGATGATGATGACGCCCCTTCTGCACCCGACTCCCAATTGGGATTGGCTTCATCATCATCAACAAGTGTCTGCACATCACTGATGTCCTCCTCAGGTTCCTCAACAGTGTATGCTTCAGGACCCTGAACCATGGCAACACCACCTCCCACGTCACTCTCCTCATCACTACATGCCCAACTAGCAGAGAAAGCGGTGGTTGTCTCCTCCACTTCTTAGCTGCTGACTGTCCTCTATTAGATCATCCTCAGTGATTAGTGTAGCTGAACCCACAGCATAAGATACTTCTGTAGGAGAGGGAACAGCAAGGCAAAGAGGCAATGGGAGGACAGGGACTGCTCCCGGGCCATGCCTACTGAGGGTTGTGTCTGAGGAACCCACCGACTGTTGACTGGGGTTGTCAGATGTCACTTGTGATGAAGTGGATGACCGTGTTAACCAATTGACGACGGCAGATGGGTTGCTAGTAGAGACACGACCGCTAGCTGATCACAGGAGCTCAGGCCTCTCACTGCGACTCCTGCTGCCACTCGCCCCTAGTTTGCTGCGTCCTCTGCCTGAAGAATTTAGGCCTCTGCCACTCCTCTGTGCATGTCCTGGCACTTCTCTGCCTGACATACTTAGTGCGTATATGAGGGGAGTACAATACGCTTCACTACGCTTACAACAGTATTTCTCTAGAACAGCAGCAGGTTTGTACTTTTGGCTCGCCTTTCCCAGTATCTAGGCCCTTGACAGATTAACAGGAACAAAATAGTACACTACTTGGATGTACGTATGTGGTATGCACTGATGAGGACAGAAAAATGCGCTACAATACACCTAAAAACTCTGTATTTTTGTTAAACACCAGCAGATTACTTTTGTCTGTCCTTTCACAGTATGTAGATCCTTGACAGATTAACAGGTACAAAATAGTACACTACTTAGATGGACGTATGCGGTATGCACTTATGAGGGCAGAAAAATGCGCTACAGTACCCTTAAAAAAAGATGTATTTTTGTAAAACACCAGCAGTACACAACAGGGCTGCAGTAAAAAAAAAAGCTGTGTACTAAACACAAAATTGCACTCTGTCAAAGACTATTAGGATATGACTGCTGTTTATTATACCGTCTACAGACTAGTATAACCAGCAGATGATTTTTGGTGGAACAAAGACACTGAATTGCACTGAAAATTATTCTGCCTCCTCTGCTAAGGTTTATGAAGTTGATGCAGCTTGTTGAAATGTATGAGGCAACATATAGCTATCTGCCCCTCTCTGTAATACTATGCCGAAGAAGGTGACTGGGAGGTTAATGCCTTTCAGTGAAAAAACAATGCTCTCCGTCCCACAAGAACACTGATGTGACTTGTGGGACATGTTAAACTCTGCTGGAATGAGCTTTTCCCTGCTGTAACACACACACAGGCTCTGCATCCTATGATCCTTCTGCAGTATATTGTAATGAAGTGACTGGCCACAAGATGGCTGCCGATTATATAGTGCTGTGACATCACTGGGGTCACTGCATGTGATTCAGGTTCATCCCGCCTACTTCCCTTCCCGCCTTCCCAGCGTTCCTTGCCCCATGTACTGAATTCACAACAAATTCAGGTTTGTCAGCTTCGATTCGCTCATCTCTAATCTTGGCAAAACATTAAACTTTCTAATATACTTCATAAGAAAAAATTATTTCCTTTTTATAGAAATCATGGCTTATAAATCATGGCTTTGTCCAAGCTGAAGCACAGGGATAGACAAAGTGCAGTAAGTGAGGGTGGGCTAGGACTCCTCTGTGCTCTCTCCTGTCTGATAGTATTCCTCTGTGCTCTTTCCTGTCTGATAGCACTCCTCTGTGCTCTCTCCTGTCTGATAGTACTCCTCTGTCCTCTCTCTTGTCTGATAGCACTCCTTTGTTCTATCTCCTGTCTGATAGGACTCCTCTGTGCTCTCTCCTGTCTGATAGGACTCCTCTGTTCTCTCTCCTGTATGATTGGACTCCTCTGTGCTCTCTCCTGTCTGATAGGACTCCTCTGTGCTCTCCCCTGTCTAATGGTACTTCTCTGTGCTCTCTCCTGTCTGATGGTACTCCTCTGTGCTCTCTCCTGTCTGATAGCACTCCTCTGTGATCTCTCCTGTCTGATAGCACTCCTCTGTGCTCTCTCCTGTATGATAGGACTCCTCTGTGCTCTCTCCTTTCTGATAGGACTCCTCTGTGCTCTCCCCTGTCTAATGGTACTTATCTGTGCTCTCTCCTGTCTGATGGTACTCCTCTGTGCTCTCTCTTGTCTGATAGCACTCCTCTGTGATCTCTCCTGTCTGATTGCAGTCCTTTGTGCTCTATCCTGTCTGATAGCACGCCTCTGTGCTCTCTCCTGTCTGATAGGACTCCTCTGTGTTCTCTCCTGTCTGATAGGACTCCTCTGTGCTCTCCCCTGTCTGATAGGACTCCTCTGTGCTCTCTCCTGCCTGATAGGACTCCTCTGTGCTCTCTCCTGTATGATAGCACTCCTCTGTGCTCTCTCCGGTCTGATAGCACTCCTCTGTGCTCTCTCCTGTCTGATAGGACTCCTCTGTGCTCTCTCCTGTCTGATAGGACTCCTCTGTGCTCTCCCCTGTCTGATAGTACTCTCCTCTGTGCTCGCTCCTGTCTGATAGAACTCCTCTGTGCTCTCTCTCCTGTCTGATAGTACTCCTCTGTGCTCTCTCCTGTATGACAGCACTCCTCTGTGCTCTCTCCTGTATGACAGCACTCCTCTGTGCTCTCTCCTGTCTGACAGCACTCCTCTGTGCTCTCTCCTGTCTGATAGGACTCCTCTGTGCTTTCCCCTGTCTGATAGTACTTCTATGTGCTCTCCCCTGTCTGATAGTACTTCTATGTGCTCTCTCCTGTCTGATAGTACTCCTCTGTGCTCTCTCCTGTATGATAGCACTCCTCTGTGCTCTCTCCGGTCTGATAGCACTCCTCTGTGCTCTCTCCTGTCTTATAGCACTCCTCTGTGCTCTCTCCTGTCTAATAGTACTCCTCTGTGCTCTCTCCTGTCTCATGGCACTCCTCTAAGTTGGGTGAGGCTTTTAAGTGGGGGTCCTTACCAGTGTGGTCTCGTTTTGTTCATATTATATTGCTGAAACAGGTTTTGGGCTGATATTATTGTACTTAGGTGCAATATTTACAGTTATGTTTCTATTTTTTATCCCATACCTGTTGTTTACTTCCCATTGGGAGTTGTTATATGCACTATATCAGCACTTTGCTGTATACACAATCTGAATTCAGGATGTGTTTAGGTTTACCCCACATATTTATATACTTTTACTGACAGCTTAATAGTTTTGTGCACCAACTAACTTCAAGGTGCACAAAACTATTGATGTTCCAAAATCACTCAAGTGCCTATATAGACAAGTGGATGTGAATAATAAATATGATACCTAAAATGTAAAAAGTGAGTGTTGGTGAATTACTGTGCCCTAAAGGACCATCATAAACACTAAAATAATGTATACATATATCTACATCACAATTATGCAGAGATGTGATGACTTAAGAGGAGACACAAAATGTCATGCTGGAGATGTCTCAAAGCCGCTGAACAAAAGCATCAAATATCAATCTTCCATTGGTTATTCAATCACCTGAAAAAATATAAAGAATGCACACAATAAGTAAAAATCTTTCAAATAATAATAAAAATGCACCATGAACCATGATGCGACATGAGCCCCTCCTGTCTGATAGTACTCCTCCGTGCTCTCTCTCCTGTCTGATAGCACTCCTCTGTGTTCTCCCCTGTCTGATAGTATTCTCCTCTGTGCTCTCTCCTGTCTGATAGGACTCCTATGTGCTCTCTCCTGTCTGATAGGACTCCTCTGTGCTCTCTCCTGTCGGATAGGACTCCTCTGTGCTCTCTCCTGTCCGATAGGACTCCTCTGTGCTCTCTCTTGTCTGATAGCACTCCTCTGTGCTCTCTCCTGTCTGAGAGTACTCCTCTGTGCTCTCTCCTGTCTGATAGGATTCCTCTGTGCTCTCTCCTGTCTGATAGAACTCCTCTGTGCTCTCCCCTGTCTGATAGTACTTCTTTGTGCTCTCCCCTGTCTGATAGTACTTCTCTGTGCTCTCTCCTGTCTGATAGGACTCCTCTGTGCTCTCTCTCCTGTCTGATAGTACTCCTCTGTGCTCTCTCCGGTCTGATAGCACTCCTCTGTGCTCTCTCCTGTCTGATAGTACTCCTCTGTGCTCTCTCCTGTCTCATGGCACTCCTCTAAGTTGGGTGAGGCTTTTAAGTGGGGGTCCTTACCAGTGTGGTCTCGTTTTGTTCATATTATATTGCTGAAACAGGTTTTGGGCTGATATTATTGTACTTAGGTGCAATATTTACAGTTATTTTTCTATTTTGTATCCCATACCTGTTGTTTACTTCCCATTGGGAGTTGTTATATGCACTATATCAGCACTTTGCTGTATACACAATCTGAATTCAGGATGTGTTTAGGTTTACCCCACATATTTATATACTTTTACTGACAGCTTAATAGTTTTGTGCACCAACTAACTTCAAGGTGCACAAAACTATTGATGTTCCAAAATCACTCAAGTGCCTATATAGACAAGTGGATGTGAATAATAAATATGATACCTAAAATGTAAAAAGTGAGTGTTTGTGAATTACTGTGCCCTAAAGGACCATCATAAACACTAAAATAATGTATACATATATTTACATCACAATTATGCAGAGATGTGATGACTTAAGAGGAGACACAAAATGTCATGCTGGAGATGTCTCAAAGCCGCTGAACAAAAGCATCAAATATCAATCTTCCATTGGTTATTCAATCACCTGAAAAAATATAAAGAATGCACACAATAAGTAAAAATCTTTCAAATAATAATAAAAATGCACCATGAACCATGATGCAACATGAGCCCCTCCTGTCTGATAGTACTCCTCCGTGCTCTCTCTCCTGTCTGATAGCACTCCTCTGTGCTCTCCCCTGTCTGATAGTATTCTCCTCTGTGCTCTCTCCTGTCTGATAGGACTCCTATGTGCTCTCTCCTGTCTGATAGGACTCCTCTGTGCTCTCTCCTGTCGGATAGGACTCCTCTGTGCTCTCTCCTGTCCGATAGGACTCCTCTGTGCTCTCTCTTGTCTGATAGCACTCCTCTGTGCTCTCTCCTGTCTGAGAGTACTCCTCTGTGCTCTCTCCTGTCTGATAGGATTCCTCTGTGCTCTCTCCTGTCTGATAGAACTCCTCTGTGCTCTCCCCTGTCTGATAGTACTTCTTTGTGCTCTCCCCTGTCTGATAGTACTTCTCTGTGCTCTCTCCTGTCTGATAGGACTCCTCTGTGCTCTCTCTCCTGTCTGATAGTACTCCTCTGTGCTCTCTCCGGTCTGAAAGCACTCCTCTGTGCTCTCTCCTGTCTGATAGTACTCCTCTGTGCTCTCTCCTGTCTCATGGCACTCCTCTAAGTTGGGTGAGGCTTTTAAGTGCGGGTCCTTACCAGTGTGGTCTCGTTTTGTTCATATTATATTGCTGAAACAGGTTTTGGGCTGATATTATTGTACTTAGGTGCAATATTTACAGTTATTTTTCTATTTTGTATCCCATACCTGTTGTTTACTTCCCATTGGGAGTTGTTATATGCACTATATCAGCACTTTGCTGTATACACAATCTGAATTCAGGATGTGTTTAGGTTTACTCTCCCCACATATTTATATACTTTTACTGACAGCTTAATAGTTTTGTGCACCAACTAACTTCAAGGTGCGCAAAACTATTGATGTGCCAAAATCACTCAAGTGCCTATATAGACAAGTGGATGTGAATAATAAATATGATACCTAAAATGTAAAAAGTGAGTGTTGGTGAATTACTGTGCCCTAAAGAACCATCATAAACACTAAAATAATGTATACATATATCTACATCACAATTATGCAGAGATGTGATGACTTAAGAGGAGACACAAAACGTCATGCTGGAGATGTCTCAAAGCCGCTGAACAAAGGCATCAAATATCAATCTTCCATTGGTTATTCAATCACCTGAAAAAATATAAAGAATGCACACAATGGCCCTCATTTACTTAGAAAATCAGGTTGTAAGTCTATGTTGCTTTCTTACCTGACTGCTTTTTCCCCTGGTATTTATTATTATGTCGCATCCTGTTTGTCGCACGTGGATTTTGTTGGTTTTGGTTTCCAACTCCTCTGAGTTGTCGGGAAAAAATCCACAACAATTCAACAAATTCGGGTTGGAAAGCTTTATAAATACGTGGTAAAGCTCAGAAATGTCGGGTTACGCCCCTTTTTCCGGTTTGGGAGAATCCACATCGGGTCAGTCGGGAAAATATGTCGCATCGTGTCGCAGACTGGCGCACAATGTCTGCGACATGTTGCAGACAAAGATGCGCCAAAAAAACCTGACAAAACAAGTCGGGTTTAGAATAGTAAATGAGGGCCAATAAGTAAAAATCTTTCAAATAATAATAAAAATGCACCATGAACCATGATGCGATATGAGCCCCTCCTGTCTGAGAGTACTCCTCTGTGCTCTCTCTCCTGTCTGATAGCACTCCTCTGTGCTCTCTCTCCTGTCTGATAGTATTCTCCTCTGTGCTCTCTCCTGTCTGATAATACTCTCCTCTGTGCTCTCTCCTGTCTGATAGGACTCCTCTGTGCTCTCTCCTGTCTGATAGGACTCCTCTGTGCTCTCCCCTGTCTTATAGTACTTCTTTCTGCTCTCCCCTGTCTGATAGTACTTCTCTGTGCTCTCTCCTGTCTGATAGGACTCCTCTGTGCTCCCTCCTGTCTGATAGCACTCCTCTGTGCTCTCTCTCCTGTCTGATAGCACTCCTCTGTGCTCTCTCCTGTATGATAGCACTCCTCTGTGCTCTCTCCGGTCTGATAGCACTCCTCTGTGCTCTCTCTTCTGTCTGATAGCACTCCTCTGTGCTCTCTCTCCTGTCTGATAGTACTCCTCTGTGCTCTCTTCTGTCTGATAGTACTCCTCTGTGCTCTCCCCTGTCTGATAGTACTCTCCTCTGTGCTCTCTCCTGTCTGATTGGACTCCTCTGTGCTCTCTCCTGTCTGATAGGACTCCTCTGTGCTCTCTCCTGTCTGATAGGACTCCTCTGTGCTCTATCCTGTCTGATAGGACTCCTATGTTCTCTCCGGTCTGATAGCACTCCTCTGTGCTCTCTCTCCTGTCTGATAGTACTCCTCTGTGCTCTCCCCAGTCTGATAGTACTCTCCTCTGTGCTCTCTCCTGTCTGATAGTACTCCTCTGTGCTCTCTCCTGTCTCATAGCACTCCTCTGTGCTCTCTCCTGTCTGATAGTGCTTCTCTTTGCTCTCTCCTGTCTGATAGTACTCCTCTGTGCTCTCTCCTGTCTCATAGCACTCCTCTGTGCTCTCTCCTGTCTGATAGCACTTCTCTGTGTTCTCTCCTGTCTCATAGCACTCCTCTACCAACAATGAACAAATCCTACAAACCCATGGTAGACTTAAATACTATAATCATACCAAATATTTATTGAATACACCTAAGACAACACATGTCATAAAAACATATTAAAAATGATGCACAAAAAATGGCAAGAAGAAATAACATAGGGGAATTAATGTGAAAATCCCAGTATAATCTAACGATATCGATGTCAAGCTGTCAGTAAAAGTATATAAATATGTGGGGAGAGCAAACCTAAACACATCCTGAATTCAGATTGTGTATACAGCAAAGTGCTGATATAGTGCATATAACAACTTCCAATAGGAAGTAAACAACAGGTATGGGATACAAAATAGAAAAATAACTGTAAATATTGCACCTAAGTACAATAATATCAGCAGTAAGCCTGTTTCAGCAATATAATATGAACAAAAAGAGACCACACTGGTAAGGACCCCCACTAAAAAGCCTCACCCAAGGGTTAGTACACCGCTGGGACCCATATGGATTACCTGTGGCTAACACCAATCACCTTTGTTTCGCATTTGTGTGGTCACAGGATATGGTGCCAGGGATGCTCACCCCTACCTCATTTATAGTCGTCTCTCATCCCGGAGTGGCACCCGCCATCAGCAGATGCCTCGCACTTCCCCACCCCCATGGCACGGCGTAACGGAACTGTGTGTCCGCGCCTACCCTTTGATGTCTCAGGGGGTGCGGCCACGCAGCACGGACTAGACATGTTGCCATGGATCCCTCTGATGCAGCGAGGACAGTGTTCGGCATCTCCGAGCAAACACAGATATAAATACTGCAAAGTACAAATGGTCTCCCAGTCTATAAAATATATACATGTGCAAAGGTAAGTAAGTATAATAAATATGATACCTAAAATGTAAAAAGTGAGTGTTGGTGAATTACTGTGCCCTAAAGGACCATCATAAAAACTTAAATAATGTATATATATCTACATCACAATTATGCAGAGATGTGATGACTTAAGAGGAGACACAAAATGTCATGCTGGAGATGTCTCAAAGCCGCTGAACAAGAGCATCAAATATCAATCTTCCATTGGTTATTCAATCACCTGAAAAAATATAAAGAATGCACACAATAAGTAAAAATCTTTCAAATAATAATAAAAATGCACCATGAATCATGATGCGACATGAGCCACCAGGGTCACCCCCACCCCCCAAAAGATGAAAAAAAGGGGGGAGAAATCTCACCTGTTCGGCCTCTTTGGTTCATATCTTTGGTCTCAACAGATCTATTCTTCTTACACTGTTGGCTCTTTCATAGCCTCTTTTTATCATGCTTTTGCTGTACCCACGTTTCTCAAATCGCTTTGGTAAGTCCATAGCCTGTTTGGAGAAAGAGAAATCATCAGAGCAGATGCTTCGTGCCCATAACAACTGTCCTACAGGTAATATTTTTTTGGTGGGAAGTGGATGAAACGAGGTAGCATGCAACACAAAATTAACTGATGTCTCCTTGCGGAACAGATATGACTGAATATACCCCATTTTATCCTTGTAGATCTTTAAATCCAAGAAATCCATAGTTTCCTCACTATACTTTACTGTTATTTTGATGTTCCTATTATTCTGTTCAGTCCATCCATGAAGTCTAAATGATCCCTCTCAGATCCTGGCCAGATAAAAAGTATATAATCAATAAAACAAATCCACATAATTATTTTTTCAACATGTTAAGCTGGCTGTAACAAAAATAGGTTCCTCTCCCACAGCCCCAAGAAAACGTTGGTGTATGAGGGCGCACAAGCCGCCCCCATAGCCGTCTCCTGGAGCTGCAGGTAGAGACACTTTAACTGGTTAACGACCAAGGACGTGGGTATAGCGCGGGCTCCCGACTCAAGCCCACGTCATACTGGCCGGCCCTCAGATGATTCTTGTAGCTGAGGGCCGGCGTTAATAGCGGACATGTGGCAATAACCATGGCCGGCTATTAACCCTTTAGATCGTCGCTGTGAAAGCTGATAGCAGCATGTAAAGGTACCTTTAACTGCTCCCTGGTGGTCCAGTGGGGTGGATCGTCCCCTGCGGCATGATCAAAAAGTCAGATCAAAACAATCATGGTACCAATAAAAACTTCAGATCACGGCGCAAAAAATGAGTCCTCATACCACCCCATATACAAAAAAATTTAAAAGTTATAGTGGTCAGAAGAGGACAATTTTAAACATACTAATTTCGGTGCATGTAGTTATAATTTTTTTTAAAGTTTAGTAAAATAAAGTAAACCTATATAAATTGGGTATTATTGTAACTATATGGACCTACAGAATTAATATATGGTGTCATTTTTACTGAAAAGTGCATTGCGTAGAATAGGAAGCCCCAAAAAATTACAAAATGGCGTTTTTTTCCCAATTTTGCCCCAAAAATGTTTATTTTCTGGCTTCACCATAAATTTTGGTGAAATGATTGATGTCAATAAGCCCCATATGAGTCTGTAGGTGCAAAATTTAAAGCATTATGATTTTTAGAAGGTGATGAGGAAAGCATGAAAGTGCAAAAACGGAAAAATCTGGGGCCCTTAAGGGGTTAAAAATAAAACAGTTACGTCTCAGCACAAATTCAATAAAATTTGCATCAGTGTAATTCATCACAAGAAATGCTCTTACAGCTTCCAAGCCATCCTGATGTATGATTGATGTGTAATGGACCTCCACGTCACAAGCCAAATATCTTCCTCCAGCTGGATACACTCCAACTTTATCAAAGCATCCCCGCTATCCTTAACCCCTTAAGGACTCAGTTTTTGCATTTTCGTTTTTTCCGACTTACCTTTTGAAAATTATAACCCTTTCAATTTTCCACCTAAAAATCCATATTATGGCTTATTTTTTATGCCACAAATTCTACTTTGCAGTGACATTGGCCATTTTACACAAAAATCTACGTCAAAATTGAAGAAAAAAATGCCATTTTGTAACTTTTGGGGGCTTCCATTTCTACACAGTGCATTTTTTGTTAAAAATGACACCTTCTCTTTATTCTGTAGGTCCATATGGTTAAAATGATACCCTACTTATATAGGTTTGATTTTGTCATTGTAACGGCGAGCGCTCCGGGTCCCGCTGCATCCCCGGAGCGCTCGCGGCGTCCCTCTGCTTGCAGCGCTCCGGTCGGCGCCACTGACCGCGAGCACTGCTCCTCTGTCACCGGTGGGGACGCGATCGGCGGGACGGGACGTGCCCGCTCACGAATCGCGTCCCATCTCACTTACCAGCCGCATCCCCCTTCACTTCCATCCCGGCGCGCGCGGCCCTGCTCTCTAGGGCGCGTGCCAGCTCTATGAAATTTAAAGGGCCAGTGCACCACTAATTGGTGCCTGGTCCAATCAGTGCAAAACACAAATAAACCAACTTCCCCTTCCTGTCCTTGCCGGATGTTGTTGCCCTAGTGCCCTGAGAAAGCGTTTTGTGTGTTCCCAAGCCTGTGTATCCAGACCCTTTGCCGTTGCCCCTGACTACAACCTTTGCTGCCTGCCTTGACCTCTTGCTACCTCCGAACTTGCCTTCGCCTTGTCCTTGTGTACCACGCCTATCTCAGCTGTCAGTGAGGTCGAGTCGCTATCAGGGGATACGACCTGGGAGTTACCGCCGCTGTAAGTCCATCCCGCCTTGCGGCGGGCTCTGGTGAAAACCAGTAACTTCTTAGAACCGTTCCCCTGGTACAGCCCACGTCATCGCCTCACTGACACAGAGGATCCACTACCCGTATCCTACCCGCATACCAATCTGGTTCCTGACCGTCTTATTTCTAGAAAAAATCATAACTACATGCACGAAAATTAATACGTTTAAAAATGTCCTCTTCTGACACCTACAACTTTTTTTATTTTTCCGCATATGGGGATGGTGGCTAATTTTTTTGCGCCATGATCTGCAGTTTTAATCTGTACCATTTTTGTTTTGATCAGACTTAAATCGCTTTTTATTAATTTTTTTAATGGTATAAAAATGGACTAAAAGTACGCTTTTTGGACTTTGGAATTTTTTACGTGTACGCCATTAACCATGCGGTTTAATTAATTATGTATTTTTATAGTTTGAACTTTTACGCACACGGCGATACCACATATGTTTATATTTATTTTTATTTATTATTTTAATGGCAAAAGGGGGGTGATTCTGACTTTTATTAGGGAAGGGGTTAAATCACATTTATTAACACTTTTTTTCAATGTTATAGCCCCCATAGGGGGCTATAACACTGATTTCCTACACTGATCACTGCCATTCATTAACATGGCATTGATCAGTGTTATCGCTGCTCGACTGCTCCTGCCTGGATCTAAGGCATGGAGCAGTCATTTGGTGATCGGACACTCAGGAGGCAGGTAGGGATCCTCCTGGTGTCCTGCAAGCTGTTTGGGAAGCCACGATTTTACCGCGACGGTCCTGAACAGCCCGACTGAGCTGCTGGGATGCTTTTGGTTTTTCAGATGCGGTGGTCAACTTTGATTGCCGCGTCTGAAGGGTTAATACCGGGCATCACCGCCATCGGTCTGGTATTAGCTGCGGGTTCTGGCCATTGATGGCCGCCGGGACCGACCCAATATGACGTGGGGTCACCACGTTATATCGTAAATATACGTCATGCATCCTTAAGGAGTTAATATAAGAGGGAAGATTTTCTACTAGCGGTTACAAGTACATGTCCAAATATGGACAGAGTGGTTCGCACAAACTTTCATTACACGAGACTATCGGGCAACCGGTTGTGACACTAACCTAAAGTTATGTTTACACGGCTAAAATGTGCATAATGTTACATGCAGAATCTGTGCTGATTTTCGCATTCAAATCAGCATGGTTTTCAAAAATCATATTTTTCACTATGAAAAAAATTGACATCACTTTTCCATCCATGGATTTTCCCATTATAATCAAGGGGAGCTTTACTATTAATATTATTATTATTGTTGTTGTTATAATTATTTCTTTTTATAGCTTTAAATGGGCACTGTTGTTTCAAATACCTTCCCTCCATTTTGTAGCCTTTGTGATTTTTGCCAATCACTTAATTTACCAAAAATGACTCCTTACCCCGGAAAACAAAGCATTACAGTCTTGGCCACTAGGTGTTTCCCTTTCTTGCAATCTGCTATCCACTCTCTGTTGTTAGGTTCAAATGTTTCTAGTAACAGCCTCAACAAAACAAATTACATGTATAAGTGGGGGCATGGCTTAGCATGTGTTCTGTGCTGGAGGGAGGTAAGAGAGAAAGACTGTATTCCTTTCTCCGTGAGTGTCCAGTGGATCTGCACTGTCCATGCTAGGTATATCAAGGTTTCTAACTTATTTCAGCAGCAGCAGCAGGGCTTAGTGTAACCCATTCTTTGTTTATTTCCTTTCTGTTTCTAACATCTTATAAAGCCCACATGACGTTTCTGGTAGTGTACTGTATAACTCATCCCCCAGCACAGAACCAGTATTTCCAGTACTTAGAATAGCCCTTTCCTTAATGTCCTGCTCTTTCTTTCATGTCTGCTCCCATAGCACCTTACAGAAATTTAGTGCATCAGTAAACACTTCTCCTTATGTGCCATCTATGGTAGTGGACTGTGTAAATTATTAGCCCAGCACAGTACAAGTCTGATTAGTGCACTTTCACCAGCACAGTGTCATAGAATAGCAATGAGGAGTACATGATGTGTTGTGCTGTGATTTGCTAGAGAAGTAAGGGAGGAAGAAACTGTGTACTGGTCCCACCCCCTGAATTGGAGAGAATCAGAAATAACTGTGCAGCATGGAGGGGGCTCTCAGTGGCTCAATAACAACATGTAAATTTACCTTGCAAACACTCTGAAGGATTAGTCTTTTTGACACAACAGGTACGCTTTAAAATCTGTGTCCAAATCCACATGTAAATCTGTATCATAATCCAAATGGTTTTCAAATGTGGATACCACAAAATGTGAACAAGCCCATAAGGTACAGCAGCATTGATTTAGAATTGTGCAGATTTTGGATCGGATTTGCTCTGCAGAACTAAGGACAAATAAATTAATATTTTAAAGTTAACGTTTAAATTATAAAAGCCATATATTTAATTTTCTGCAGATCCGCAGCACATATGCAGCAAAAACACCTGCTTATTTATTGCTGTTTCAACTTTTCAATTGAAGTCAGTGCTATTGTAAATTTTGCAGATTTTCCATGTGAAACTTCCATCCTAAAAACCTGCAACAACCCATCGACGTGTGACCCTACCCTTAGCGGCAGAAACTTTAGCTAAAGAGTGTGTAAAAGTTGTAGCTATTTGATGAGTCCCAAAAAGGATACCCCGCTGTGTGCAAATAACTGCATCCCAGTGAGATGAACAGTACTAATAAACAATGTGACAAAATGTCACCAAAGATCATCGTATCGCTATCTTCACGCACCGTGGGGGGAACCAACATTTGTAAGAGTATTTGTAAGATCATTTTTATTTTTATGCAGAGTCATGTTAGTCTTGGACCACAAAAGTAATGGGTCAACAAAATCTGGTTACCTCCCTGCCTGGCCATGAGACTCAGAACTCCATTCCTCTTAGACAGAAGAAAATAAACAGAGCAACTCATGAGAAAAAAGCAGGCCAACACATCGAATCAAAGAGCCATTATTGTCAATTACATAAACATTCACTGGCATCACACTTGCAAATGTAATAAAAAATATTTTTATAAATGCGAAGCGGCAGCTGCACATTGTCTTCTGGTTCACAAGCTTATGACATTTGAGACATACAAAGTACAGTAGGGCGCCAAAGATGTAATTCAGTGGTAGGCATTAGCCTTTACAGTCATGCCTATTCAGGCCTTCCTAAAGAGCTTAGGAGCTGTGTTCTGCCTCTCCAATCTAAGCATTGAAGGTGTGATCTCTGAAACTTACAGTTTGTGATGAGATAGCAGTAGCCTCCAATCTTAGTTGAATTGGCTGACAGTGACTCGATCCAAATAACACATTGTAGATTGTGATGAAGTTTATTCAAAACTGTGCAGATCATACACCGATGAACAAATGGATAGTTCAAAAGATCATGCTGTGAGCAGCTAACAGGCACATGTAGATGAGATGAAGGATGAAGCATAAAGACAAGTGTGAAGGGAGGGGAGGAGTCAAAACTGAGAACAGAATGAAGGGGAGAGAGAAGGGACACACAAGATAAAAAGGTAACATGACACTCCCTGTCGAAATCTATGATTTCTAATAACAGCAATAAACCTTAGTTAAGTCCATGAATAATAGATGTTTCTTCTTCTGGAACATCTCTTTCCATATCAGGTCGGTGTGAGGGGTTCATCTTCCTGTTTAGGCAGGAGTAGTACCAGCTCGTTTATGGGTCTGAAGTAGTGTCTTGCATAGCCTTCATTCATTACTTTAACTTCTACTTTCTGCACCTTGCCATCATTACTTGGAATAGTCTTTGTTAGAAGACCCAACGGCCAATTGTTACGATGAGCATCCCTTTCATTCAGGAGAACTATGTCCCCAGCTTGCAGGTCGGGTTTGCTGACTTGCCATTTTCTTTGACTTTGAAGATTACAAAGGTACTCCATTTTCCAACGGCTCCAAAATGTTGGACCCGTTTCCATTGGATGAGTCTTCCGGCTTTAGCAACCTCTGCAATTGTTTTGGGTCCTTTACAGATGTTCCACTTCCGACACTCTTGATTATTGTCACCACTGTTTGCAAAGTTATGAGCAACGTGAATAAGACGTGCAATGGCTCTAACGGCAGAAAACCACTTGGAAAAAAACTTTCAAAACGGTGAGATTTTAATTTTACCTTTGCCTCTACGGAGGTATTAAGTGTAACTGCAGTAGTCTTCATTTCGTTATCAGACTCCAGATAAATAAGTTCAAAGGTAGACTTTACAGTGCTTGAGAAGAAGTTCTCATTCATGAGTACTGGTGGAGATATCCACGATGTATCCAGAAAAGCAGCAGCAGGTACTGCACGACTGCCTAGGTCGGCAAGGTTGAGATCAGGGGGCTCATAGTGCCATTGCACTGGAATGGAGAATTTCCTAATGCGTTACACTCGATTGCCGACATGCACATGGAACTGTCTTGTTTGATTGTGTATGTATCCTAGCACAATTTTGCTTTCTGTGTAAAAGTCAAAGGAGTCAATATGAAAGTCTATTTTGTGCTTTATAAGCTCAGCAATTTCAACAGCTAACTTGGCTGCACAGAGTCCGAGCCTTGGAATAGTCTGTGCAGGTTTTGGAGTTAGCTTGGTCTTGCCCATGACGAATCCTACGTCTATTTCAAGATTGGGGTGTACAACTCGGAGATAGGCTATGGCGGCTATGGCTTTCACGGATGCATCAGAGAAGACATGAGTCTCTAGTCTGGTGGCATTCTTCGAGGATGCAAGAGTGTAAGATCGTGGTATCTTAAACTGTTCCAATGCCTGGAGAGACTGCTTCCAGGATTCCCACCTTTGCTGTTTCTCTTTGGGTAAAGGGGTATCCCAGTCAGTGTTCTCTGAAGTAAGTTGTCTGAGTAATATCTTGCCTTGTGTAGTAAAGGGTGCTATAAATCCCAAGGGATCATAGATACTGTTTACCACAGACAGTACTCCATGTTTTGTGAAGGGCTTGTCACAGACCGATGTTTGAAATGTGAACACGTCTTGTTTAACATCCCACAGCAACCCAAGGCTGCGTTGAGTGAGGGAAAGGTCAGACCCTAGTTGGAATTCCTTAGCACTGATAGCATGATCATCAGAAGGAAATGCTCTCATAACCTCATTGCTGTTGGAGTTGATTTTGTGAAGTCGGAGGTTAGCAGTAGCGGGCATGTTCTGAGTTCTGGTGAGAAGGTCAACGGCTTCTTCCTCCGTAGGTAGAGACTTGAGACCGTCATCTACGTAGAAGTTCCTTTCCACAAACTGATGTGCATAGTCTACCTCATTATTGACATCATTATTGCGGTACCATCGGAACCTATTGTCTTCATGGACGATGAAACAATTAAACATTTGTTGGATGTCGGCCATAATGGCAATTGGTTCTTGTCTAAAACAGAGTAAGACTCCTAGGCCCAGTGAGAGAAACGCCTTCGTAACAAGCACTTGAGTCAAAGACCACCCTATTCTGGTCTGGCTTGGGAGGATGGTATACACCAAAACACGGTAAGTACCAGCATTCCTCTCCTTGTGTAAGAGAAGTTGCAGGCTCGGCATGATCTCTTTCAAATACTTTGTGCATAAAGTCGACAAAATGCTTCTTCATCTCCGGTTTACGGTTCAGGTTGCGCTCTAAAGAGATAAACCGTGAATCTGCATATTGTCTATTGTTAGGAATCCTCTTCCTTGGTGTGCGAAGCAGTGCCGCTCAGCTGTTGGAATCATTTTGGTAGAACTCTTTGCTCATGGTTCTCAAGAATTCCCGGTCTTCCATGGTGGCTGCTAACTCAGTCTCTTTTGGTCACTTCAAACACCGCGTTACCAATGTTGTCATCCCGGAAGACAAATGTTTTCCTATCATCTAGTATGATTCGCTCTTGCATACCTTTGTCACAAAGCTTTTCTTTCACACTAAAGGGATGTTGTTGATGTGGGAACAAGTAATGAATCCATTTGGCAGAACATGTGTTTTAAAGGAAGAAACAGAATGAATGGGCCCTGAAAGGTAATGGAAGGGCCCCATGGGATGGGCCCCCCATTCCCCCTTCTTCCAGGTTTTAGATATAAAAAAAAAAAAAAAAAAAAAAAAAAAAAGAAGGAAAGTGAAGTAGGTGAAGGATATAAAGGGTTAACATTGTTATTAACTTGTACTTGGAGTCTTTTATTACAGGTTGTTGCTGTTGCTGGGCAGAAGAAGAGGAGTTGCGGATTGGCTACCTAGGCCACGGCGGGAAAACAGAAGTCTATTTAAGAAAAGGATGACTGGGCAGTTGGCTAGTCAAAGAAGAGTTACCTGAAGAAATAACAGCGGCATGATGTCCAGGTCGTCGGCGGAAGATTATCAGTCTGGTGCCAGCCTCCCGGTGAATGATTTATACCGACTGTTGCTGGAGAGAGCCTCCGGACCCGGCGGCGACGATTGGCTTCGCCGATGCTTAGAACTACAAGTTCCGGTACACAGAGAAGAGGGTGAGCTGTTACCGTCTGCACCCAGCTCTCCTGCGAACAGGTCCACGATGTCCGTCAGGCAGAAAGGAGCGGAGGAAGCGGAAACAAGCGAGTCTGGAGCGGCTGCGTCCATGGTATTTGACGTCAGCAGCGCAGGACAGGTTTCCGGTGACGTCATTGAGAGCTTGCCGGAAGCGGAAGAACAAGCGGAGCAACCGCGACGGTCGCTTTGCAGCGCCAACCGGCCGAAGAGGAAGAATTACTCCCCGGAAGCCGCAAGACACAGCCGGACCGCAAGTAAGAAAGCGCCCGTCCCTCCCTCCCGTTCGGCGAGTTCTATTGCTCCCATCGGAAGAGAAGAAGAGAGCCAAGCACCTGCAGAGAGGGCATCGATCGGTGAGTATGATGCCGCTCAATTTATGATGGGTATTAAGGAGCTAGCCGGGTTGTCTGGTTCTACTCCTGGGCACGGTTTACTTGCTGGTGTGGCGGCCTTTTTCAATATGTTGGCCGCCACGCCAGCAAAGGGACAGGCAACCCCCCCCCCCCCCTCCCGGCGGTCCTACAAATCCTAGTGCTGCATGGTCGGTTTCCCGCAGCAGCGATGCTACTAAGGTACAAAGTACACTTCAGTCGGGTGAGGAGCAAGTCGCATCCTCCCCTCACTGTAGGATAGAGTCGAACAGTGCTAAGGATACAAATAAAGGCCAAGAGGTTATTAGGAATACTGTAACAGGGATTGCTGCGCAGTGTAGCGATAGGCCAAAGGATCCAGATACTCTCCCTTTAGGGTCGGTACCGGGGGTGTGCATGAAAGAGGCCATGGTATGTGAGTTGTCGCCCCTCGGGTTCCACCTGTCAAATGTGGTCAAAGAGAAAATCTGGAAGGGAGAGTATATGGATATTTTTTCATTATTACCGTCAGTAAAAGAATCCCAGAAAATTAGTGATAAAAAAGAAGAGAAAGATGAGGATAAAAAAAGATATCAGCCGATTAAGTCATTCAACAATTGGATACAAGCATTCTGTATATTTGCAGCAGTAATGGGGGAGAAAAAGCCCAACCTATGTTCGGGACTTTTCCAACACATGGATATAATATTAGAGGCATATAGAAATTTTGGGGGAGTAGCATGGATTGGGTATGATGAGATGTTTAGACATAAAATAGCAGTACATCCCAATTTGAAATGGGGCCAAAAAGATGTGGGCCTTTGGTTAAATTTAATGCTCCCCACGCAAAGGTCGCGCAGTTTGCCATCGGGTCAGAGCTCCTTTCGGAAAGGAGTATGCTTTGCGTTTAATGAAAATCAATGCAGATGGCAGGCAAACTGCAAGTACCGGCACGAATGTTCACACTGTGGAGGTAGCCATGCAGTATTCAAATGCTTCAAGAAGATCAACATGTCCAATAATAACCCCCACCACAGTAGAGAGGCGGTTTCTAAAAGCATGGACGCCAGTGAAACTCAAAGGAATGTCCCCCTTCCTAAGCAGGTATCCAGACACAATGAAAGCTAAATTGTTAGAGGAAGGTTTTGATATGGGTTTTTTTTGTTCCAGAGTATGAAGGGGAGGGGTGCATATGGGTGGATAACTTGAAGTCAGTAGTTCAGCATGCGGATATTGTTAGAGAGAAAATCAGGAAGGAAGTTGAAGAAGGTAGAGTAGAAGGTCCGTTTGATGCTCCCCCTTTCAAAAATTTCAGACTCTCCCCATTAGGTATTATCCCCAAAAAAGAGCCAGGAACATTTAGACTGATACACCATTTATCCTATCCGGATAAGACTTCTCTGAATGACACAGTGAATAGTCAGGAATTTTCAGTTGAATATGCTTCATTTGACTCTGCCTTGGACAAATTGAGAAAGACTGGTCAAGGCGCTTTGTTGGCCAAGGCAGACATCAAATCCGCGTTCAGGTTACTGCCAGTTAGACAATCCGGATATAATTCCCTGGGTTTTCAATTTGAAAATAAATTCTACTTTGATAAGGCACTGCCTATGGGCTTCAGATTGTCTTGTTTTTACTTTGAGGCATTTTCTTCCTTTTTAGAATGGTCAGTTAAGCAGATATGTCCGGTAGGGGAAATGGTACACTATTTGGATGATTTTTTGTTTATAGGTCAAGAGAGCAGAGAGGACATTAATTCTTTATTCAAAGCATTTAGGGAGATTTGTTATGAGTTTGGTGTTCCGTTAGCTGAAGAGAAAACTGTTTTGCCATGCAGGAGGTTAATCTTTTTGGGGATAGAAATCGATTCCTGCTATATGTTATTCTCTTTGCCAAAGGAAAAAATTGTTGAATTGTTAAATAGAATAAATAGTTGTTTGATTAAAAAGAAAGTTCAGCTGAGAGATTTGCAGAGGTTGCTTGGTTTATTAGTCTTTGCCTCTAGAATAATTCCGATGGGTAGAGTGTTCTCAAGGAGGTTATATCTAGCCACTAGTGGAGTCAGGTCCCCTCGGCATCATATAAGGATTAATAGACCCCTTAAAGAGGATTTATCGTTGTGGGCGGAATTTTTAAATAACTATAATGGGGCTTCGGTGTGGCAAGCAGAATTTACTAGTTGGACAGAATTAGGCATTTTTACGGATGCTGCAGGGGCATTTGGTTATGGAGCATACTTTAAGGGGCAATGGTCTGCTGAGCCATGGCCTATAGCATGGATAGAAGCAGGGGCAACAAGTAACATAGTTTTATTAGAGTTATTCCCAGTGGTGGTGTCCCTAGCAATCTGGGGTGCAGCGTTTAGAGACAAGAGAATTATTGTGCATACGGACAATAAAGGTGTGGAGTTTGCAATCAATTGTCTATCTTCTAGGTCAGTGGAAGTTATAAAACTGCTCCGTCATTTAGTTTTGTTGTGCTTGCGATTAAACATATGGCTTAAAGCTTCGTATATTAAAGGTGAGGTTAACTGTATAGCTGACGCACTTTCCCGTGGACAGTTCCGCAGGTTCCAGCAGTTGTGTCCAGAAGCAGCAAAAGAAGGGATACAATGCCCACTGCATTTATGGGACCTAATTTGGGAATAATGCAGGAGTACTTAAAGAAGTCGGTATCTGACAAAACGTTTGTAGACTATAACAAGTTTTGGTCAAGATGGTGTCCTTTTTGTGAAATGAATGGTTTTAATGTCGATAATTCAGATGTGAGTTGCGCAATGTTGTTTCTGGCGGAGTTATTACATAAGAAGTTATCACCAAGCTATGTGGCTAATGTGTTAGCGGGAGTATCGTTTTTCCAAAGGTGGTTTGGTTGGAGAAGCATTAATTCCTTCTATCAAATAAAGCAGGTGCTAAAGGGTTATCGGAGTACGAAAAGAGTTAAAGACAAGAGACCCCCGATAGTGTTTAGTACGGTGATTAAACTGTGCAGGGCATGTGATGAAGTGTGCAGAGACGGTTTTGAAGCAGTCCTATTTCAGACTGCCTTTGTAATAGCCTTTTTCGGGGCACTCAGAGTAAGTGAATTCACAGCAAGTTCAAAGCATGTCCCAGCACCGTTAGAAGTAAGCGATATTTCCATAACAAAAGATAGTTTAGAGATAAACATTAAAAAATCGAAAACGGATCCATTTGGGAAGGGCAAAAGATTGCACATTTTTAGCCTTCCAGGTAATGACTTATGCCCAGTTAAAATGATGGAAAGCTATTTAAAAATTCGCCAAGATAACTCTAGTTACTTATTTGTACATAGGGATGGCTCAGCTATCACTACATTTCAGTTTAAATATATTTTGAAGAAATGCACTATACAATTGGGTTTGGTTAATGCGGGAATCAGCTCACATTCATTTAGGATTGGGGCCGCGACTGAAGCGGCTCTAGCAGGGTTGTCGGTGGATGAGATTAAGAAGTTGGGTAGATGGCAATCTGACCGTTACAAAATTTATATTCGCCCAGAGTTGCTCCTTGACTAAACATTGGTTCTTTTGCAGACAAAGCAACCAAGATTGTGTGGATACTGGGACACTCCTTCGTCCACTGGGCCAGGAGACGTGCAGTAAGCAGATCATATGGCCTAAATCTCGGTTTCCCTGATAAGGAAGTCTGCATCTTCTGGGGAGGAAAAAGAGGTTTAGTTTTATCAGAACTGTTTGATTTATGTTTAAGTAAAGCCGCAATTTGGCCAAACCCAGATATTCTAATACTGCATATAGGGGGTAATGACATAGGGAAATGGAATACGTCTGTGTTATATCAAAATTTAAAGCAAACTATTTTTGCAGTTAAAGAAGTTTGTCCGGCAGCGTTAATTGTCTTTTCAGAAATAATACCGAGGCTAGTTTGGTTGGACAAAGATGAAAGGTTCAAAGATAGAATTCGTAAAAGATTGAACAGGAGTATGGAGAAGTTTATGTTAAAAATAAATGGGTTTTCTTACAGGCACATGGACTTGGAGGGTTTTGTGCGAGGTCTGTACTGGTCTGACAAGGTGCATTTGTCAATGATCGGTATGGACATTTTTAATGTTGGGTTACAAAATATGATTGAGAAGGCCACGGTTGTGGGTGGGCATGACTGAGGGTCATGCGTATGGGGTATGTCACCCAGATCTGCTGGGTGGACAGCTTTGGTGAAAGAGTTTTACTAGTGGTTTAATTTGATTGATGGTTTATAGGTTAATTATTATTATGAATTATTGATGGTTATTTAATGGTTATTTATTAATAAGTTAATTATTTATTTACCCTCAATAAACGGCCGTGGCCTTTTTTACCCCATACAAGTGTAAGTGTTTTCATTTAAGGGGCAGTTGGTTGGCGGGGGGTATTGGGGGGTCCCCTTCCCATGAATGGGCCCTGAAAGGTAATGGAAGGGCCCAATGGGATGGGCCCCCCATTCCCCCTTCTTCCAGGTTTTAGATATAAAAAAAAAAAAAAAAAAAAAAAAAAAGAAGGAAAGTGAAGTAGGTGAAGGATATAAAGGGTTAACTGTTATTAACTTGTACTTGGAGTCTTTTATTACAGGTTGTTGCTGTTGCTGGGCAGAAGAAGAGGAGTTGCGGATTGGCTACCTAGGCCACGGCGGGAAAACAGAAGTCTATTTAAGAAAAGGATGACTGGGCAGTTGGCTAGTCAAAGAAGAGTTACCTGAAGAAATAACAGCGGCCCGTCCCTCCCTCCCTGTCACGGTCTGTTTGTTGAGGGGGTCACCAGTTGGGTGGACATAGATACATATTGAAGAGTGGGGTATGTCACCCAGATCTGCTGGGTGGACAGCTTTGGTGAAAGAGTTTTACTAGTGGTTTAATTTGATTGATGGTTTATAGGTTAATTATTATTATGAATTATTGATGGTTATTTAATGGTTATTTATTAATAAGTTAATTATTTATTTACCCTCAATAAACGTCCGTGGCCTTTTTTTACCCCATACAAGTGTAAGTGTTTTCATTTAAGGGGCAGTTGGTTGGCGGGGGGTATTGGGGGGTCCCCTTCCCATGGTTTCCTGACGTTGCTAAGGCAGATGTTGCCTATGATGACTTAGCCTGAATCATAAGGTGCATCATGTGGGCCGTTGATTTGCTGGTGAACCTTGTGCACTCTTAGAATGTCTCTCCCAAGTAACAGCAGGATATCAGCTTTTTCATCAAAGGCTGGTATTTGGTTAGCTATGTCCTTCAAGTGTGAATGGTGCAGGGCAGCTTCTGGAGTAGGGATTTCATCCTTGTTAGTTGGGATCTGATTACACTCGATGATAGTAGGCAAGGGTATTCTATGTTGCTATTGAGAGGAGCAACTATGAGGCCACTGGCTCTTCTACCTCTTCTAAGACTGCAGTAATGCCTGCACAAGTACCCAAGGTATAAGGTAGAGCATCTCCTGCTATGCCTAACAGATCAAAGAACCTTGTGCTTGCAAGAGATCGGTTACTCTGATCATTGAGAATGGTATACAGTCTTATGGCCCTTTCAGGTTGACCCTTTGAGTATACACGAACCAAGCATATCTTTGCACAAGATTTCTCACAAAGTCCTTCCCCACAGACTTCAGTGCATGTAGAGAATACTGGGGTGGAGGCAGCTGTTCGTTCAGTGTGCTCCCCGCCATGCTTTGCCTCGGGAGGGATGTCTGTCGATGAAGTAGAACTGTGTTGGTACAGATAAAAGGGCTTGTATGTAGTGGTCACTACCACATTCCATGCATTTGATGATGGATTTACAGTCTTCTGCAAGGTTTTCTGTGGAGGCTCAGCATCTGAAACAAATTCCAAATTCCTTTAAAAGTTCCTTATGTTCTTGTAGAGGTTTCTTTCTGAAGCCAATGCATTTCTTGAGTAGATGTGGCTTGTTATGTATGGGACATTGGCGATTTGGATCCTCAAGTTTCTTGTTTTGCCCAGTCTTTTGAAGAACCGTAGTAGGTGTGGGTTGAACATCAGTCCTCTTCACTGATACTGGACCCCTGCGGTCTCTGTGCGTTCTACATGTGTTTGCAAGTCCTGGAGACGGTGGACTGAGTGGGCTGCAGTTGCCATAGAAGAAACTTGAGTCGTTCTTAGAGCCCGCTATTTCCTTCATGAAGTCACAGAAATAGGAAAAGGGAGGAAAGGCAACTCCATATTTTTTCTTGTAAGTTGATCCCAGACTAACCCATTTTTCTTGAATGCTATATGGTAGCTTAAGGACAATAGGGTTAATGCCACGAGGGGTGTCGAGATAACTGATCCCAGGTAGGAGGGTATCAGCTTTAGCAAGTTGAAGCTCTAGTAGAAGATCACTGAGTTATTGAAGCTTTAGATAGTCTTTAGCAGTACTCATTGGGAAGCCTTGCAACCTTTTGAATAAGGCATCTTCGATGGCCTCAGCGCTGCCAAAACTATGTTCAAGTCTGTCCCAAGCAGCGTTGAGACTGGCAGTAGAATTGGAAGTGTAAACTGTTTTCAGTCTTTTGATACGTTCAGCAGACTGGGGACCTAGCCACCTGATGAGTAGATCCAGTTCTTCTGCAGCAGTGATATCTAGCTCGCTGATGGTGGCTTTAAAGGTGGATTTCCAGCCTCTGTAATGTTCAGGTTTGTCATCAAAATTGGTGAGGCCTGTCCTAGCGAGTTCTCTGCGAAGCGTATATTTAGCAAACTGTGACATGTATGTGTTTTTCTTAAGACTTTGAGTATACGGTTGCAGGTGGGAAAGAGTTAGATACAGTGGCCGGTACACTGATGTTGAGTGACTTGGGAACATAAGATGGTGCTAAGGCGTTCAACACTGGATCTGGCGTACAGTCCAAGGGTGTGTTGGTTTGTAGCTGTATTGTAGTGAGTGTGTTAGGAGGTAACTGGTTAGTGCCATAGTAAGGTAGAAAGTCTTTTCTGTCCATACCAGTTTCCGCTACTGGAAAGGAGGCAGTAGGTGCAGAGAAAACACCTCGGATGAGTGCTTTGGCTACTATGACAGAGTGATGGAGTTCTGATGTGTAACATATAACAGAGTGACTGTTGCTGATAGCTCTTTCATTGTCACTAGCGGCCTGCTCTAAGACTCTTAATCTTGCCATGTCTTTGGCATTCTCACATTGTTTCTCCAAAATTTCCATCTGTGCTTTCTTCCGTGCAGCTTCAGCTTCTATCTCTGCTTTTTTCCGTGCAGCTTCTATCTCTGCTTTCTTCCAAGCAGTTTCAGCTTCCATCTCTGCTTTCTTCCGTGCAGCTTCAGCTTCCATCTCTGCTTTCTTCTGTGCAGCTTCAGCTTCCATCTCTGCTTTCTCTTGGGCGAAGGCAGCCTGGATTTTAGACACTTCTGCATCAGCGCAGGTTTTGATGACTTGTTGGCTGAGTGTAGAAGATGTTGATCGTAAGGATCTGGAAGATCTTGTGGAGCGCCTAAAAATTGTGGAGCGATGGAATCTGGATTTATGGAGATGTGCGATTTTTATTTCTGCTTTTGCCTTTGTATTACTAAATCATCTCTTGCAAGATTGAACTCATTCCATTCCTTCAATTTTTGCATGGAATCTTCTGTGTTGTACCGCATTAAGAAATCAGCATATTTGGCAGACAGTCTTTGATAGTTCTCATAAGCAGCATTCAATTGCTTAACAGCGCCCTCTAGGTGCAGTACCTCATGAGCTGGCTGAGACAGAGCTGACATGCATTCAATAGTCTTAGCCCATAACTGGTTGATGTTACTCAGCAGTTCCTCTTTGTCAGCTTCATAGTTCTCTTGAACTTTCCAAGTTGGTTTTGCTAAACGTTTTTGTTTTGTGGGGCTCATAGGATTTGACTCCTGCTCTGAAAGAAGTTTAGGTTCTTCAGATTGTATATTGCCTTGTTGGTGCATTGTGATGTTAAGCAAAGGGTTAAATCACAAGGTTCTGTGTTTGCATAGAAATGTATCAATCTTCTGGCCAGGGGAGCAGGTTTCCTAGGCAACCAGTGAGAAGATCAAGAGGGTTCACATACAGAGCATAGATTCCCTTGAAGGGAGAAATACATGTGGTAATACACAGACTGTGTAGAAGCTGATTAAAGGAGATGTCCGGTGCAGACTTTTCCTATTCCATCCTGCCCGGGCTGCAAAAGAAGAAAAAGCAAACTTTCATTTACCTTCCTACGTTCCCCGGAGCTCCGCAACAGCTTATCGGTCGGCCGGGCTGTCTACTTCCTACTTCCCTTAGCTCAGTACGTCACACGGCGCTTCAGCCTATCACCATCCACAGCGATGTCCCGCCTCGGCCGGTGATAGCCTGAAGCGCCGTGTGACGTACCGGGATAAGGGAAGTAGGAAGTAGACCGCCCTGCCGAACGTAGGGGGAACGTAGGAAGGTAAGTGAAAGTTTGTTTTCTCTTCTTTTGCAGCCTGGGCAGGATGGAATAGGAAAAGTCTGCACCGGACATCTCCTTTAGATAATGGTTCATGAACAGTTTTTTCAATCACTCTGAACCTGATAAATCTTATGCTGAGATTTACTTGCTGGTTGGATATGCTGCAGTCTTGCTCTGTTTGCTGCTATATTCCAGTGTCCATATACATCTCACTATAAAAGGATGCTTGGAAAGATATTTGGCTGATCTTCTAAGATCCCTTCAATGATCTTTCGACTGTTCTGCCTCTTCAGTCTAAGCATTGAAGGTGCGATCTCTGAAACTTACAGTTTGTGATGAGATAGCAGTAGCCTCCAATTTTAGTTGAATTGGCTGACAGTGACTCCATCCAAATGACACCTTGTAGATTGTGATGAAATATATTTCATGCACCGACGAACAAATTGATAGGCCAAAAGATCATGCTGTGAGCAGCTAACAGGCACATGTGGATGAGATGAAGGATGAAGCATAAAGACAAGTGTGAAGGGAGGGGCGGAGCCAATACTGAGAACAGAATGAAGGGGAGAGAGAAGGGACAAGATATAAAGGCAAACCATGCATGTGTAACATGACAAGCTGTGTAGCTAGGACCAGTTCAGGGAAGGTTTTTACCTTATGTATGCATATAAGAATGTTTCCATTGAGTGACAGTTCAAAGTGGAATTTAAATAATTGCAAAGGCCCAAATTTATAGATTTAACAATTTGCCAGAGTTGTCACAGTGGCTCAGGCTGTTTAATAAATCTGGCGCATCTTTAAGCTGTCTAAGTTTAGTGCAGTTGTTTGTTGGTTTACTTTGCTTTAAATGTTAGGCTACAATTTTGGCACAAGGAGTCACACACAGGGTTTTTTTTTTTTAAGTCACAATACCCTAAAATTACCTAAGAAGTGCCGAAAACCCATAACAAATGTAACGCTAGTCATGTTATTTGGTCCAAATTATGCCATAATTTTTACTCCTATTGTGCCCAGGCCAGGCTGCAAAAAGTAAATAAAACCTTCCACCGTTACCCCGCCAATCCAAAACCCTTGTTCCCCCAGTACATCTGGATATTTTTTGTGGCTGATTTGTGTGGCTAAGTGCATTCAGTGTGGCAAAAGCATTCAGCCATAAATAACCCCACTGATTGGTTATTAATCGATCCTGTGATCCTTTTTCTTCTTGACGTCGAAATGCTAGTGTTGAGTGTGTAAAACCCATAACAACATTATGAATATGCACAATAGACAGATAGATATGAAATAGATAGATATGTGATTGACAGACAGATAGATTGATATGAGATAGATAGATATGAGATAGATAGATATGAGATAGATAGATATGAGATAGATAGATATGAGATAGGTAGATATGAGATAGATAGATATGAGATAGATAGACAGATAGATAGATATGAGATAGATAGATTGATATGAGACAGATAGATAGACAGATAGATAGATATGAGATAGACAGATAGATAGATATGAGATAGTAGTGGACAAGACCGCAGCACACAAGACATTTTCCAGTGTAAAAAGGTGAATTTATTCCATCAAACAGCAAGCAAAAGGAAGCTACGTTTCGGTAGTCTCACACCACCATCTTCAGGCATAGTGCATAGTGCAAACACTGGATATTAAATAGCCACAAGTGACATCATGAGTTCAAATTACATCCAATCAAATTCAAGTTACAATACATCACATCAATTTTACAAAAAGTGCTTGTGCATAAAGTTCATAAAAATTTCATACATGTGCAAAATATAGCAACAATTGTGCAATTATATTATGTGCAATTATATATACTGGTATCCAAGGGTTAATGTGCAATATAACATCCATTTGTGTTATGGGATACCAACAGCAGTGAAATAAAGTGACTGTGCAATTAAAATCATATCCGAGAGGACATGAAGGGGGCGGAACACTCACCACTGTTGCAGCAAAGACGGCATATCAACAAGTTAGCGTGGGTCATGATAAACTGCGCAGAAGCAGGCAAAAGCCCGCGTCTGCACATCGGAGGGGGAGGATCTACCTCGCATCTCAGATGACCAAATAGAGGCATAGTGTTTCCATGGGCATCGCAAGTACGTGTACTTGCGCATGCGCATAGAACGATTGAGCTGTACGGCTTCATGTTAAAATCGGGCATAGTGGATAGATGGGCAGATCAGTCGGAGCGCAGCGCACAGCGAAATCTATGATTCCAAGTGCACTGCGCTATGAATGGGAGTCCAGCAGTGCTGTTCAAACATCACAGGCACTCCCCAATTCCGGCTGTGCAGCCCATCCCCCAATAAAACATAAGTATATAAGAGAAATATCAATGTAGCCATTACAGTAATGAACAGGGATGTTAAGTATAGGAAACACATATAGCATAAGCCTCATTACATATCTCTCACTCTAGGTAGATCATAATCCCCGCCGATGATAACATATAAAAAAAAGGAATGTAAATGTTAGGGCATCTTGGTGAAGTGTTCTTCTCCCCTGCCATGTCCAATCCTAAAAGAGAATAGAAAAAACGTCATTGGAACCATAGTCTCTAAAACACTTTTCCAGTGTATGTACCATATATGTAACGGCACACAATATCCGCACAATTACATATACCAAATATAAAAATTATTAAAAATTATATATACATAACAATCTATCCAATAGTGTGTTTGTACAAGCCCTACATTGGCCAATAGTTTTAAGGGGAACACATCAAATTTATCTAGTGAAGATTCTATTGTTTATTTTGAATTCTACATTCAATCCTCCCGGTTTTAGGGAGCCTAACTTAAAAATCCATTGTAGCTCACGTTTCTTCAGGATGGAGATTCTATCTCCCCCACATTTCAGGGGCGGGATATAATCAATAATCATCGCTTTGAGATCCCGTTGCTGGTGTCCCTGCTCCACAAAATGCTTGGATACAGGTAAGTCTAGTCTTCTTTTTCTGATACTATACCTATGCTGGTTTAGGCGAGTTTTGAAATAGTTAGTAGTCTCCCCCACATATACAAAACAACATGGGCACCACAACACGTAAATAATAAAGTCTAAGTGGCACGTAAGATAGAATTTGATTTTGTGAACCAAACCATTTTGAGGATGTACAAAGTTGCTGCCCCTCTGTACATACTTTCAATTAACGCATGCACAGCATGGGAAGCATCCCTTGTTCTCAATGGTTAGAAATCTCTGTCTGTTATCCGGTTTTACTGAGACGTCTGTTCTGACTAGCCTGTCCCTTAACCCCTTAACGACAATAGACGTAAATGTACGTCATGGTGACGTGGTACTTAGCGCACCATGACGTACATTTACGCGCCGACATGATCGTGAGCACCGGAGCGGTGCTTGCTTCATGCCCGGCAGGTCCCGGCTGATATCAGCACAGATCAATACATGGCATCTGCGGCATTGCGGTAGTTTGAATGGATGATCGGATCGCCCGCATTACAGCCGGAGGTCCCTTCACCTGGCTCCGGCTGTCTCCTGGGGTCTTCTGCTCTGGTCTGCGATCAAGCAGACCAGAGCAGAAGATCCCCGATAATACTGAGCAGTGCTGTTGTCCTATACATAGCACTGCACAGTATTAGCAATCAACTGATTGCAATGAATAGTCCCCTATGGGGACATAAAAAGTGTAAAAAAAAAAAAAAAGTTTAAAAATTTAAAAAAAAAAAAAAGTAAAAATATGTGAAAAATCCCCTCCCCCAATAAAAAGTAAAACGTCCGTTTTTCCCCATTTTACCCGCAAAAAAGTGTAAAAAAATTAATTAATACACATATTTGGTATCGCCGTGTGCGTAAAAGTATGAACTATTAAAATATATTGTTAATTATCCCGTACGGTGAACGGCGTAAAAGTAAAAAATTTTTTAAAAAGTCCAAAATTGCTGCTTTTTTGTCACATTTTATTTAAAAAAAAACTTATAAAGATGAATAAAAAGCAAAACCTAAGCAAAAGTGGTACTGATAAAAATTACAGATCATGGCGCAAAAAATGAGCCCTCATATCGCCCCATATACGGAAAAATTAGAAAGTTATAGGTGGTCAAAATAGGGCAATTTCAAACATACTAATTTTGTTAAAATGGTTTGAGATTTTTTTTTAAGCGGTACAATTATAGAAAAACATATAACATGGGTATCATTTTAATCGTATTGACCCACAGAATAAAGAAAACATGTCATTTTTACCGGAAAGTGTACAGCGTGAAACAAAACCTTCCAAAATTTGCTAAATTGCTGTTTTCTTTTCAATTTTCTCACATAAATAATATTTGTTTGGTTGCGCCATACATTTTATGGTAAAATAAGTGATGTCATTACAAAGTGCAATTGGTGACGCAAAAAACAAGCCCTCATGTGGGTCTGTGGATGGAAATATAAGAGAGTTATGATTTTTAGAAGGCGAGGAGCAAAAAACAAAAATGCAAAAATAAAATTAGTCTGGTCCTTAAAGGAGATATCCAGTGGTGACTCAGTGGTGAACAACTTATCCCCTCTCCTAAGGATAGGGGATAAGTTGCAGATAGCGGGGGATCCGACCACTGGGGCCCCCTGCCATCTCCTGTACGGAGCCCCGACAGCCCGCGGGAAGTGGGCGTGTCGACCTTCGCACGAAGCGGCGGCTGACACGCCCCTCAATACAACTCTATGGCAGAGCCGAAGCGCTGCCTTCGGCAATCTCCGGCTCTGTCATAGAGATGTATTGAGGGGGCGTGTCGGCCGCCGCTTCGTGCGGTGGTCAACACCCGCTATCTGGCCGGAGAGCCTGGCCCCCATACAGAGAGATTGCAGGGGGCCCCAGTGGTCGGACCGCTCGCGATCTCAAACTTATCCTCTATCGTTAGGATAGGGGGTAAGTTTTTATCACCACTGGACTACCCCTTTAAGGCCAAAATGGGTTTAAAGGGGTTAAATTAGGAGCCCTTCGGTAAGAGATCAATGGTCGCTGTTGGAATTCTGGAATTTGGGGAAATCCATCCCCAATCAAATGCCAGTGTCTATTCAATATCTGAGCGATTTAACTGGATTTATCATTGTACATGGAGATAAAGGGTACACGTGTGTCAGACACAGAACCTCTCCGTGCACCCCTATCACCATGTTCAATCCTAGATATGAGATAGATAGATAGATATGAGATAGAGAGATAGATAAATAGATAGATAAAATAATACAAGGAAGCAGCACCCCAAGGAAAACTTTGGTGCCCGCAGAACCAGACCCTGGTCAGTGGTCCATATGTAGATAAAAATTGGTATAAATCCGCAGCACACAGGTCCAAATTAGTGCAAAAAAAGTTGTATTTATTCCATACTCAGTTGAAAGTTACAGGGCCTTTCAACCAGCTCTCCTGGTCTTTCTCTAGCTTAACACAAGTGAACATAGCCTCTGTATTTATAGGCCAAATCATTACACAATCAATTTACAAACAATGTGTACATAATTACAAAAAGTGTACAAAAATCACAGCACATTTCATATCACAATAACCATAAGTGTATACAAAATTCATATATTCCAAAAACAGTGAAAATATTAGATCATACATCCCCATAATCACCATAAAACCCTAATAAGGTCCTGATAAATTATTCAGAACAGATGTGTCGGTGGATTAAAAACAATAAAACATACTTGCAGTTACTGGTATGGGAGATATCACTCACCGCCATAATGGAGAATGCAAGCGTGGGTAAATTTAGAATGCGTATGCGCGCCGTGTGACAAACAGGAAGCTCTGGAGTACATAGAACGTGTTACCATGGTGATTTTACGTTGCGTTCCACATAGATTAATGCCGGGACTAACTGCGCATGGGCGCAGTATTCCAAACCTCGTTTTCACCATCCCAGACGGTAAAGCATCTGTGTTACTATAGAGACATGTAATGTCAGATCAAACTAGGTAAGTATGTGTAAAATTAATTGAGAATGTGAAAAAAACATCATAAAAATACCAAAATAAAAAACAAAATTGAATGGTCCACAAATCAGAACTCCAATCGCGCATGTCCCCATATATAAATATAGTATAGTGCCGATGTAGGTCAGAGTCACAGGCACAATTAAGTGTCCGGTCTCCGATCCACCAGAGCACGGTATCCAGTGGCAACCATGTTCTGAGGCCATCACTGTACACCAGCTCATCAGTTTAAGCACCGTAAAATGAGATTACTCTCTTCAACAAGGGGACTCATCACACTCACTGGTGGAACTGCATCCATGTCAGACTCATTCCGTTGCTATCGGCAATCACCATCTTTTTGATAAAAAAAAGTAAGAAAACAAAAGAATGTCCCAAAAATTTTAACAAATCAGCATTTACCAATAAAGAATAACCAATAAAAGTAAAAAAATAAAAATAAAAAAATAAAAAATAAAAAATATATATATATATATATATATATATATATATATATAAATAAAAAAATTAAATAAAAAAATAAAAATGAAAAATATGATGTGAATGTAAAGTGTAAATACAAACTCAATATGTGCTATAAACCCCAGGCTTCCATAGACACACTATGATTCATAAGATTCAAAGACAAAACATTAATTAACAATTCCAGAAAGACATAAAATTACCATACGGTCACTGCAAAAAAAGAAGAGAAAGAACACTGTTACTAATTTATATTAAATAAGTTGAACTTTATATTCAAAGATGAAAGAACAATCAATCACTTGTGTCATATACACCGATATGTATGTGCATCCCACCTTAGCAGGCATCAGTTATGCTTATCTTTCCATCACTCTATGAGATACCTTAAAATCAACATTTCACCCGTGAGGTTTAAAGGGGTACTCCGGTGAAAACCTTTTTTCTTTTAAATCAACTGGTGGCAGAAAGTTAAACATATTTGTAAATTACATCTATTAAAAAATCTTAATCCTTCTTGTACTTATTAGCTGCTGAATACTACAGAGGAAATTCTTTTCTTTTTGGAATGCTCTCTGATGACATCACAAGCACAGTTCTCTCTGCTGACCTTATTATAATAATAATAATGCTTTATTTATTGTTGTCCTTAGTGGGATTTGAACCCAAGTCCCCAGCACTGCAAGGCAGCAGTGCTAACCACTGAGCCACCATGCTGCCCTTAGCATACATCTGCTATGCATGGTCGCTAAAATGGACAGAGATGTCAGCAGAGAGCACTGTGCTCATGATGTCATCAGTGTTCCAAAAAGAAAGGAATTTCCTCTGTAGCATTCAGCAGCTAATAAGTACTGGAAGGATTAAGATTTTTTAATAGAAGTAATTTACAAATATGTTTAACTTTCTGCCACCAGTTGATTTAAAAGTAAAAAGGTTTTCATCGGAGTACCCCTTTAAGGGAATTTAACTCATATATCCATTTGAGCTCCAACCTCTTCAGTCGTCCCTGTCTATCACCCCCTCTTTTCATGGGCGGTACATGGTCTAAGATGATATACCTCAAATCCCTTTCATTATGAGAGAGTTCTGAAAAATGTTTTGATACCGGGAGATCTAATTTTCTTTTACGTATTGTGTATCTGTGTTGGTTAGGTCTTGTCTTGAGGTCCCATGTGGTCTCCCCAACATATAGAAGACCAAATGGGCACCACAAGACATACACTACAAAAGAAGTACTGCAAGTTAAGAAATGTTTTATGGGGTAATTCTTTCCTGTAGATGGATGTGTAAAGGACTCACCCTTCACCATCAATCCACAGTTGTTACAAGATCTACAAGGGAAGCTCCCCTTTCTAAATGTGGTAAGATATTGTTGGCCACTCTTCTTTGTTGACATGTCAGATTTTACAAATTTGTCTTTTAAAATTTTTGACCTTCTGTATACCATGATAGGAGGTGATTTAAGCTCAGGGATATGTGTGTATCCCTCGAGTAAATTCCAATGTTTCCTGACAATCCTGCCAATGTCCAGGGAGAGGTCATTATATGTGGACACAAACGCTAGTCGTGGGTCTGTGGATGTTTCTGTTCGTCTTGTTGTCAGTCCCCTCTGTGACCTGTCTATTCTTTCCTTCTGTTTCTCAATCAATCCTATGGGGTAACCCCTATCCCTATAGTTCTTCGTCATTCTTCCCAGGGCCTGGTCAAATTTCTCGTCAGAGTCTGTGAACCTCCTTGCCCTAAGCATTTGGCTATAGGGCAAGATGCTCACCAGGGACCTGGGATGGCAACTGTCAAATTTAAGCAGTGTATTACAGTCAGTCTCTTTGACAAAGAGGTCTGTGGTCAGGCGATTCTCATGTATTGTCACTAATACGTCTAGGAAGCTCACCGATACAGTCGAATGAGTCAAGGTAAAACGGATGTCTGGATCTTGGCCGTTGAGGTAGTCCTGAAAAGATAGTAATTCTGTCAGATTACCAGTCCAAATCAAAAACACATCATCTATGTATCTCCACCACTCCAGGATAAACCTGGAGTGGGGGAAACATAGACATAACGTTCTTCAAACCATGACATAAAGATGTTGGCAAACGTCGGCGCGACGTTACTTCCCATAGCTGTACCCTGCCTTTGTAGGAAGAACTGATCATTAAACAGAAAGTAGTTATTTTCAAGTACAATTCTCAACAATGCGACAATGAAGTCAATTTTGGCTGATGGGAAATTGGCCTGTTGTAAAGATGTGATGACTGCCTCTACACCCCCATCATGTTGGATGGAGATGTAGAGACTCACCACATCGAACAAGGCGATAATCGCCCCCTCCGGAATTACCAAACTTTGAATCTTACAAAGGAAATCTGAAGTGTCCCTAACATAAGATTTTGCATGTGTTGCAAACGGTCAAAGTATCTTGTCAAGAAAGATGGAAATTCTGGAAGTAATCGAGTTTTTACCCAAAACAATCGGGCGACCTGGTGGATTAGCCAAGTCTTTATGTACCTTGGGTAAGAGGTAAAGTTGGGGCGTAACCAGAAATAACACTGTAAGAAATTTTCGGACCTCCTCATCAATGACAGACATGCTTAGGCCAGACGAAGCATGTACCTCGTGCGAAACAACGGCTGCTGTCGCCTTCTGCTTACCCCCCCCCCCCCCCCCGTTATGTGTCCCTCCCTATCATTTTTGTACTGTGAGTATTCTACAATAAAGAAGAAAGAGAAGTAACGGTGAGTTGCCGACATCTTTTGTTCTTTATACATTGTTACAGACATGCTTAGACCCATCTCCACCGTCTTCCTGATTTTTTTCTCAATTAAAAATTTTGGATCACCTGGCAAATGTTCATAGACTTCCCTGTCGCTTAATTGTCTCTGTGCCTCATTCATGTATCTGCTGGCTTGATCACTAAGTCGCGGTCATGGACAAGGGACATCGATTAATCAAATTCACCTCTAGTCATATTTGGGTGTTTCAATTTGATATTACTGTTTTTCAACTTTAACTCTCTTGATACATTTTGCATAGGTGTCAATAGCATGGGTTTCAAATACAGGGTTAAAATCACATTTTTGAGGCCAAGATCTTGTAATTTCATACTCATGCCACTAGGGGAAGAAGAGGAAGAAACAGAATTTTGAGCATTATTCACATCACTTTTATGAGCAAACCAAGCTTTAAGTTTTAGTTTTCAAACAAACTGAGTCACATCAAGTTCCAACTGGAACCAGTCCATATATGTACTTGTAGATAGATAGATATTCAAGTAGAAAAGACCGCAGAACTCAAAAGATTCCATTCAAGTAAAGTGAGTTTATTGCATCCTCAGCATAAGGAAGTGCGACCAGGTCGCACTTTGTTATGCTGAGGATGCAATAAACTTACTTTACTTGGATGGAATCTTTTGTGTGCTGCGGTCTTTTCTACTTATATTGAAGTCTTGGATTTCCTGACCAGGAGCCATATGACGGCGTGCACCTAAACACTGAATTGCCTTGGGCTGGTTGTGCTGTTTTTCTGGACTGTATAGATAAATAGATAGATAGATAGATAGATAGATAGATATGAGATAGATGATAGATAGACAGATAGATGATAGATATAAAGATAGATAAATATGAGATATATAGATAGATAAATATGAGATATATAGATAGATAGATAGATAGATAGATAGATAGGCAGGTAGGTATGAGATAGATAGATCAATAGATAGATAGATAGATAGATATATGTAGAAAAACAGCAGCACTCCAGGATATAAGTGAATAATGTGTGGCTTTATTCACCAAAACATCAGCGGTTGCGACGTTTCAGCCTTCTCACAAGGCCTTTGTCAAGCAGTGATAAGTACAGAGTGTGTGATATATATATCATACAGGTGTGACTCAATTAGTGGCGTCATATGTTTACAAATGAGTATCAACACAAACACAGTGACAGTATGATCATACGTGGACAGACAAATTACAAACACTGCATATACATTAGATGTCTGCCACGTATGAAAAAAACAACTCCATAACAAACTTGAACACAACATTCATAAAGTCCATAAAGACAATGTGCATAATGGCGTGATGAGTGTACCTTCTGGTGGAGGCGGAGTCCCGGCACATGTGGCGCACACCGGAGCTAGTGGAAACGCTGTACGGGATGGTGCAATGGCGTTTGCACCATTTCTGGTCTAAAGGCGGAAGTGACGTATGTAAACAAAAGGTCCATGTGGAGCCACTCGCGCATGCGCCCTTCTATGTCGTTTGGGCGTGTGCCATCTTGGAACCTGGCAGCACCTTGCTAACTGGTGCCATTACAAGCTTCTGTACAGCCGTTAACTGGTTATACCAGCACAACGTGGGGGTGGGGAATTACCCATTTTGAGGGGCGGTTGTCACAGAACGGTACCCGTTCATCTAGACTTACCCGATCTAGCGTCAGTCCCGGTGGGCAGCCATCCAAGCGACAGCACATCGGTCCGCTCACTTGTATGGGTCATCCAGGCATCCACTATCCCATCTTAGTTCCTGGCTGTCTGCTTGTTGCCCGAGTATCCAAGGGTGCACAGGTATGGTGGCTTTGTTGAAAAAAGATAATAAAGAGAAGTTCTTCCGACAGCGTTCCTCTTGTCCAGTGTGTTTCTTCATGCGCCGCTCCCCATCTCCAACTATAGAAGGAAAAAGATATGATTACACACGTGAAAAATTACAAAAAAGTACTCCAGCTTACATCAGGGGGTACAGAGACATCCTGTTACTTAAGTTACATCAGGAGATATCTATAATTATTCAGGGGTTACAGATTTTATGACTAATCTTGAAGTCCGTATTGAGACCCTCTGGTTTCAGGGAATTTAAAGTATAGATCCATCTGAGCTCTCTTCTTTTCAACAGGCTCACCCTGTCACCACCTTTCTTTAGTGGGGGAATGTGATCTATCAACATAAAGCGTATGTCTTTTTCAGTATGCCCAGCAACGTCAAAATGTTTAGCAACTGGGAGGTCCTTTCTCTTTTTCCTAATTGTGTACCTATGATGATTTATCCTAGTTTTAAAATCCCAGGTTGTCTCCCCTATATATAACAACTTACAGGGGCCCCAGAGGGCATAGACCACGTAGTTGGAGTTACATGTTAGAAATTCTTTTCCAGTAGTGGGGTGAATAAATTTAGAACCCTTTTGCATAAAGGGGCAATTTATGCAAGATCTGCAAGGGAAAGATCCGGGATTGGCACTCGTGATATATCCTTGTCTGGGGCCCCGTAGTGACACGTCTGCTCTCACCAGACGGTCCCTGAGGTTGCCCGGTCTGCGATAGGACTGCGATAGGGGAAGGGACTGAAATTCTGTGATCTTTTCATAGCCATCTTTAAGGATATGCCAGTGTCTCCTCAATATACCTGACATTCTCCCCGAGACGCCCGAAAAGGTGGAAACAAAGGCAATGCGAGGGGGCTCGTTCTTCTTCTGGCATGTATCGCACATGTTTATATCCGGGTGTAGGATCCTAGCTTTACACTGGTTTACCAAGTTTTGGGGATAGCCACGTTCTGTGAAGTTCAAAGCCATCCGAGTAAGGGTTGGCTCCAATCTCTAAACAGAGCTGACTATCTGTTTAGCCCTTAGCATCTGACTGTTGGGAAGGGAGTTGAGCATGTGCCTAGGGTGTTGGCTTTCGTACCTCAGTATTGAGTTACTGTCTGTAGGTTTTACAAACAGATCAGTAACTAGACAATAACCATCATTGCTTACCAAGGTGTCCAAGAATTGGACAGCAGAGGTTGAACATGTTAGAGTGAATTGGATGTTAGAATGTGCATTATTCAAGAAATCATGAAAGGCTTGAAGTTGGATGTTATCACCGGACCAGACGAGGAAGATGTCGTCGATGTATCTCCACCACCCCAGCACATGGCTGAAGTGGTGGGACACAAAGACGACATCCTCCTCTAGATGAGCGACGAACATATTCGCATATGTCGGTGCGACGTTCGTCCCCATCGCGGTCCCGACACTCTGAATGTAAAACTGCTCATTGAACCTGAAGTAGTTCCTGGTTAGGACTATCCCCAGGAGATCAATCAGCAAGTTTACCTGGTCTGTGGAAAAATCATGATGAAAAGCCTGTTGAACAGCTGCTATTCCACCATCATGGGGAATAGAAGTGTAAAGGCTCACTATGTCTAGTGCTGCCAAAATGGCGCCCTCAGGTACAAACACATTTTTGATTTTCTCAAGGAAATCTGAGGTGTCACGTATGTACGATTTAGCCCCGCTGGCATAAGGTCGTAGGGCCTTATCTAAAAAGATGGAAATGTGGCTAGTAATGGATTCCCTCCCGGATACTATAGGCCGTCCGGGAGGGTCCACAAGTGACTTGTGAATTTTTGGTAATATGTACAGGTATGGAGTGATAGGATTTTTTACCAATAAGAAGTCAAACAATGGTTTATCAATAAGGCCAGTTTCCAAAGCGGGGAGCAGTATCGCCTTGATGTCTCTCTCAATATCCCATTTGGGATCAGTATGAACCTTACGATAGGTCACAGTGTCCTCAAGCTGTCTATTTACCTCCGCAATGTACTTGGACCTGTCCATCACCACAACTGCCCCGCCTTTGTCTGCGGGTTTTATGACCAGGTTGTGGTCCTGGACAAGCCCAAGCATCGCGGAGATCTGATCTTTAGTCAAATTCGGGTGTAGATAGTGAGTCGGCACGTTTTTTAGATGTTCAACATCTTTTTTTACCAAAGTAAAAAAAGTGTCCAGAATTGGAGAATGTGTGACAGGAGTAAAATCACTTGTTACATGTATATCATAATCACGTAAGCAAAAGCAAGATGGATTGGGTTCAACGTTCGGAGATGGGCCTTCCCCCCGCTCCCCAGAAAACCAAACACGAAGCCTCAGTTTCCTGAAGAGCTGGAGGAGGTCCAACTCCAGCTGGAACCAATCTGGTTTCGAGGCAGGACAGTAATTAAGACCTTTCGAGAGTAATTCTAATTGTGACTTAGATAAGGTGACAGAAGAAATATTTACCACTAATATTTTGTCTTTTTGAATGAGATCTTTGGTTGAGTCCCCTTCTGATTGCGTTGTCCCCTTGTCTTTACGGTGTCGTTTGTGCCTCCGCCCACCTCTCCTGGTGGGCCTATGGTGGAATTGTTGCCTACTTCTAAAAAAGGCCCAGTAGTAGATGAAGCTGTGTTGTCAGTCTCTGAAGTTGGTGATCCATTAGGGGCATCCTTGTTTTTCTTAAAACGTCTTTGACTAGGTTGTGTAATATTCCACTGGTATATCTTGTTACTAATGTAATCTTGTTCATCTCTGGCCCATTTCTGGCGTTTTATTTCTTCTTGGTCAGATTTCATCTTGGCCAAGAAAGATTGTTGCTTCTCTAGGAATTTGTTCCCTTCATCATCAGGTAAGGTAGATAGATAGATAGATAGATAGATAGATATGAGAGAGAGAGATATGGGATAGATAGATGTGAGATGGCTAGATAGATAGATATGAGAAAGAAAGAGGAATGATAGATATGAGAGATAGATAGTAGATAGATAGATACAGTAGATATATGTAAAATACATATTTAGATAGATATACAGATATGAAACAGACATAAAATAAATATTTAGATAGATAGATAGATAGATAGATAGATAGATACATAACCGGAGATTTAACAAAACCTGTGCAAAGGAAAAGTTGCCCAGTTGCCCATAGCAACTAATCAGATCGCTTCTTTCATTTTGCAGAGGCCTTGTTAAAAATTAAAGAAGCGATCTGATTGGTTGTTATGTGCAACTGGTCATCTTTACCTCTGGACAGGTTTTGATACATCTCCCCCATAGTGAGGAAGATAAAAGCTAATTATTAAGCAAATATAATAAAATTATCTGCTGCTCCTGAACAGATGGTGTCCCCTTAAGGGTGCATTCACACCACGTTTTGTACATACGGGTGCCGGATCCGGCGGGGGGAGGGGCAAACCGGGCGCTCCGGTACCCTGGCCGGATCAGCCTGTGACTCCATTTACTTTAATGACCCGACCGGAGTCAAACGGTGACTCTGGTCGGCTCAGTTTTGACCCGTATGCGGTTTTGGACCGGACCTAAAACCGTAGTAAACTACGGTTTTAGGTCCGGTCAGGAAACCACATCGTGATCCGGCCGGGGTACGGGAGCGCCCGGTTTGCCCCTCCAGATCCGACACCCATATGTACAAAACGTGGTGTGAATGCACCCTAACATAACACTTTTTTAACTACATTGAGCCTGACATATATAAGCCATAGCTCCTGCTTCTTACAATGAAATGATGATGAAACATTTAGAGGACATAAAGATTGTACTCAGGTTCTCATTGACACTGGATTTTATGACATTACAGTAAACCGAAGGTACATGACAAAAGTGACGATAATAGATCCCTTTTAGGCATAACTAAGCTGTTTTCCATTGACCTTATTCTAGCAAACATCAAAAACAAACAAAAGCCACACATAACTCTCTACAAACTGTTAAACAATAGACAAGACACTGAGATGAAGCATAAGCTGACTCATAGCAAATCCTATTGCTTTGCAGTGTTGCTTCTCCAGATATATAATTAATTGAAACATCATAGAGTTCTATAAATAGAGCTCAATTAAGTCTGGTTATTATGTATCTGGTATTATATGTACTATGAATTGTTTGGGAGATCATCACAAGAAGATAAATGTCACAATAACAGGACTGAAATTCTTATTATGGACCATTCAGTACCAATGTGACAAGCATAGATGGAACATAAACACACATTTTTTACTTACAGTGGGTCAAAAAAGTATTTAGTCAGCCCCCAATTGTGCAACTTCTCCCACTTAAAAAGATGAGAGGCCTGTAATTTTCATCATAGGAATGCCTCAACTATGAGACATAATGAGGGGGAAAATCCATAAAATCACATTGTCTTATTTTTTAAGAATTTATTTGCAAATTATGGGGGAAAATAAGTATTTGGTCAATAACCAAAGTTCATCTCAATACTTTGTTATATATCCTTTGTTGGCAATGACAGAGGTAAAAAGTTTTCTGTAAGTCTTCACAAAGTTTTCATGCACAGTTGCTGGTATTTTGGCCAATACTTCCATGCAGATCTCCTCTAGATCAGTGATGTTTTGGGGCTGTCGCTGGGCAACACAGGCTTTCAACTCCCTCCAAAGGTTTTCTATGGTGTTGAGATCTGGAGACTTGCTAGGCCACTCCAGGACCTTGAAATGCTTCTTACGAAGCTACTCCTTTGTTTCCCGGGTGGTGTGTTTGAGATCATTGTCATACTGAAAGACCCAGCCAAGTTTCATCTTTAATGCCCTTGCTGATGAAAGGAGGTTTTCACTCAAAATCTCATGATACATGGCCCCTTACATTCTTTCCTTTACACGGATCAGTCTTCCTGGTCCCTTAGCAGAAAAATAGCCCCAAAGCATGATGTTTCCACCCCCTTGCTTCACAGTAGGTATGGTGTTCTTTGGATGCAACTCAGCATTCTTTCTCCTCCAAACATGAGGAGTTAAGTTTTTACCAAAAAGTTCTACTTTGGTTTCATCTGACCATATGACATTCTCCCAGTACACTTCTGGATCATTCAAATGCTCTCTAGCAAACTTCAGATGGGCCCGGACATGTACTGGTTTAAGCAGGGGTCCCTGGCGGCATAGTGTGTTAGTAATGTGCCAGGACTGGCACATGGCAAATGTGGTGCCAATATTTAAAAAGGTGACCCTGGGAGTTACAGACCTGTTAATTTAACCTCCGTTGTATGTAAATTGTTTGAGGGTTTTCTAAGAGATGCTATTTTGGAGTATATTGATAAAAAAAATAAATGCATGACACCATATCAGCATGGCTTTATGAGGGATCGGTCCTGTCAAACTAATCTGATCAGCTTTTATGAGGAGGTGAGCTCCAGACTGGACCAGGGGCAATCGCTGGATGTCGTATATCTGGATTTTTCCAAAGCATTTGATACTTTGATAGCATTTGATTGGTGCATAAAATGAGAATGATTGGGCTGGGGGAGAAAGTGTGTAAGTGGATAAGTAACTGGCTCAGTGATAGGAAACAGAGGGTGATTATTAATGGTACTTATTCTGATTGGGTGACTGTTACTAGTGGGGTACCACAGGGGTAAGTTTTGGGTCCTGTCTTATTTAATATATTCATTAATGACCTTGTAGAGGGGTTGAATAGTAAAGTAACAATCTTTGCAGATGATACTAAACTCTAAAGCGGTAAACACTATAGAGGACAGTGCACTGTTGCAAATGGATCTGGATAAGTTGGAGGTTTGGGCTGAGAAGTGGCAGATGAGGTTCAACACTGATAAATGTAAGGTAATGCACATGGGGAGGAAAAATCCGGGCTGGGATTATGTATTAAATGGGAGAACACTTGGGACGACTGACGTGGAAAAGGACTTGGGAGTCTTAGTTAATAGTAAATTTAGCTGTAGTGACCAGTGTCGGGCAGCTGCTGCCAAGGCAAATAAAATCATGGGGTGCATCAATATGGGCATAGATTCTACCGGTGTACAAATCACTAGTCAGACCACACATAGAATACTGTGTACAGTACTGGGCACCAGTGTGCAAGAAAGATATATAGTGGAGCTGGAGAGGGTTCAAAGACGGGCAACCAGAGTATTACGGGGAATGGGAGGACTACGGTACCCAGAAAGATTATCAGAATTAGGGTTATTTAGCCTATAAAAAAAGAAGGATTAGGGGAGACCTAATAACTATGTATAAATATATCAGGGGACAGTACAGAGATCTCTCCCATGATCTATTTATACCCAGGACTGTATCCATAACAAGAGGGCATCCTCTACGTTTAGAGGAAAGAAGGATTCTACACCAGCACAGACGAGGGTTCTTTACTGTAAGAGCAGTGAGACTGTGGAATTCTCTCCTGGAGGAGGTGGTCATGGGGAACTCTGTAAAAGAATTTAAAAGGGGTCTGGATGCATTTTTGGAGAATAATAACATCGCTGGTTATGTATATTAGATTTATAGGGACAGAAGGTTGATCCAGAGATTTATTCTGTCTGCCATATTTGGAGTTGGAAAGGAATTTTTACCTTTATTATGAGGGTTTTTTTGCCTTCCTCTGGATCAACTCAGTAGGGACTCATTAGGGATATAGGTTGAACTAGATTGACTCTGGTCTTGTTTCAACCTTATGAACTATGTTACTATGATGGTAGCCTTTGTCACTTTGGTCCCAGCTCTCTGTAGGTCATTCACTAGGTCCCCCCATGTGGTTCTGGGATTTATGCTCACAGTTCTTGTGATCATTTTGACACCACGTGGTGAGATCTTGCATGGAGCCCTAGATCAAGGGAGATTATCAGTGGTCTTGTGTGTCTTCCATTTTCTAATAATTGCTCCCACAGTTAATTTCTTCACACCAAGCTGCTTGCCTATTGCAGATTCAGTCTTCCTGGCCTGGTGCGGGTCTACAATTTTGTTTTTGGTGTCCTTCTACAGCTCTTTGGTTTTGGCCATAGTTAAGTTTGTAGTGTGATTGTTTGAGGTTGCGGACAGGTGTTCTTTATACTGATAACAAGTTCAAACAGGTGCCATCAATACAGGGAATGAGTGGAGGACAGAGGAGACTCTCAAAGAAGAAGTTACAGGTCTGTGAGAGCCAGAAATTTTGCTTGTTTGGAGGTGGCCAAATACTTAATTCCTATCATAATTTGCAAATAAATTCTTTAAAAATTAGATAATGTAATTTTATGGATTTTTTTTCTCATTATGTCTCTCATAGTTGAGGTATACCTATGATAAAAATTACAGGCCTCTCTCAACTTTTTAAGTGTGAGAACTTGCACAATTGGTGGCTGACTAAATACTTTTTTGCCCCGCTGTATCTATATGTATCTATGAAAACCACTTCACAGTTTTTAAAAACGTAAAGTTACTTTATAAATCCTCAATCATCTGATATTTGTAATACTTATCCCATTCTGCTAAGGGAACACCCCCAAAATATATCTTTCCTTTCATACTTTTGACCAAATAAAACCTAAAGTCTCAAGTATAAAAAAAAAAAGTATACAAATCCCACATACCCATACCACCGGTCAAAATGCCACTCACCATTTTACACACTGGAACCTTCGTGAAATACATTTTTTTTTTAAATACAAAATTTATAATTGTAACTCCAATTCTGATTAAAGCAGAAAGTTATACATACACAATGATCATACAGTCACCAGAACTGACATGACCAACAATAGAGTTTTAATGTGTCAATTTACAAAATACTGGGATAAAGCTTATATATATTACCTAAGGAAGAAAACCTGTCAATTGCAGTTATCTTGACATGTTGCTAAGAGTCATGCCCATCTACTCTCTTCTGTGTGATTGTAAGATGAACTGTAGTAACGCAGTATGGCCACCACATGTGCAGAGCTGTCTGCTTCCTGCTCCAATCAGGCGCTAGGGCTATGGCAAACAGCTGATCATTGGGGCATGTCTGGTGTCGGCCCCCATGGATCAGATATTGATGGCCTATCCTAAGCATAGGCTGTCAATGAAAAAGCCCCCAAAAAAACCTTACTCGGATACAGTAATTTCAAAGCACTCTCAAGGTCTTGCGCACACACATACTAACAATGCTATATGTGCCATCCACATCCACTCCTTTCCGCATTTGTATATTTGCATTGGGGATCAATACACTGTAGGGCATAAACATCTATATGTATGTTGTAAGTGCTAATACAAGTAATTATCTTTGAATTGTATTATATTTTACTTTAACTAATTTTGCTGTTTCAGTGTTTTTAAAACCTTTAATCAGGTGTTTCTGTGGTTACTGAAGTACATTTATAAGCATTTCGTACGTTTTTAAACCCTTATTGACAAATACATCAAGTTAACGTAGAGACTCAATATTTATAGCACTGACCCTTCTTTTTCAAGAATTCTGCAATTGGCCTTGGCATGCTGGATATCAGCTTCTGAGCCAAATCCTGACTGATGACAACCCATTCTTACCCGATCAGTGCTTGAAGTTTATCACAAGTTCCGTGATTTTTGTTTGTCCACTCACTTTTTAGGGTTGTACAGTAGTGCGGTAACAGCTCACCCAACGTTCATCCAACACCTGTGCCTGGACCCGTCGGTCCCGCCCCCGGCTTCCTTACAGGTACAAAACAGCAAAGAGAATGACCGTCATCCAAGGTTAATGGTAAAGTAAAATCCAGCTTTTTTCAGCTTACACATACAGGAGAACAAACACGATAAGATCTGACGCGTTTCATGCTAGACTGCAGACACATGCTATATGCCATACTTAAATACTAAAAAATGGAGGGTCACCTGACCTCTTCCCTCAGAGTGCTCATGGAATAGGGAAATCCCAAAACCTGAAACGGATTTGCATAATAATCCACGTGGTGCATCCACATAGTATATTTTTTACAAGACACCATTATTTTCAGCAGCATTTTTCATACATACATACATACATACACACACATTGAGTTATATATATATATATATATATATATATATATACATATATATATATATATATATATATATATATATAACTCAATGTGTGTGTATGTATGTATGTATGTATGTGTGTGTGTATGTTCCAGCATCACATCCAAATGGCTAAAGATATTAACATGAAACTTGGCACACACGTTACTTATATGTCAACAACAAACATAGGATAGGTAATTTAACCCTTACTCACCCCCATTTGCCAGGGGCGGGGTTATTGTTTAAAGTCCCATACAAGTCTATGGGAAATATATGCTACTGCATAACTTCCAAACGGCTGGAGATATTTTGATAATACTTGGTCACATGTTACTTATATGTCCACTTAAAATATAGGATAATTAATTTAACCCTTATTTACCCCCATTTGTGAGGGTCGGGGTTTTTGTTTAAAGTCCCATGCAAATCTATGGGAAATGTATGTTCCCACATAACATCCGGACGGCTGGAGATATTTCAATAATACCTGGTACACATTTTACGGATCGGGATAGGAGGTCAAGATATGAGATCAGGATATGAGGTTGGGATATGAGGACGGAATATGAGGTCTGGATAAGAGGTGCGGATTTGAGGTCTGGATAGGAGGACAGGATATGAGGTCGAGATAGGAGGTCGGAATATGAGGACAGGATGTGAGGATGGGATATGAGGTCGGGATAGGAGGTCGGAATAGGAGGTCAGGATATGGGGACTGGATATGAGGTCAGGATAGCAGGCCGAGATATAAGTTCGGGATATGAGGACAGGATATGAGGTCGAGATAGGAGGATGGGATAGGAGGATGGGATATGAGGTCAAGATAGGAGGTCGGGATATGAGTACGGGATAGGGGGATGGTATAGGGGTTGAGATATGAGGACTGGATAGGAGGTCAGGATATGAGGTCAAGATATGATAACGGGTTATGAGAATGGGATATGAGGTCGGGATATGAGTACAGAATAGGGGATGGGATAGGAGGTCGAGATATGAGGATGGGATATGAGGTCGAGATATGATGACGGGTTATGAGGTAGGGATATGAGGACGGGATATGAGGTTGATATATGAGGAGAGGATATGGGGTTGGGATATGACAACAATATATGAGGATGGGATATGAAGTCAAAAGCTTCCTCCTTTGATGATCTTCCTCCCCTACAAGGATTAGGAAGGAAAAACCGGGCAATCCATCAGCCCCATAGACATTAAACCTTACCCTAATTTAAAGAAACTTTTGACATGTCACACAGACTTCTGAAAAGTTATGATCAGTCAGAGTCTAAGTGCTAGACGCCCACCAATCTCTAAATACAGCCACTCCCTGTCTTGCTACCCAGATTTATTGCAGGAGATGGACTCCATTCTAAGTCATGAGAATGTTTTGAGGATGGAGTTTCCCAAATCTCTCTTTAGAGATGGAACCAGTGTAGTTCATGTGTGTTCTGGCTAGGTCATGTGAGGGTAAGAAGGTCTAGTCTTGTGTTTGTGAAGTAAAGTTAATTTATGTTATTTAAGTTACCAATGTGTCTGGATCCAATTCTTTGCACCAGCACCCAAACACCTCACCATAGTGTACACTGAGGTCAAAGACTCTCCTAATTGGACAGACCCCCGAGTACAAAAAATGCACAGGTCCACCGGGGGACATACATGGTTCAGCCAGACAAAGTTATGGTGATACAAGAAACTCTGTAAGAGGGACTACTACCCCCTACTACTACTTATGAGCACCACAATTATTTAGAAGAATATTATTTTGACAAACCTTTACTGGCCCATATACCATTCTGGAACATCCTGGCTCCAGCCACATCAAGAAGTTACAATGAAGCTATGGCTTACTTTTTGCCAACTTTTTTCCCTCTCCCCTCAGCACAGTTCCATTCCATCTTTGAGAAGAACATGTGAGCAATGTCTGACAAATTATGTTTCGCACTATTACTATATACCATGCAAAATATGGTTCGGTATGTGTACATGTAGTAGTGAAAATAAATAATTAGCACTGTACAATTGAAATCTTCTCTTTTTGGCAATGTTTTTTTTTTCTCCATTAACAGTACCCACATAGATATTTTTTTTAATGTTGCTGACAATATGTATTTTCCAAAATAAACACAATAAATCTTCCATACTTTATGCAAAGTATTTTTTCTGAGCTGTCTCCCGTCAAGCTGCTGACAAAATGTGCTAACGTATTGTGTTGACAAAACGCATGGAACCAAATGTGTGTTCTTAATTATAGCAATGGCAAAATAATGCAGTTTTTAGAAGTGAAGAATAGAAGGTTCACGTTTTAAAAAGTTATAAACTTATTAGGCTAAAAAAAAAGGACAACTCGACAATAAACAGGGGGAAAGGGGATGGTTCGGAAGGTCGTGACACATGTTAGGTATAATTTAGGGGTATCACCACCTCAACATTTATGACATATTTACAGGATTTGCTATACATGGATAAATGATTAGGGTCCTTTATGGCTGTAATAAGAATAAAAAAAAAAAAAGACATACAGTCATGGCCATAAAGTATTTCTCACAAAAAAAGGATTGCAGTAACACATGTTTTGCTATACACATGTTTATTCCCTTTGTGTGTATTGGAACTAAACCAAAAAAGGAGGGGAAAAAAAGAAAATTGGACATAATGTCACACCAAACTACAAAAATGTGCTGGACAAAATTATTGGCGCCCTTTCAAAATTGTGGAAAAATAAGATTGTTTCAAGCATGTGATGCTCCTTTAAACTCAACTGGGGCTATTAACAGGTGTGGGAAATATAAAAATCACACCTGAAAGCAGAAAAAAGGATAGACGTTCACTTAGTATTTGAATTGTGTGTCTGTGTCTGTGCCACACTAAGCATGGACAACAGAAAGAGGAGAAGAGAACTGTCTGAGGACTTGAGAACCAAAATTGTGGAAAAATATCAACAATCTCACGGTTACAAGTCCATCTCCAGAGATCTAGATTTGCCTTTGTCCACAGTGCGCAATATTATCAAGACATTTGCAACCCATGGAACTGTAGCTAATCTCCCTGGGCGTGGACGTAAGAGAAAAATTGATGAAAGGTGTCAACGCAGGATAATCCGGATGGTGGATAAGCAGCCCCAAACAAGTTCCAAAGATATTCAAACAGTCCTGCAGGCTCAGGGAGCATCAGTGTCTGCGCGAACTATCCGTCGACATTTAAATGAAATGAAACGCTATGGCAGGAGACCCAGGAGAACCTCACTGATGACACACAGACATAAAAAAAAGCAAGACTACATTTTGCCAAAATGATCTTGAGTAAGCCAAAATCCTTCTGGGTCTTGTGGACAGATGAGACCAAGATAGAGCTTTTTGGTAAAGCACATCATTATACTGTTTACCGAAAACAGAATGTGGCTTACAAAGAAAAGAACACAGTACCTACAGTGAAATATGGCTGGGTGGAGATTCAATGATGTTTTGGGGTTGTTTTGCTGCCTCTAGCACTGGGTGCCTTGAATGTGTGCAAGGCATCATGAAATCTGAGGATTATCAACAGATTTTGGGTCGCACTGTACAGCCCAGTGTCAGAAAGCTGGGTTTGCGTCCGAGATCTTGGGTCTTCCAGCAGGACAATGACCCCAAACATACGTCAAAAAGCCCCCAGAAATGGATAGCAACAAAGCGCTGGAGAGTTCTGAAGGGGCCAGCAATGAACCCAGATCTAAATCCCATTGAACACCTGTGGAGAGATCTTAAAATTGCTGTTGGGAAAAGGCACCCTTCCAATAAGAGAGACCTGGAGCAGTTTGCAAAGGAGGAGTGGTCCAACATTCCGGCTGAGAGGTGTAAGAAGCTTATTGATGGTTATAGGAAGCGACTGATTTCAGTTATTTATTTCCAAAGTGTGTGCAACCAAATATTAAGTTAAGGGTACCAATAATTTTGTCCAGACCATTTTTGGAGTTTGGTGACATTATGTCCAATTTGGTTTTTTCCTCACTTTTTTTGGTTTAGTTCCAATACACACAAAGGGAATAAACGTGTAGAGCAAAACATGTGTTACTGCAAACCTTTTTCTGTGAGAAATGCTTCATTTTCTAGAAAAATTTCAGGGGTGCCAACATTTACGGCCATGACTGTATGATCATCTACCTCACACTCTTGGGTGTCTCCCTATAAAATCTTCTACTTCCGAGAAGGACTCCTCCCGGCAGTGGTGGCTCGCTCAACCAATCACTGGCTGCAGGGGTGTCCCGTCTCAGTCAGCATTTTACATGAGCGGACCATCACTGCTAAGACAAATCTATTTTGTAAGTAGTGGTCCGAGCGTTTAGCGCGGGACTGGAAGGTGTTTCAGAGGGAACCTCCAAGGAACTGAGGCAGGTGAGTATTTTTTATTTTTTATTATTTCCATTGTATTTCCATTATTTCCCCCTGTGCAACAGTTTCCAGAATTCCCCTTTAAAGTAGAGAGACAGATTAACACAAATGCGGATACAAACCGAAACAAAGACATTCATACACACACTTACTGTATACATTGTGGCACATACAAACCATTCATATATATACAGCTCATGCATACATTCACACATACACATTATCAGGCAAGGTAGAAAAAGGTGTAAAAAGTGTCTAAAACTCATCGTAAATGTGGTGCACGTCATGTAAGCCAGTTTTATATGGCACAAATTGGCAAAAATAAACCAGACCTCCTGCATTCATCTAGCTAGAATGCCAGAATTGAGCAAGAATGACTTACATGCAACTCCTGTATCATGCATGGCATGCACTTAATGTCGATTTTTATATTCATTCTAATTCATTTTAACCCCTTAAGGACTCAGGGTTTTTCCGTTTTTGCACTTTCGTTTTTTCCTCCTTACCTTTTAAAAATCATAATCCTTTCAATTTTCCACCAAAAAATCCATATTATGACTTATTTTTTGTGTCACCAATTCTACTTTTCATGTAACATTAGTCATTTTAATCAAAAATTCGCGACGAAACGGAAAAAAAAATCATTGTGCGACAAAATCGCTGAAAAAACACAATTTTGTAAATTTTGGGGGCTTCCGTTTCTACGCAGTGCATATTTCGGTAAAAATTACACCTTATCATTATTCTGTAGGTCCATACGGTTAAAATGATATCCTACTTATATAGGTTTGATTTTGTATTACTTCTGGAAAAAATCATAACTACATGCAGGAAAATTTATACTTTTAAAAATGTCATCTTCTGACCCCTATAACTTTCTTATTTTTCCACGTACAGGGTGGTATGAGGACTCATTTTTTGCGCCGTGATCTGAAGTTTTTATCGGTATGATTTTTGTTTTGATCAGACTTTTTGATCACTTTTTATTCATTTTTTAATGGTATAAAAAGTGACCAAAATACGCTTTTTTGGACTTTGGAATTTTTTTGCGCGTAATGATTTTATTTACACTGTTTTATTTTTTTTATGGGAAAAGGGGGGTGATTCAAACTTTTATTAGGGAAGGGGTTAAATGACCTTTATTAACACTTTTTTTTTACTTTTTTTTTTGCAGTGTTATAGGTCCCATAGGGACCTATAACACTGCACACACTGATCTTTTACTCAGATCACAGGCGTGTATTAACACGCCTGTGATCAGTGTTATCGGCGCTTGACTGCTCCTGCCTGGATCTCAGGCACGGAGCAGTCATTCGTCGATCGGACACCGAGGAGGCAGGTAAGGGCCCTCCCGGTGTCCTGCAAGCTGTTCGGGACGCCGCGATTTCACCGCGGCAGTCCCGAACAGCCCGACTGACTAGCCGGGATACTTTCACTTTCGCTTTAGAAGCGGCGGTCAGCTTTGACCGCCGCTTCCAAAGGGTTAATACGCGATCGGCGATGTGTGGTATTAGCCGCGGGTCCCGGCCGTTGATGAGCACCGGGACCGACGCGATGTCATGCGGGAGCCGGCGCAGGACGTAAATATACGTAAAGGGTTAAAGAAATCAGTGATTTAACCCCTCCACGCCTTATCAGGTACATTTGTGATCATTAAAAGGGTATTTCAGGGAAAAAACTTTTTTCTTATATCAACTGGTTCCAGAAAGTTAAACAGATTTTTAAATTACTTCTATTAAAAAAATCTTAATCCTTTCAATAATTATCAGCTGTTGAAGTTGAGTTTTTGTTTTCTGTCTGGCAACAGTGCTCTCTGCTGACATCTCTGCTTGTCTTGGGAACTGCACAGAGTAGAAGAGGTTTGCTATGGGGATTTGCTTCTAAACTGGGCGGTTCCCAAGACAGGTGTCATCAGAGAGCACTTAGATAGAAAAGAACAACTCAACTTCAGCAGCTCATAAGTACTGAAAGGATTAAGATTTTTTAATAGAAGTAATTTACAAATCTGTTAAACTTTCTGGAGCCAGTTGATATACATAAAAAAAAAAAGATTTTGCCTGGATAACCCCTTTAAGGCGGACTTGTCGCATCCCCATGTGTATCTAGCTGATTATTTTGAACTGTCACAGTGTCACCATGACCGATAAAAAGTAAAAGTAGGCATACTTATCTATCTCGTTCCCCTGCTCCTCCTAATTCCACATCTTCTGGTCTCAGCCACACTACCATTCTGTCATCTTCCTATGACTTTCTGATCCCCAGCCATGCAGACATGGAGCATAATGGGGGGGGGGGGCACCCCATCATTGGAATCTGGCAGAACAGGAGCAAAACCAAGACTGGAAGATGTGACAATTAGAGATGAGTGAACTTACAGTGAATTCGATTCGTCACGAACTTCTCGGCTCGGCAGTTGATGACTTTTCCTGCATAAATTAGTTCAGCTTTCAGGTGCTCCGATGGGCTGGAAAAGGTGGATACAGTCCAGCCCACCGGAACACCTGAAGGCTGAACTAATTTACGCAGGATAAGTCATCAACTGCCGAGCCGAGAAGTTCCTGACGAATCGAATTTACTGTAAGTTCGCTCATCTCTAGTGACAATGGAGCAAAGGAAGCTCATGAGAGGTAAGGTTGTGCTCTTTTATTATTATAATGCAGGGGGGGGGGGCAAATAAGGAAGTTTCCTGTCTGTTTGGAAAACCCCATTAGGGTAGGGTCACACACAGTTAATCCGCAGGGTATTTCAAAGGCACAGAGTGACTGTAGAGCGAGCTCCCAGCTGCGGCCCAGCTGTTACCAGTTTCTTCCATTACAGAGTACTGTACGTTATTGCTCTTTCAAGTTACATTCCTTATTTATGGCTTTATTGAACATTATCATCAAGGGTACAACAACTACCACCAGCCAGGACATTACACACAGGGAGTGCCCCTGGGGACTACTACTACCATCATCTAAGTCAGAGTTTTCCAAACAGTGTGTCTCCAGCTGTTGCAAAGCTACAACTCCCAGCATGCCTGGACAGCCTTTGGCTGTCCAGGCATGCTGGGAGTTGTAGTTTTGCAACAGCTGGAGGCACACTGTTTGGAAAACACTGATCTGAGTGGGACTACCTTGTCTCTGCCCTTTCGTAGGGAGTGAGGGAGGACTTACTCCAGCCACCATGACAATTAGGGGACTACAACCTTTATCATCCACCATAACTCCGACCAGCATTTCCATGCTGTACTAGTCTATGGTAACGGGCTGCTACAGCACATGCATTCTATTGCACCATTCTGTGAGGCATCCATTCTTTTCTTAATAAAACTTGCGATTGACTTTAACAAGCCGCTTAAAAAAAATAATAAAATCCCCAACCCCCCCAGATATGGTTAAACAGGATGCAAAAATGTGACATGAGCCTAGCCTAACAGAGCTTGGCTAGGATGTATTTTACATAATCTACTCTACCTATGACCTATATAGCTAAGTATGTAGAGTCAGAAAGGCACTGAGATATTTTAGGAAGAATAATGCAGTTTGGTCAGTGTTACAAAATTGGGTCAAACTATTTTAGAGACAGTTTTTAAAATCCTTCAAGCATAAATTACAAACTAATGGCAACAGAGCATTAAAACTGCTCCAAGTTTCCTGCAGAGACTGGCAGCAGAACCGCGCCGCTGCTCTAAAACTAATGTATCCAAGGAAAGCTAAGTAGGTCTGCAAAGTAGTTAAAGGGGTATTGCAGGATTTTTTTTTTATATTTGACTATGCTACAGGGCTGTAAAGTTAGTGTAGTTCATATAATAGTATCTGCAATAGCATCTACTGTATATACTCGATTATAAGCCGAGTATTTCAGCACGATTTTTCATGCTGAAAACGCCCATCTCGGCTTATACTCGAGTGAACTCTCCGCCTGTCAATCCCTTCTCAGTGGTCTTCAACCTGCGGACCTCCAGATATTGCAAAACTACAACTCCCAGCATGCCCGGACAGCCATCGGCTGTCCGGGCATGCTGGGAGTTGTAGTTTTGAAACCTCTGGGGGTCCGCAGGTTGAAGACCACTGCGGCCTTCGTCATCATCCAGACCATCATCCATTTCTACTCACCTCCCCTCGGAGAGCTGGTCCGGGCCATCTATGCTGCAGGGACCGTCCGGTGGGGAGGGTAAGTCGTTGTGGGCTGTCCATTTTCACCGAGGGGGGCCTCTTCTCTGCTCCGGGCCGTCCCTGGACTAGTGACGTTGCCTTGATGTTGCAGCCTGCTCATGAACGTCCCTGTGCGTCGTCGTCAAGGCAACGTCACTAGTCCGGAGCAGGCCCGTAGCATGGAGAAGAGGCCCCCCCCTGGTGAAAATGGACAGCCCGCAACGACTTACCCTCCCCACCGGACGGTCCCTGCAGCATAGATGGCCCGGACCAGCTCACCCTAACTTCCCACCGAGGGGAGGGGAGTAGAAAACTAAAAGGGGGGGTCTGGATGATGACGAAGGCCGCAGTGGTCTTCAACCTTCAGACCTCCAGAGGTTTCAAAACTACAACTCCCAGCATGCCCTTCATCATCACTGATCCGTGATGATGAAGGGGGGGGGATGATGACGGGGGTCTGGATGATGACAGGGGGGGATGATGTATTTCCCACCCTAGGCTTATAGTCGAGTCAATAACTTCTCCTGGGTTTTTGGGGTGAAATTAGGGGCCTCGGCTTATATTTGGGTCGGCTTATACTCAAGTATACACGGTACATTTTGTAGCACCATACAAAATGTGTAGTTGCAGGTTTTCCCAGGTTGCAGTGTGGCCCAAGACATTACATCACTAGTCAGGTGTTTACAGGAGTCTGTCTGCTTCAATGGGTGGAGCGACCGCTGGGTGGGAAGGAGATCATCCTGGTTAGAAAACACTGGTTTATTGTTCTCAGCAGAACATGGAAGGCAGCACACCTATGCTTCAATGGGTGGGGTGGCTGATGTGTAGGAGGGATAAAAGTGACCTTACACTTACAAACAAGGGATTCTGAGACTTATAGTTGGAGGGAGGAATTTCCAACGGGAAAAGAACAAAAAGAAATCATCAGCATTATAGTGGACTCACAACTTAGCCCCAAGACAAGCCATTTAGCCCCAAGACAAGCACGGATCCTTCCTAAGCATGTCCATTACTGTCTGGCAGGTACGTACTAAAATCACCTTATGGTGGAGAACCCCTTTAACCCCTTAAGGACCAATGACGTACCGGTACGTCATTGGTCCTGCTCTTCTGATATAACGCGGGGTTACACAGTAACCCCGCGTCATATCATGGCGGGCCCGGCGTCATAGTGAAGCCGGGACCCGCCTCTAATAGCGCGCAGCGCCGATCGCGGCGCCGCGCGCTATTAACCCTTTAGCCGCGCGCTCAAAGCTGAGCCGCGCGGCTAAAAGTGAAAGTGAAAGTTCCCGGCTAGCTCAGTCGGGCTGTTCGGGATAGCCGCGGCTAATCGCGGCATCCCGAACAGCTGACAGGACAGCGGGAGGGCCCCTTCCTGCCTCCTCGCTGTCCGATCGCCGAATGACTGCTCAGTGCCTGAGATCCAGGCATGAGCAGTCATGCGGCAGAATCGTTGATCACTGGTTTCTTATGAGAAACCAGTGATCAACATAGAAGATCAGTGTGTGCAGTGTTATAGGTCCCTATGGGACCTATAACACTGCAAAAAAAAAGTGAAAAAAAAAGTGAATAAACATCATTTAACTCCTCCCCTATTAAAAGTTTGAATCACCCCCCTTTTCCAATAAAAAAAAAAACACAGTGTAAATAAAAATAAAAATAAACATAAACATATGTGGTATCACCGCGTGCGGAAATGTCCGAATTATAAAAATATATCATTAATTAAACCGCTTGGTCAATGGCGTGCGCGCAAAAAAATTCCAAAGTCCAAAATAGTGCATTTTTGGTCACTTTTTATATCATTTAAAAATGAATAAAAAGTGATCAATAAGTCCTATCAATGCAAAAATGGTACCGTTAAAAACTTCAGATCACGGCGCAAAAAATGAGCCATCATACCGCCCCATACACGGAAAAATAAAAAAGTTATAGGGGTCAGAAGATGACAATTTTAAACGTATTAATTTTCCTGCATGTAGTTATGATTTTTTCCAAAAGTCCGACAAAATCAAACCTATATAAGTAGGGTATCATTTTAATCGTATGGACCTACAGAATACATATCAGGTGTCATTTTTACCGAAAAATGTACTACGTAGAAACGGAAGCCCCCAAAAGTTACAAAACAGCGTTTTTTTTTCAATTTTGTCGCACAATGATTTTTTTTCCCGCTTCACCATAGATTTTTGGGCAAAATGACTGACGTCATTACAAAGTAGAATTGGTGGCGCAAAAAATAAGCCATCATATGGATTTTTAGGTGTAAATTTGAAAGAGTTATGATTTTTTAAAGGCAAGGAGCAAAAAACGAAAATGCAAAAACGGAAAAACCTCCGGTCCTTAAGGGGTTAAAGGAGTACTCTGCCATTAGACATATTCAAAGGAGTTAAACTCTAAAAGCACAAAAAATAGCACATATAGCAAAATTGAAATGCATGAAATACTGTCCTTCAGGTCCAGCCAGCTACATGTGTATCTACCAGTTACCAGCTATTTTTAACCCCTTGGGGATGGAGGGTTTTCCAGTTTTTGCACTTTCGTTTTTTCCTCCTTAAAAGGGGTTATCCAGGAAAAAACTTTTTTTAATATATCAACTGGCTCCAGAAAGTTAAACAGATTTGTAAATTACTTCTATAAAAAAATCTTAATCCTTTCAGTACTTATGAGCTTCTGAAGTTAAGGTTGTTCTTTTCTGTCTAAGTGCTCTCTGATGACACCTGTCTTGGGAACCGCCCAGTTTAGAAGTAAATCCCCATAGCAAATCTCTGGGCGGTTCTCGAGACACGTGTCATCAGAGAGCACTTAGACAGAAAAGAACAACCTTAACTTTAGAAGCTCATAGGTACTGAAAGGATTAAGATTTTTTAATAGAAGTAATTTGCAAATCAGTTTAACTTTCTGGAGCCAGTTGACATATACTGTAAAAAAAAAGTTGTTTCCTGGATAACCCCTTTAAATTTTAAAAATCATAACCCTTTCAATTTTGCAGCTAAAAATCCATATGATGGCTTATTTTTTGCGCCACCAATTCTACTTTGTAATGACATCAGTCATTTTACCCAAAAATTTACAGCGAAACGGTAAAAAAAATCATTGTGCGACAAAATTGAAGAAAAAATGCAATTTTGTAACTTTTGAGGGTCTCCGTTTCTACGCAGTGCATTTTTCGGTAAAAATGACACCTTCTCTTTATTCTGTAGGTCCATATGATTAAAATGATACCTTTTTTGCGCCGTGATCTGAAGTTTTTAGCGGTACCATTTATGTATTGATCGGACTTTTTGATCACTGCAGTAATTTTTCCGTCACGATGTCCCGTCACTATATAACACCCGTAATGAATTACGGGCATATACGGGTGCAAACGGGCAGTTACAAAACCCCATAGGCTGCAATGCGATTTAGTCGCGGCCGTCAGGGATTTTGTAACGGCTGGTTTCCCCCGATATAGTGACGGAACTTCTGACGGAAGTTCCTAAACGGAACAATAATATAGTGTAAAAAGGAGCCTAAGTCTTTCTTTTGATAATTGGACCAACGTAAGAGTTCATAAAGAACTGTGTAATCCATGTATATTTTGTCCATTTCTTTAACATGTAGAGGTAACAAGAAACAGCGGTATGTAAAGCAAAATGTAAGTTTGCAAAAACTACAATACAGTCATGTAAAACAACATGCATACGTTACAAACAAGAACTTTTATAATCTATTTAACATAATGCACAAACCTATTGGCTCGAGGAACAAATGGGGCGAGTAGTCAAATACAGTTAGGCCATGTTCACACAATGGAATTTCCAAGCAAATTTCATTATTCGGAAATGCTGTTACAGTTCTGGTAAAAGGTAGCCTCTTAGAGAGCCATAGCAGGACAGAGGCATTTATTTTCATGCAGCCTAACTTGGAAGAAGTTAGGAGTTCCCCATCCCTGGTTTGAAGACCACCCTAGAAGGTCATACCACTGTATAATACAAATACAATACAATTATTTGTTACAATATAATGCTTCTCTGAAGAGCTCTTCTTGCACACAAAAAAAGAGGCAAATCTAAGCAATTTTCAGTCAAATCAATTTCAATTCACCACATTAAACCAGTGACTGACCTCTAAAAAGCAGTACAAGAGAGCCACCTAGTGGTTATTACTAAGACTGCACAAGCACTGGATAGCACAGTGTTCCTGTTTCTGGATATCACTGCTCTTTGGTCCCTTTCAGCAGCGTTTTCCAAACAGCGTGCCTCCAGCTGTCACAAAACTATAACACCCAGCTTGTCGGACAGCTTAGACTCCTTTTTTCTTTATAGGGTTGCAACACATCCTTCTTTCATAAGGGTTGTTTTTATTACAATTGCAAGTCAGGTTGTACCTGACTACACAGTCACTGCACTCACATTTAACCCCTAGGAGACACGCAAAGAACATGTAAGTCACTATGCCCTGGTAATTGGCGCACAGTGACATACAGTGACGAGGGAAACCCAAAAGTATAAAAAGTATATGTCCTCTGCTGTTTCTATTTGTAAACTGTAAAATGGTGATGAGAGGTAGATATATATGATGTGATGAGGGTGTGTTCACACATTCAAGTTTTTCAAGGGGTACTCCGCTGCCCCAGCATTCGGAACATTTTGTTCTGTACGCTTGGAGCGGGTGGCGGGGGCCGTGACGTCAGGGCCATGCTTCTCGTGACATCACGCCGGTGCCCCCTATATACAAGTCTGTGGTAGGGGGGCATGGAGGCCCCTTAACTTTGGATTCCACAAGAGAAGTTGCAAGAGTCAGTGATTAGACAACTCCAGATAACAGGTCACAAGGTGGGGGGTAGAAATGGAAGAGATATTTAGTACAGGCTCCAGATCACAAGTGTTATAGGGAGCAAAAATCACATCCAGAAGAGAAGCCACCAGCATGTTCTATTACCTGCTCACTGCTCTCCCCCTGCAACTGATGAGTTCTGCCAGTGGCCACCTCCTCCACGTCTTCCGGCATCCCTCCTCATGCCACCCTGCTGCTTTTCTGGACTTAGCCTCTTCCTACCTTGTGACTTCTACACTGGCACCAGTTGCTATACTACGTGTAGCTCGGAAAATCTTTGTGAGGTGAAGAACTGTGTGGAAAAGCCTTGTGGGGTGTAGGTTAGTTGGGGTGTTGCTGTTCTAGATACTGAAAGGGCGCTGTTAACCCTTGTAGCTCGTGACGCCAGGGTGCGGGTTAAAACTCTGTAGTGATGCTGGGCCTATTGCCACCCTTCCCAAGAGCGATAGGTGAGTGTGAAATAAATAGATTGTCCACAGCAGTGCTGAACTTAAAACTTGCGGAATCTTTACTGAAAATTTTCTGTATTTGCAATAACGGTAACAGTCCAGATAACAGTCTATTGAAACAGCACAGCAGTGATTGACAGATGCTTAGGACTGGAAAGTTCGCTTTAGCTTTAGAGGATTGTATTTGCATAGATCCGCAGGATTTAGGGGTTTGATCGGAGATCTTGCTGAGGTAACAGGGAATTGTATGAATTATCCGTCTCTAGTGCAGGCTTAGGCCTAGTAATTTGTCTTGTAAGCTGCGGAGGTCCTACCTCGTCCAGAATCAGCAACCCGAGAGAGCGATCAAGATGGCACAGCTCCCTTATATGGGCAGGGGCTGGCCGGTTTGGATTGGTCCAATCAGCTGTCACTCACCGTTACATTGCATTGTGGGTGATCACATGTCACGAGAACCACCAAAGGTCCTTCAGCAAACCATAGAGTTCTGAACTAAGTCACATGACCTGCAGGTCCTGCGACACAAACAAGGTAAGAATCTTTAATAGACATATTTACATACTTATTTGCATAAATATTAACTAACTATGGAGTGACGAAGGGCTAGCTAGAGTAGAGGAACCCCACTGTTCCTAGGGACTCTGTCTTTGGGGACCTCACCACAAGGTAACGTATGAAATACGGTACCGGGACATCACATTTGTATATCTGTGTTTCTATTGCGGTAGCCCAGTACGGGAGGTATCCCCACGGCCCCCTGCACTTGTTTCCCCATTATAAATATGTTTTACCATGTAAAGTGTTATAAAATGTAATGCTGCTGCAGCCACCATCAAGTCAAGTAAGCTAAAGTCCTACCTTTATGAGTCAAGTAAGTCCCTGTCATCTGTCAAGTCAGTGTGGTCTGCATTCAGGTGTCCAGTCCTACTACAAGTCCCAGCAAGCCCTTAAGGTCTCTATGTCCCTGGTCACCTCCTTGGGCCCTGGCTGAACTGTATAGATTTTACCAACTGTCTACCCTCAGTGGGCGGGGACCGAACAGGGATGCCTGCTGAAATCATTCAGCAGGCATCCGGACAAATGCAGATCGTCGACTTGCGGCGATTCCGGGCTGATTGAGTCTCTGATGACCCGATAGCCCGGAAAATAGGCATGATCGGAGCTGTCAGAGACAGCTCATATCATCCTGAAGGATAGTAGTGAGGTGGCAGGGGTGCCACCTCATCCTATCCCCTGCGATTGGTCGATCAGAGCGGGGGAAGTCGGGCAGAGCGGGGGAAGATGGCAGCGAGGTGCTGGGGCCGTTGATGCGGCGGGGACCGGCGGCAGTTACCTGGGATCACGCGGGGACCGGCAGCAGGCAAGTGGTGCAGCGGCGGTGTCAGATGCTGCAGTGAAGATAGCCGTAAAGTGATCTTCACTGCAGCTTTTAGGAGTGTCAAAACTACAACTCCCAGCATGCCCAGACAGCCAAAGGCTGTCTGGGCATGCTGGGAGTTGTAGTTTTCAAAATCTGGAGGGCCATAGTTTGGAGACCACTGTACAGTGGTCTCCAAATGGTGTCCTTCCAGATGTTGCAAAACTACCACTCCCAGCATGCCCAGACAGTCCAGGCATGCTGGGAGTTTTAGTTCTGTAACATCTGGTCCTTCAGATGTTGCAGAACTACCACTCCCAGCATGCCTGGACAGTCTCAGCATGCTGGGAGTTGTAGTTTTGCAACATCTGGAAGGGCACAGTTTGGAGACCACTATCCAGTGGTGTCCAAACTGTAGCGCTCCACATGTCAATTCAAAGCATGCCGAGACTGACTAGGCATGCTGGGAATTGTAGTTCAGCAACATCTTGCACTTCAGATGTTGCCGAACTACAGCTCCCAGCATGCCTGGGCAGTCTGAGCATGCTTGGAGTTGAAGTTTTGCAACATCTGGAGGGCTACTGTGTAGTGGTCTCTAAACTGTTCTCCTCCAGTTGTTGCAAAACTACTACTCTCAACTACTACTTCGGCTGTCTGGGCATGCTGGGAGTTGTAGTATTGCAGCAACTGGAGGCACACTGGTTGGGAAACATTGTCTGTTTCCTAACTAAGTGTTTCCCAACCCGTGTGTCTCCTGCTGTTGCAAAACTATAACTCCCAGCATGCACTGACAGACCTTGCATGTTGGGAGTTGTAGTCTTGCAACAGCTGGAGGCACGTGGGTTGGGAAACACTGAGTTAGGAAACAGACAGTGGTGCGGAAACACTCTGGCAGTCTGTTACCTAACTCAGTGTTTCCCAATCCCTACCAGTGTGCCTCCAGCTGTTGCATAACTACAACTCCCAGCATGCACGGTCTGTCAGTGCATGCTGGGAGTTGTAGTTTTGCCCCCCCCCAATGTGAATGTACAGGGTACATTTACATGGGCGGGGGTTTACAGCAAGGTTCCCGCTTCAAGTTTGAGATGCGACAAAATTTTCCGCTGCAGCGGGAAACACACTGTAAACCTCCACCCATGTGAATGTACCCTAAAAACACTACACTACACTAACCCTAAATAAAGGGTAAAACCCTACATATACACTACACCCTTACACTACCCCCCCCCCCCCCAAATAAAAAACGTCTTGTAAGTCAGTTTTTCCAAAACGGAGCCTCCAGCTGTTGCAAAATAACTCCCAGTATTTCCGGACAGCCATTGACTGTCCAAGCATGTTGGGAATTTTGCAACAGCTGGAGGCACCCTTTTTGGGGAAAACTTACGTACAGTATTTTTGGTGGAGGAGGCAAGTGTAACGCTTACATCCAGGTACAGTATAGGGAGCCTTAACACTTCAAAGGTTGTCGAGGTATAAAGCAAAGCGCTTTATACACCAAAATAAGGATCAAAGAAAAATTATAAATATGATTGATCCTACGAGGTGGACATAAAACACCTCAAAAAGAGTTCTAGGATAGGTAATTATGTTATGCAATTAGTAAAACGGGGTACAAACGTCTATGCAAAATATATATATAAATTATTTAATATACAATAAATTTAAATACAATCAAAATTAGATACTTATTCAGTAATATGCATCTTTACTGAATCGGATTAATATTGACAGAGCACCTTTAACATTACACATCCGCAATAAAGCAGAAATTACTAAATATCAAGCCAGTTAATGATATTCCTTACTACAGATGCTCAAACTTATACTTTACCGGATATCTGGGCCTAATGCGCTCCCATTGTGTTTACTCTACTGTAAACAACTATGGGTATCTATCTAATTTAGAGTGTGAAAGAGTTATATCAACATTACAACCCAACTAGAATCTTCTAGCTTTTAAACAAAACTAGAATCTTCCATCTTTTTAAACACTTGTCAAAGCCAGGAAATTCAATATGGAGAAATCAAATAATGTTCGATTATATTTTTCTTAGTCCTATGAATAAGCCTGACAAGGTGTCTGACAGATTTTTGGAACAGTGGTCCGTGAAATAATAAATGTAATTTTTCATTTGCACAGCCCACTGTTTCAAAGATCTGTCAAACGCCAGTGGGGTGTAAATACTCACTGTACCCCTTGTTACATTCCTTGAGGGGTGTAGTTTCCGAAATAGTATGCCATGTGGGGTGTTTTTCGCTGTTCTGGCACCATGGGGGCTTCCTAAACGCAACATGCCCCCCAAAAACCATTTCAGCTAAATTCGCTCCTTCCCTTCTGAGCCCTCTAGTGCACTCGCAGATCACTTTACGTTCACATATTAGGTATTTCCTTACTCGAGAGAAATGGGGTTTCAAATTTTTGGGGACATTTTCACCTATTACCCCTTGTGAAAATGAAAAATTTAGGGTAACATTAGCATTTTAGTAAAAAAAAAAAAATGGCATTTTCACGTCCAACTTTATTGAAAATTCATCAAACACCTGTGGGGTGTTAAGGCTCACTGTACCCCTTGTTATGTTCCTTGAGGGGTGTAGTTTCCCAAATAGTATACCATGTGGGGTGTTTTTTGCTATACTGGCACCATGGAGGCTTCCTAAATGAGACGTGCACCGCAAAAACCATTTCAACAAAAATCGCTTTCCAAAAGCCAAATGTCGCTCCTTCCCTTCTGAGCCCTCTACTGCACCCACAGAGCACTTTGCATCCACATATGGGGTATTTCCTTACTCAAGAGAAATGGGGTTTCAAATTTTGGGTAGCATTTTCACCAATTACCCCATGTGAAAATGAAAAATTTGGGGTAGCATCAGCATTTTAGTAAAAAAAATGAATTTTCAATAAAGTTGTATGTGAAAATGAAAAATTTTGTCAAACACCTGTGGGGTGTTAAGGCTCACTATACCATTTGTTACGTTCCTTGAGGGGTGTAGTTTCCAAAATAGTATGCCATGTGGGGTGTTTTTTGCTGTTTTGGCACCATAGGGGCTTCCTAAATGTGACATGCCCGCAAAAACCATTTCAGCAAAATTAGCTCTTTAAAATGCCATTGTCACTCCTGCTCTTCTGGGCCCTCTAGTGCACCCAAAAAGCACTTTACATCCACATATGAGGTATCTCCTCACTCGAGAGAAATTGGGTTACAAATTTTGGGGGGCTTTTTCTCCTTTTACCCCTGGTAAAATTTCAAAAACTGGGTCTACAAGAACATGTTAGTGTAAAAAATGAAGATTTTGAATTTTCGCCTCCATTTTGCTGCTATTCCTGTGAAACATCTAAAGGGTTAACAAACTTTCTGAATGTCATTTTGAATACTTTGAAGGGTGCAGTTTTCATAATGGGGTCCATTATGGGGTATTTCTAACATAAAGACCCTCAAATTCACTTCAAAACTGAACTGGTCCCTGAAAAATTCAGATTTTGAAATTTACTTGGAAAATTGGAAAATTGCTGCTAAACATTGAAGCCCTCTAATGTCTTCAAAAAGTTAAAACATGTCAACTCTATGATGTCAACATAAAGTAGACATATTGTATATGTGAATCAATATATAATTTATCTGGAATGTCTATTTTCCTTACAAGCAGAGAGCTTCAAAGTTATAAAAATGCTAAATTTTCAAATTTTTCATGAAATTTTTGAATTTTTCACCAAGAAATGATGCATAGAAACATAGAATGTGTTGGCAGATAAGAACCATTTGGCCCATCTAGTCTGCCCAATAATCTGAATACTATGAATAGTCTCTGGCCCTATCTTATTTGAAGGATAGCGTTATGCTTATCCCATGCATGCTTAAACTCCTTCACTGTATTTGCAGCGATCACTTCTGCAGGAAGGCTATTCCATGCATCTACTACTCTCTCAGTAAAGTAATACTTCCTGATATTACTTTTAAACATTTGCCCCTCTAATGTAAGACTATGTCCTCTTGTGGTAGTTTTTCTTCTTTTAAATATGCTCTCCTGCTTTACCGTGTTGATTCCCTTTATGTATTTAAAAGTCTCTATCATATACCCTCTGTCTCTTCTTTCTTCCAAGCTATACATGTTAAAGTAATTTAACCTTTCCTGGTAAGTTTTATCCTGCAATCCATGTACTAGTTTAGTAGCTCTTCTCTGAACTCTCTCTAGAGTATCTATATCCTTCTGGAGATACGGCCTCCAGTACTGCGCTCAATACTCCAAGTGAGGTCTCACCAGTGTTCTGTACAGCGGCATGAGCACTTCTCTCTTTCTACTGCTTATACCTCTTCCTATACATCCAAGCATTCTGCTAGCGTTTCCTGCTGCTCTATTACATTGTCTTCCTACCTTTAAGTCTTCTGAAATAATGACTCCTAAATCCCTCTCCTCAGGCAGAATATAGATTATTTGACACAGCCCTGACCTCAGTATCTGAGGGTTTTTACACCCCAGGTGCATTATTTTGCACTTATCCATATTAAATTTCAGTTGCCAGAGTTCTGACCATTCTTCTAGTTTGCCTAAATCCTTTTCCATTTGGCGGATCCCTGCGGGAACATCAACCCTGTTACATATCTTTGTGTCATCAGAAAAAATACCTTACCATCGAGACCTTCTGTAATATCACTAATGAAGATATTAAACAATATTCTCCATTGACTACAACCCTCTATCATCTGTCACTCAGCCACTGCCTAATCCACTCCATAATATGGGAGTCCAAGCTCAATGACTGTAGTTTATTGATAAGTCTTCTATGTGGGACAGTGTCAAAAGCCTTACTAAAATCTAGATATGCAATGTCAACTGCCCCTCCGCCATCTATTATTTTAGCCACCCAGTCAAAAAATCAATAAGATTTGTTTGACATGATCTCCCTGAAGTAAACCCATGTAGTTTTTCATTTGCAATCCATGGGATTTTAGATGTTCCACAATCCTATCTTTTAGTAGGGTTTCCATTAATTTCCCCACTATTGATGTCAGACTTACTGGCCTATAGTTGCTTGATTCCTCCCTACTACCTTTCTTGTGAATGGGCATGACATTTGCTAATTTCCAATCTTCAGGGACGACTCCTGTTACCATTGATTGGTTAAATAAATCTGGTAACGGTTTTGCTAGCTCACAACTAAGCTATTTTAATAATTTTGGGTGTATCCCATCAGGCCCCTGTGATTTATTTGTCATCACTTAAGAAAGCAAACATAGAACCTCTTCCTCTGTAAAGATACATGCATTAAACAATTCCTTAGTTTTCCTCTCTAATGGAGGTCCTTTTCCTTCTGTAAAAACTGAACAGAAGTATTCATTCAAGGCAGTCCGCTAGCCCCTTATTCTCTTCTACATACCTTCCTTCCTTTGTTTTTAATTTAGTTATTCCTTGTTTTAATTTCCTTTTTTCATTTATATATCTGAAGAATGTCTTATCCCCTTTTTTCACAGACTGAGCTAGTTTTTCTTCTGCCTGCGCTTTAGAAGTTCTTATAACTTGCTTGGCCTCTTTCTGCCTAGTCTTGTAGATTTCCCTATCTTCATTGCTCTGGGTTGTTTTATAATTACTAAGTGCTAGTTTTTTATGATTTTGGCCACTTCTGCTGAGTACCACAGTGGTCTCTTCCTTTTTCTGCTTTTACTGACAAGTCTAGTGCAATTTTCTGTTGCCTTCAATAAAGCGTCTTTTAAGTAGTCCCATTTCTCCTGAACTCCATGTAATTAGTTCCAGTCTGATAGGGACTTATGACTAATCTCATTTTTGAAAAGTCTGTTTTTCTAAAATCTAAAACTTTTGTTTTTGTGTGGTGTGACTCCTTCACTGTTCTTATATTAAACCAAGTATCGACGAAAATTTATCACTAACATAAAGTAGAACATGTCATGAAAAAACACTCTCAGAATAAAATTTATAAGTAAAAGCATCCCAGAGTTATTAATGCATAAAGTGATAGAGGTCAGATTTGCAAACAAATGCTCCCGTCGTTAGGGTCATAATGGGCTCTGTCCCCAAGGGGTTAATAGTTCAAGTTCCTCCACCTTATTATTGAGGCTTCTGGCATTAATATACATACACCTGATGTTTTTATTAAAATTCCTCCTCTATGTTGTCATTTCCCTCCCCTTCAGTCTCTAGTTTTAACACTCCTCTAATAGTAGAACATATATAAAACATATTTTTTGCCAATATATACAGGAAAAAAAAACTGACAATCCATACTACCTGAGAAGACATGTGTGCCAGATAGTATCCAGAAAGAAAAAGAAACACGCAAAACAGCGCACACCCATAAATATCAAAAAGTACTCTTTATTAATACATGAATCCAGCTACCCTTGTATGCTGGATATCAATAATAATAACCATTTCTTACACTGATGTGTGGGGTATTAGCTGGCCCTCTCTATATAGGGTCTAAACTTGTATGCTAAATATGGATTTTGTGGCCGTGGTGTTGGAGCGCACAGCCTCAAGTGATGCACATAGGGGTATGTCAGGACGTAGCCCGAGAATGAATGAATGACGGAGTGTATTCTGGAGCTCACTGCGCAAGCGCAAGTAATGAAGTCTGTAGTATGGAGTGCGCATGCGTGGATGGTGTTTGGAGCTACGGATGTGATCCGGAAGTCTGTAGTATGGAGTGTGCATGCGTGGATGATATGTGGAGCTATGAGTGTGATCCGGAAGTACAAGCGAGCGACAGCGCTCGGGTAGGAGACCCGGAAGTAGAATCGAGCGGCAGCGTTCGGACATGAAACCACAGAGACTCACAGGTATCTCCTTCTGGTCAAACAGACCTTTGTAATTAAGTTGATTATGGAATATATATAAGACCGATGTAAGGAAATAAAAGCACAACACCCCTGAGGAAGTTGCCGACGGGCAACGGAACGCGTGGGGTCTTTAGGGGGGCACTTGCCTGGTAACACCTCCACTAACCGTCCTGTGTCACTTCATCATTACTTGCTACATGAGAATACAGGTTGTATATGGGCTGTTGTGATGATTATAGTGCTATGCGGTAGCTTATTTGTATGACATAGTGACGATATTGATGTACTGTAATAGGCAGGTGCCCTGGGTAGGGTTCCTTTGTTGAGGGGGGCTCACCCTGTTTTGTGCTTTGGCTGCTTTAGGCCTGTTTTAAATGTTTTTAATAACCTTGTCTGTTTTTTGATTCATGTATTAATAAAGAGTACTTTTTGATATTTATGGGTGTGCGCTGTTTTGCATGTTTCTTTTTCTTTCTGGATACTGTATTACATTTCATACGTATAGCAGCACCCCTTTTCTAATTGATGTTGCTGAGCACGCTCACATTGTAGTGATGTGTGCCAGATAGGCAATGGACCATAAGGGCAAGACAGCACGATCTAATGATTCCTCCTAAAAGTCCCCTAAGGGGACCAAAAGTGTAAAAAAATTAATAAATAACACACCCCTTTTCCCAAATTCCATATAAAAAAAATAAAAATAAAAACATAATAAACGTAAACATATGTGGTATGGTCAATGGCATATACGTAAAAAAAATACCAATTCCAAAATTGTGTATTTTTGGTCTCTTTGTATACTCTTAAAAAATGTATTAAAACTGATCAAAAAGTCCCATCAAAGCAAAAATGGTACCGATGAAAACTTCAGATCATGGCGCACAAAATGAGCCCTCATAACCCCCCCCCCCCTGTATATGGAAAAATAAAAATAGTAGAAGCTGCAAACAAGTGCTCAGCTCACCTCCCATGTCCAGCAGCGCTCGGATTGGTGCCGACCACACCTGCGGCTAAGTAGCAAGGAAAAAAAGATATCCAGCGCTGCTTCCCGTAAAATGGAATTCTTTATTCAGACAACACCAAGGTACAAATGGTCATGGTACACCATGTAACGCGTTTCAGCTCCTCAAAGAGCCTTAATCATACAAAGGATAGTAGGAACATGGATCGTTATATAGGGGGCTGCATGGGGAACGTCATTTCCGAGTACCGGGATGACCCGCCCCATACACATCAGGTGCATATTTTGCACCTGACACACATACAAATACTCATTAACCCCATAGTGGATCCCACATGATTTTGTTAATAAAAAAGGTACATGTTCCTTATAGAAAAACATTAAAACATCAGCAAAAGAAAATTCAATTATATGTTGCGGGTGTTCTAGCGGTAGCTAAAAAGCCATATGTCTACATGGATTTTCAGCAGGAGACATTTTGATGTGTAAACCGCATTTGAACAACCGCAAATGTGAATAGATGTTTAAAAGTTTTTTTGTTTCTAAAAGTTGTTTCCGAGCGGCCGTGTGAAAAACACCATGCTTCTATTCAAATATATTTAGCTTTATATATAAATACTATATTTTAATATTAATCCTTATAAATAAATGTGTTTGTGTATCACATCACCGCTCGGATCAACTTCCAAAACAAACACAGAGAGGGATGGATGATCTGGAGGATCCGGACTCTAATACATGACACACCAAAATCTATAGCAAAATAAGAAATAGAGAATAATAGATAATGACCAAAATTCCAAGAAAAAGGGTGAAAAAAGAGAGAAATTACATACATGTTCACAACTTTAAAAAATATACAAAAATATAGTGTAAATTAAGTACTATCCGTGGCACTGAACATAAACTGTAAAATAAATACAGATATTGGTAATGAACCACTTAATAATCAAATAATTATGTGTGACGGGCAAGACCACACCAAAGTGTAGCCTCACACATCCATATGCAGTGTCACTAATAATGTAAAAATGTATCCATTCTCTTATTTAGACCATCCGGAATACGAGTCCGGAGCTTCAAAATCCAATATATTTCGCAATGTAGTAATTTGTGTTGTGTATTACCTCCTCTAGGGGATACAGTGACTCTCTTCAAATCCTGTACACTAAGGGTGGCTGTACTCCCTCCATGTATCTCAGCACAGTGTTTTGATACTGTAGACACATGCCGCGAGTTGAAGTGCGGTATGTCGGACAGATGTTTTCAAATACGAACCATCAAGGGGTTCGTAGTACATCCGAAATACTGCAGTTCACACTCGCGACATGTGAACACGTACACAACATAAGTTGTGTTACAGTTAATATACTGTTTGATCTGAAACACTTCACCACTAGAGGAGGATTTGACCTGGGAAGAATTCATCATCACTTTGCAGCAGGTACATTTTACATGCCCACACTTAAATGACCCCAAATATCTTAGCCACGTAGGCTCTCCTCTTAAAGAGTCAGAATGCTCTTTAAATAAATTTGGAGAGATTATTTGGCCAATTGTTGGTGCCCGTTTCGACACACATTTATATCCATGAGAAAAAACTTTTTTGAAAGTTGGGTCACTTGTGATAATGGGCATGTATTTGTGTATTATATTACATACGCTCACATATTCCAAGCTATACTGTGTAGAAAAAATAATGGGTGTGGATCTGTGCTCATTACGGGGGGGTAATTCTGTCTCTAGTATTAATAAGAGTATCTCGGTCCCTATTTAGAGCACGTTCCTTACCCCTTTTTATATCCTGTTTGCTGTATCCTCTAGCCAATAGACGTTGCTCTACCTGTTCAGATTCTATTAAAAAATCAGCACTGGTGGAGCAATTCCTCCGTGCTCTTATTAATTCCCCTGTCGGAAGATTTCTGGTCACATGTGCGGGGTGACATGAACTAGCATGTAAAATAGAGTTGACTGCTGTACTTTTTCTAAAGGTAGATGTATGTACTTGGCCATTCTGTGTGTCCCCCCGCAAATGTAAATCCAGAAAAGCAATACTCTCCTCTTCGCATGTGATAGTAAACTTGAGGTTAAATGGGTTATTATTCAGGTAATCTGAAAAGTCTGGTATGGTCGCCACCCCCGACCCCCAAATAAATAGGAGGTCGTCAATGTAGCGACCATACCAGACTATCGAAGCAGAAAAGGGGTTGACAGGGATGAAGAGTGTCCCCCTCTCCCACCAACACATATATATGTTGGCGAGAGAGGGGGAGAACTTTGCCCCCATCGAAGCTCCGGTGACCTGTAAATAATATTTCCCATTAAACATAAAAAATTGTGGTGAAGCAGAAAATGGACAGATGTGATGATGAACTCCTGTAGCTCTATTGAGTAACTGGAAAAAAAATTCCAGGAACCAAGAGAGGGCACTAAGTGCAAGCGGATGCGGTATCACCGAATATAGTGATGTAACATCAGCTGTAGACCACACATATCCCTCAAGCCACTGTATATTTTGCATCATTTTGAGTACATGACTCGTATCCTTTATATATCCTGGTATCTGAGGGATAAGCGGTTGTAATGTAGTGTCCACCCAGGAACACAATCTCTCATTTACTGAAGATATTCCCGCAACTATCGGTCTCATGGGAGGTGGGAAGGTCTCCTTGTGGACCTTGGGCAGCGAATTAAATATTGGCACTACTGGGTCCGTGATAATTAAGTACTCCGCTTGTCTGCGGGTAAAAATGCCCTTCGCTACACCAAGGTCCACAAGGGAAATAAGTCTCTTTTTAACCATGTTGGTGGGACTTTCTGGAAGGGGTCTATATGTGCTTTCATCTTCCAATATCATCATATTTAATTTGCAATATAGACCCCTATCCAGAATAACAATCGCCCCTCCCTTGTCTGCTTGTCAGACAATGACATCTTTCATGTCAGCTATTTCATCCAGTGCAATTCTCTCCGCATAACTCAGATTAGTTCTTGCACTGGATGATCGTGTAGCCCTCGCTCCACTGAGTCTTGGAAGTAATCCAAGGTAGGTGTACGTGACATTACAGGATAAAACTCCGGGTTGGGGGTTTGAAATGGTACATTGTTAATTATATCTGTGGATTCATGTAACTCCTGTAACTCAGAAACATTTATTAGGTCATCAAATATTAACCCATTGTTGCTGTCTAACGCATTATATAAAACATCAGACCTTTCATTATGCACTTTTTCTGTATTATCAGTGTACATATTATATTCATCATCATTAACACTCCCCTGTACCGGAGTCTGTAAATCCGTGGCAACATCTCTACATGTTTGAAAATGTTTTTTTTATTGTGATGTTGCGAACGAATTTATTAATGTCCAACAAAGTTCTATAGAGATCGAAGTGTGTAGATGGTGAAAAAGAAAGTCCTTTAGATAGCACAGAGAGTTGGCTTGTGGAGAAAGTTTTAACAGATAAATTAAACATGGGCACAGCCATTACCTTTTCTTGTGGGCTTGGTTCTTGGTTTCTCCTGCGGTGTTTTCTCCCCGCCCGACGGCGTTTCTTGCCCGTGTAGTTCTGGGTTGGTTTGCCTTCGTCTGGGGTAAAGGGGAAGAAGCAGCATTAGGAGTAGACGGGCCTGATTGCACCGATTGATTCTCCTGATCCAGGTTGGACACAGTGCCCTCCATATCAGTTGAATTAAAGCTCACTTTATTATTCCTCTTATTTTTGTGTTTGCGTCCTTGATTTTTCAAAATGGATCGTGGAGTAGATGGATTGGTGAACTTATCAGGCCATTGGAAAACATTATCGGATTTATAATCCTGTAGATCTCGTAATAATTTTATATGTTTGGTCTTTGTAAAGGTTTCTTCAAGTTTGGTAATTTTAGAGTCCATTTCTTGAAACAGTGTATGGTTTTCATACGGTAATAAGTTAGTTTGCAACATTGTAATTTTTTCTTTTATGATTTTTAAATTCTTCCTCCTCATGGGTTATAATCAGTTGCATAAACCGCATTGAAAAGTCTGCCAAAAATCTGTCCCATTCGTGGCGGAAACCAACTGAAGAAATCGTGGTGGGAAATTTTTTAAGTCGCAGAATGGTCCCCTTGGAACCATTTTATTTTCCTCATATTTTTTCAAGGTTGAAAGATCCTACCATAGTTTGGTTTCTTTTGTTAGGGCATCCTCCAACTCTCTCATGTGGATGCGAAAGTTTACACAGTCTTCAGTCCCTGTATTTTTTTTATGTTTAATGGGAAATATTATTTACAGGTCACCGGAGCTTCGATGGGGGCAAAGTTCTCCCCCTCTCTCGCCAACATATATATGTGTTGGTGGGAGAGGGGGGACACTCTTCACCCCTGTCAACCCCTTTTCTGCTTCGATAGTCTGGTATGGTCGCTACATTGCCACGGATAGTACGTAATTTACACTATGTTTTTGTATATTTTTATACATTGTGAACATGTATCTAATTTCTCTCTTTTTTCACCCTTTTTCTTGGAATTTTGGTCATTATCTATTATTCTTTAGTTCTTATTTTGTTATAGATTTTGGTGTGTCATGTATTAGAGTCCGGATCCTCCAGATCATCCATCCCTCTCTGTGTTTGTTTCGGAAGTTGATCCGAGCGGTGATGTGATACACAAACATATTCATTTATAAGGATTAATATTAAAATATAGTATTTATATATAAAGCTAAATATATTTGAATAGAAGCATGGTGTTTTTCACACGGCCGCTCGGAAACAACTTTTAGAAAAAAAAAAACTTTTAAACATCTATTCACATTTGCGGTTGTTCAAATGCGGTTTACACATCAAAATGTCTCCTGCTGAAAATCCATGTAGACATATGGCTTTTTAGCTACCGCTAGAACACCCGCAACATATAATATTGCTTACCAAAGCAAAAAGTGATTTTTGACTTGCAGTGGTCAGAGATTTATCAAGTGCGAAAGTCTCAAAAAAGTCGCATTGCATGAAAAAACCTACTAAATTTACTCCAGCTCAGACATGGAGCAGAAAAAGCCACTGCCAAAGCAAAAAAAATAAATTGCTTATGTGAAAGAAATTTATCAACAGGCTGAATCCAGTTGATAAATATGTCACACAAAAGCAAAAAAAAATGTAAAGAAAAAATTAACTAAAAAAAGCAATACATAAGCAAACATTGATTTATGTCTCCCTATATGTTCGATTAAACACAGAAAATACACTTAACTTAGCCATAGATGGTTATTCCATATTCTTTCTCAATGGTTTTAAATGCATAGTTATGTTAAACCCAGGTAAAAATACTGCATGTGCATTTAAACCCAGAAAATACATGTATCTTGCATATTCCACGTTCATGCTTTTAATGCATATTTATGTTAAAATACAGGTCAGCCCACTGCTTTGCTTAGCTTGAGCTATTGTAATGTGAAAGCTTTTATGGGCTCGTTCACGGCTAGCTGGGATTTGTAGTGCTCCAACTGAACACAATACTGCAGGTGACAGGAGTTCAATGTCTTAGGTCAGCCCACTGATCAATGCTTTGTTCCGCTTGTAATGCGATAGCTTTCATGGGCTCGTTAACTAGTGGCTGGGATTGGTAGTGCACCAACTGGACAAAGCACTGCAGGTGACAGGAGGTCAGTTTTCTCTAAAACTGTTAAATTTGTAAAGGTTTTCTGGATCAGTAATTCTTGCTTTCTCTCATCTTTCTTTCCCAAAAATGCAGTGCTTAGGGCTTTATTAGCCTCTTAAACCAACCCCTATGATGTGTCCTCATTGGACTGTATGTCACATAATGCAAAGTAATGATTGGATAACCTGGGGTCATGTGATCTTGCTGATAACGGCCAGGTTTACTAGGCTACCCTGACATAATCTCAGTGTTTTACGGACTTTCTCCTTTTATTCAGGCATCATGGACATACCACATCAGTACTAGGTTCGAGCTGGTCTCAATTTGAGATGTGAAATCATGTTTCATTATTAAGGGTCGGACAGGGAATTTCAGGTAACTACTTGCAGCTACATTAAAAGTATTTCTATTGTAGAATCATTTTATACTCATGATTTTAAAGTACTTAGAGTTTTAAATTGTATGTTAATCTGTTTGTAATGGGGATGTGGCTTATTTTAGTCAATTTCCCAGCACAAGCAAAACAGACCGCATGTCACAGTTGAAATGTGTTAGGGGGGCCAGGGTAACAAAAACCTAAAAAAAATATTTTTCCCATAATAAATCTAATAAGCAAAATAATAAAATATCTGTAGGGTGAAAATGACGACCCCTTTAATTTTGCATCTTAAAATTGCCCTATTTTGACCCCTATAACATTTTTATTTTTCAGTATACTGGACTGTATAAGGGCAAACTTTTGTGCCATGTTTTTATCAGTACTTTTTTTTTGTTTTAATAGGCCTTTTTTAACTTTTTCAAAATTTTTCTCACATATGAAGTTTAGCAATTCTAGTGTTTGGTATTTTTCTATTTCATGTTTACACCATTTACATTGTGGTTTCATATACATTATATTGTATATGAAACCTGTATGTTCAGACAGTACAAAAGGTAAGGTGGAGACCTCCCGCTGCCATTTTAGCCCCTTAACGACGCCGCACGTAATTGTAGGTCCTGGTGAGCTGGAACTTAAGCACCAGGATGTACATTTATGTCCTATGCATAACCCCGAGCATCGGAGCGATGCTCGGGTCATGCGCGGCAGGTCCCGGCTGCTGACAGCAGCCAGGGACCCGCCGGTAAAGGCAGACATCCGAGCTTGCGCGGATGTCCGCCATTAACACCTCAGATGCCGTGATCAATACAGATCATGGCATCTGCAGCATGGCGGTCACTAAAATGGATGATCGGATCGCCCGCAGCGCTGCTGCGGCGATCCGTTCATCCAGCATGGCAGCCGGAGGTCCCCTCACCTGCCTCTGCTGCCTTGCACGGGTCTTCTGCTCTGGTCTGCGATTGAGCAGACCAGAGCAGAAGATGACCGATAATACTGATCAGTGCTGCCCTATGCATAGCACTGAACAATATTAGCAATCAAATGATTGCTATAAATAGTCCCCTATGGGGACTATTAGGCTAGGTTCAGACTACGGAATTTCCGCCTGCAATTCCGCTTTGAAATTGCAGGCGGAAATTCCGCTTGCTAAAATGTATAGTTTGGTGAATGGGTTTCCGTTCACACATTATCCCGGGTGGCCAATACCTCAGGGCGAGGAGGAATTGTTCAGAGGAGAGGAGCTTTCAGAGGGAAAGTCAAAATTTGTATGAGAGATTTAGGCAGAGGGGATACCCTCGTAAACATTTGAAAACGGCGTACAAGAGGGCATGTCAAGCAGATAGGAATGCGCTACTTACTTTTACGCGGACAACAGATACATCCAAACAAGTGAGATGCATTGGTACCTACGATGGACATACCGATCAGGTGATGGCAATAATGCGCAGACATTGGCATCTACTCACACGTGATGAGGATCTGGCACGGGTGATTGGAAAATTTCCTGGTATCACCTTTAGGAAAGGCCCCAGCATAAAAGACCAGCTGGTCCATAGTCATTTGGGCATAACAAACACAAGGCAGTGTTGGCTGAGGAATACAACAACGGGTTGTTTCCCCTGTGGGCATTGTAGTTTCTGCCAACAGATTAATAAGACCAAAAAAGTGACAAATCCTGTGGACGGCCACCAATATGAAGTCAGACAGTTTATTAACTGTAGTTCACATAACATCATATATATAGCCCAGTGCCCATGTCCCAAGTGGTACGTGGGCAAGACGACACAGGAATTTCGTAAGCGGATATCGCAACACCTTAGCTCGATTAGGACGAGAAAAGATACACCAGTATTCAGACACATGAGAGCTTTACATGGAGGCCGAGTCAGGGACTTAAGGTTTGTGGGTCTATGTCAACTGAAGTTAGGACCACGGAAAGGAGATATTGACAAGTCTCTCCTACGCGAGGAGGCTAAATGGATATGGAGGCTACATAGTCAGGCGCCAAGTGGCCTTAATGTAGTGTTTTCTTTTTCAGCATTTCTGTAGCATTATATATTTGTTGTTTTTTAATTAATTTTGATCTAGGATTTACTTTATGTTACATCCAGATTGTGTCAATTCACAGTCCTAATGGCAATTTATTTAATAATGGTTATCTATAGTTTACTAGTTGTAATATATTTTATTATTATTTTCATCATCTCAGACTGAGAGCTTTATATATTCATATCGAGGGTTGGGAATTGTTGATATGTGGCCAGACACAAATAAAGCACTTACCACACTTAAAAATTGGTGTGAAATTGAAGTTACACTCATCTTACACCTATGTCTTCACATTTACCTATTTTTGCACTTATTAATTCTATCACTACTTATCATATATATATATATATATATATATATTTTTTTTTTATCACTTTACCATACTCACCTTTACACAGTTGGATTGTTTATTCACTTTATTTTCATAAATTATTATTGTATTATTATTATTTACTTTTGCACCTTGGGTATTTATATTTTATTTTATTTTGTATTTATTTTTATTTTATTTTACTTATTGACATATTCCCAACCTATTTTGGAATTTACTATATTAGCTCTGTACCTTTTATATTCTGCAAGATATGACCCATTATGGTTGTTAGGTATGATGTACTATGGTCATTATAACATTATTCAATATTATTATTAAGGTATTATTTTTATACATACTCCTATGAGAGGTTCCTTTACCTCGCTCCCCCTCTCCACATAAGCGCAGTTGCACTATAGATAGTAGACTGAAATCTAAGTGCAGGAGCATGCGCACTAGGCCCCCTGTAGGCGATACAGTGTCCGAGTGCGGGCGCATGCGCCGACTCATTCGCGGCCGACAGAGGACAAGGTAATACTGAAAAACAGACTGCGCGTGCGTGGCACACTGTTATGATGCGGAAGAACCCGCTTACGTAGTTCCATCACATGACATATCGGAATGATGAGGGAAGATGAGGTAAGGAGCTCTCTAGGCTTTCCCATTGGTTCCCAAATGGAAGCATTTGGGAAGTGCATCATATCTATTGGATCTTGATTGGAGCAATACTAGAACACTTGTGATAGGCTAGATAGAGATGTCGCTGACTGATGATGATGGGGGAATGGTCTATAAATACCCCCTGCCGCCATTTTGGAGTGATGTTGCCACATATTGCCTCTTGAGAACGCCGTGTGACGGCGAAACATGTAGAGGCGGCAATTTTGTGTTTTAATTAGTGTCACAATTGGGAAGTTTGGGCTTCTGCAGAGCCCTGTACACTGGAAGCCATGTTGCTCCAATAACTATTATTCTCCCATGTGACATTGCATTTTTAACTATCACTTTCTGGAATTGTTACTTTTTAGATATACACTATTAAAAGTTATGTTTTAGGGGGGAGAAAAAAAAAAAAAAAAGATTGAGGTGTTCTGCACCCCAGGCTACGGCCTTGGGGTTTGGTTAATTGTATTGTTTTGGCCTCATAGCCCCCTTTTGGGTCATTTTGTAGTTTTCCGTTCACACATTCACACTTCGGAATTTGTGAAGCGGAATTTGTGAACGGAAAATCTGCTTGAAATTAGCAAAATTACGTTTTTCTTTTTAATTTCCCCGCACAAAAATAGTATCCTTTAGGTTGCGCCATACATTTTATGGTAAAGTGAGTGATGGCATTACAACGGACAACTGGTTGCGCAAAAAAAAGTCCTCGTACTAGTCTGTGGATGAAAATATAAAAGAGTTATGAATTTTTGAAGGAGGAGGAGGAAAAAACGAAAACATAAAATTGTCTGAGTCCTTAAAGGGGTACTACCGTGCTGACAACTTATCCCCTATCTAAAGGATAGGGGGATAAGTTGCCTGATCGTGCGGGGTCCCGCCGCTGGGGACCCCCACGATCTTGCAAGCAGCACCCCGCTCTCATCAGGTCCTGGAGCAAACATCGCTCCGGGTCTGATGACTGCCGATCACGGGGCCAGAGTATCGTGACATCACAGCGCCACCCCCATGTGACATCACGCTCCGCCCCTCAATTTAAGTCTATTGCAGGGGGCGAGACAGCTGTCACGCCCTCTGCCATAGACTTGCATTGAGGGGCGGAGCGTGACGTCACGATCACCGGCCCTGTCATCAGACCCGGAGCGGATGTTCGCTCCGGGGCCTAATGAGTGCGGGGTGCTGCGTGCGAGATCGTGGGGGTCCCCAGCAGCAGGACCCCACGGGATCAGGCAACTTATCCCCTATCCTTTAGATAGGGGATAAGTTGTCAGCACGGTAGTACCCCTTAAGGACACATGACGTTCTCATACGTCTCCATTTCCGAGTCCTTAAGGACACATGACGTATGAAAAAGACATGTGCTTTCCCGGCCCCCCGCAGCCATCTGGAGCTGAGCCGGTGCCCGATGCCTGCTGAAATCGTTCAGCAGGCATCGGGGCATATCGCCCAGGGGGGTCATGATGACCCCCCATGTCGGCGATGGCCGCAGATCGCTGGACAATTCAGTCCAGCGATCTGCGGCGGATTCCGGGTCAATCGGGTCTCCAGTTATCCGGAATTACTGGCTGTCAGAGACGGCCCCGAACAGCCATAGCCAGCAGGGGTGAGGTGGCACTGGTGCCACCTCACGATCGCCCTGATTCGTCGGCTGGTTTTTACATATACAAAAGTCATGAAACACCTGTGGGGTATAAAGGTTCACATTACCCCTTGTTACGTTCCCCGAGGGGTCTAGTTTCCAAAATGGTATGCGATGTGTTTTTTTTTTTTGCTGTTCTGGCACCATAGGGGCTTCCTAAATGCGGCATGCCCCCAGAGCAAAATTTGCTTTCAAAAAGCCAAATGTGACTCCTTCTCTTCTGAGACCTGTAGTGCGCCAGCAGAGCACTTTTCACCCCCATATGGGGTGTTTTCTGAATCAGGAGAAATTGGGCTTCATATTTTGGGGGGTATTTTCTGCTATTACCCTTTTTAAAAATGTAAACATTTTGGGAAACCAAGCAATTTAGGTAAAAAATAAATTTTATTTTACATATGCAAAAGTCATGAAACACCTGTAGGGTATTAAGGTTCACATTACCCCTTGTTACGTTCCCCGAGGGGTCTTGTTTCCAAAATGGTATACCATGTGTTTTTTTTTTTTTTGCTGTCCTGGCACCATAGTGGCTTCCTAAAGGTGACATGCCCCCCAAAAACCATTTGTCGCTCCTTCCCTTCTGAGCCCTCTACTGCGCCCGCCGAACACTTTTCATAGACATATGAGGTATGTGCTTACTCGAGAGAAATTGGGTTTCAAATACAAGTAAAAAATTTCTCTTTTTACCCCTTGCAAAAATTCAAAAATTGGGTCTACAAGAACATGCGAGTGTAAAAAATGAAGATTTTGAATTTTCTCCTTCACTTTGCTGCTATTCCTGTGAAACATCTAAAGGGTTAATACACTTACTGAATGTCATTTTGAATACTTTGGGGGGGGGGTGTAGTTTTTATAATGGGGTCTTTTATGGGGTATTTCTAATATGAAGACCCTTCAAATCCACTTCAAAACTGAACTGGTCCCTGAAAAATAGTGAGTTTGAAAATTTTGTGAAAAATTTCAAAATTGATGCTGAACTTTGAAGCCCTCTGGTGTCTTCCAAAAGTAAAAACTCATACATTTTATGATGCAAACATAAAGTAGAGATATTGTATATGTAGTAGCAAAGTGAAGGAGAAAATTCAAAATCTTAATTTTTTACACTCGCATGTTCTTGTAGACCCAAATTTTGAATTTTTGCAAGGGGTAAAAAGGAGAGCATTTTTACTTGTATTTGAAACCCAATTTCTCTGGAGTAAGCACATAAGTCATATGTCTATGTTAATTGTTCAGCGGGCGCAGTAGAGGGCTCAGAAGGGAAGGAGCGACAAATGGTTTTTGGGGGGCATGTCACCTTTAGGAAGCCCCTATGGTGCCAGGACAGCAAAAAAAAAAAAAAAAACACATGGCATACCATTTTGGAAACTAGACCCCTCGGGGAACGTAACAAGGGGTAAAAATTTTTTACCTAAAATGCTTGGTTTCCCAATAATTTTACATTTTTAAAAAGGATAATAGCAGAAAATACCCCCCAAAATTTGAAGCCCAATTTCTCCCGATTCAGAAAACACCCCATATGGGGGTGAAAAGTGCTCTGCTGGTGCACTACAGGTCTCAGAAGAGAAGGAGTCACATTTGGCTTTTTGAAAGCAAATTTTGCTCTGGGGGCATGCATTTAGGAAGCCCCTATGGTGCCAGAACAGCAAAAAAAAAAACACATGGCATACCATTTTGAAAACTAGACCCCTCAGGGAACGTAACAAGGGGTAATGTGAACCTTAATACCCTACAGGTGTTTCCCGACTTTTACAAAAAAAAATTTTACCTAAAATGCTTGGTTTCCCAAAATTTTTACATTTTTAAAAAGGGTAATAGCAGAAAATACCCCCCAATACCCCATATGTGACCCTAAACTGTTACCTTGAAATACGACAGGGCTCCAAAGTGAGAGCGCCATGCGCATTTGAGGCCTAAATTAGGGACTTGCATAGGGGTGGACATAGGGGTATTCTACGCCAGTGATTCCCAAACAGGGTGCTTCCAGCTGTTGTAAAACTCCCAGCATGCCTAGACAGTCAGTGGCTATCTGGCAATACTGGGTAGTTGTTTTGCAACAGCTGGAGGCTCCGTTTTGGAAACAGTGGCGTACCAGACGTTTTTCATTTTTATTGGGGAGGGGGGCTGTGTGTGTATATGTAGTGTTTTTTACTTTTTATTTTATTTTTTGGTAGTGTAGTGTAGTGTATTTAGGGTACAGTCGCACGGGCGGGGGTTCACAGTAGTTTCTCGCTGGCAGTTTGAGCTGCGGCAGAAAATTTGCCGCAGCTCAAACTTGCAGACGCATACTTACTATAAACCTCCGCCCATGTGAGTGTACCCTGTACGTTCACATTGGGGAGGGGGGAACATCCAGCTGTTGCAAAACTACAACTCCCAGCATGTACGGTCTATCAGTGCATGCTGGGAGTTGTAGTTTTGCAACAGCTGGAGGCACACTGGTTGTGAAACACCAAGTTTGGTAACAAACTCATTGTTTTGCAACCAGTGTGTCTTCAGCTGTTGCAAAAGCTACAACCCCCAGCATGTACGGACAGCGGAAGGGCATGCTGGGTCTTGTAGTTATGCAACAGCTGGAGGCATACTACTTTGGCTGGGGATGCTGGGGATTGTAGTTATGCAACAGCTGGAGACACACTGGTTTGCTACTTAACTCAGTGTGCCTTCAGCTGTTGCAAAACTACAACTCTCAGCAGTCACCGACAGCCAACGGGTTGGAGTGGGTTGCGGGAGTGACACCCGCAGCAGGCGCCCCGATTGGTCGGCTGGTAAACCGGCCGACGAATCAGGGCAATCGTGAGGTGGCACCAGTGCCACCTCACCCCTGCAGGCTATGGCTGTTCGGGGCTGTCAGAGACGGCCCCGAACAGCCTGTAATTCCGGGTCACCGGGTCACTGGAGACCCGATTGACCCGGAATCGCAGCAGATCGCTGGACTGAATTGTCCAGCGATCTGCGGCCATCGCCGACATGGGGGGGCATAATGACCCCCCTGGGCGATATGCCGCGATGCCTGCTGAACGATTTCAGCAGGCATCGGGCACCGGCTCCCCTCCGGCTAGCGGCGGGGGGCCGGGAATGGACAGGACGTACTCCTACATCCTCGGTCCTTAAGGACTCGGAAACGGGGGCGTAGGAGTACGTCCATTGTCCTTAAGGGGTTAAAGTGACAGTGGTCAGATTAGCAAAAAACGCTCTGGTCCTTAAGGTGTAAAATGGCCTGGTCCTTAAGGGGTTAAGGCCCAAATGGGCTGAGTCCTTAAGGGGTTAGCTCATCAGATCCCCTCGATCATGCTGTGGGTGGGTAGGTGGCTGGGAGCTAAAATGACTGAGACCCAAACCCATTGGCATCAGAAATTTTAGATGCCCTGATCAAGATAACATCTAATGGGTTAATGGCAGACATCAGCTGTTGTCCGTAATTAGCAAGGAGTCATGGCTGCTGATAGCAGTCAGTACTCACTGGATATGAAGTGAATTGAGCTCCTGAACTCATTTTATATTCCCTGAGGGCATCCGTGCTGTATACATACAGCAGTTGTTGTCAATGAGTTAGTGTCCCTGTCATTTAAGAAAACTTTTGTCATGGTACAGAGACATGTCAAAAGTTGTGTGCAGTCTGGGTCAGACCCCCAATTGTTTGAACAAGTGCTTGGCTGTTCAGTTTACTCTCCAGCTTGCTGTGATCTCTGTCCAGTTGCAGGAAATGGACTCCATAGATGTATAATGGAACTCATCTCCTGCAACTGGACAAAGATCACAGCAAGCTGGAGAGTGACAGCCAAGCACTTCTCCCCACTTGTAACAGTTGGTGGTGGTCTATGTAGCATGTCAAAGTTTTTTTTTTTTTTGAATGACAGGGACTCTAAGATATTCATGTGGGGACTATAAATAACATGGGGCATCCTGCTGTTGTCCTTTTGTTTGCAACCCAGGTGGAATCTCCTTAGAGTCCATGGATGTTAATCTATATCCAGCAGATGGTAGCCTTGTAAAACTGTGTTTCTTGGTGACAGCAAGTGTTGTTTTCTATCCTTATTACATGAACAAAGTCAAATGTATTGCTGGGGTGTAGATAATAAAATATTAGCATATTCTTTATCCCGTTGCTTGACAGCTCATAGCTTGATAGTAGATGATTTCTTTTCCATATACAATTGTGTGCAGAAAATGTATCGGAGAATGTGAATAGTTAAGAGTGAGTTTGATGGACCTTGTTCAGGTTCTTATGAAATTTCAGCGGCTAACAAAAAAATAAAAACACCCCAAAACACTAGTTTAGCCATGAGAAAGCTTTGTAGACATTTTGTTAAATACCTTAAAATACATTGCAGGAATATTTTTCCCAGCACAAACTTAATACTAGAGATGAATGAGGTTACAGTGATTAGATTAGTCACGAATTTCTCGGCTCGGCAGTTGATGACTTTTCCTGCATAAAATTAGTTCAGCTTTCAGGTGCTCCAGTGAGCTGGAAAAGGTGGATATAGTCCTGACCTACCTAATACCTCATCAGTTGCAGGACTGACTTCATGGAAGTGATGGCATGTATCCGCACGGCGGTTGTAAAGAGTACAGAGACTATAAATCTATCGTTATTAATATTGTGCTTTTTGGTAGTGGACCTATAGCTGAAAGTTTGCAAAAGGAAATATTCCTAAATATACCCTCTCCTCTCAAACAAACAACCACCCTCAAACTTAAAGTGTACCTGTACTTTCAAAAGAATTTAAAAAGCCTGCATGTTTTTATTTTTACATAAACCATTCCGAGTGGTGACAAGGTGATGTTTGGGATGTCACTACTGTTATTGGGACCCTAAGGTTCCGCTTTGTGGTACACAACTATTTCTCACTCCAGAGCTGGGCTGTTTGTCAGCAGTACTCACACCTGGACTTCTTTTCCTATATCTGGCTAAGCACAGGACAGTACCTACTTATTTCTGCTATTCCATGATGGTACATACTGCTGGGGAAAGTGTAATGGACAGGCTGGCACCTTACTAGGGGAAGATTGACAGTACACTGTTATAGATAACATGGGGGGAGATATGGATGCACTGGCTTTGTAAGGTGCTATATGAGCAGAAAGGAAAACAGCAACATCACAGACTGGTAGGGGTTACATCACATAAGCAGCCCTGGTCTAAGCAGGGAACTTCTGCTGAAAAATATGATATGCTTCAGAAAGATGAGAGGGGATTATAGCAAGGAAGGGGTTACATAAAAGTAGTCCTGGACAAAGTACTGAATAGCTACTAATGATGACAACATTTTGACAACAAAGGAAAGATGTACAGAAGTTTATAGGTGATAAGAGGGAAGCCTTGATGAATACCTTTCAGACACAGCATGGACACACTGGAAGAGATGGACTTTTTAGCTGCACAATGGCAAGCCTGTCCAAGTTTTCTCCTGCACATAGTACAAGGTAAACCCCACATCCTTTGTTCCATCTTGGGCTGTCTGCTGCTAGAGAAAGAATTCCCCTCACAACAGACAGTTAACAGCAGATTGCAGGGAAGTCATGCATTTAGGAGCCAAGAATTTCTAGCATATGAAATTATTTACAAATATGTATCAACAAGGCTTATCACAGAGTGAAGTTGTTTAACACCTTAACCCCCTTAAGGACTGAGCCCTTTTTCGCAATTCTGACCACCGTCACTTTAAGCGTTAATAACTCTAAAACACTTTTACTGAATATTCTGATTCTCAGATTGTTATTCCATGACATATTCTACTTTATTTTGGTGGTAAATTTTCGGCGTTACTTGCATCCTTTCTTGGTGAAAAATCCAGAAATTTCATGAAAATTTTGCATTTTTCTAACTTTGAAGCTTTCTGCTTGTAAGGAAAATGGATATTACGAATATATTTTATTTTTATTCACAAATACAATATGTCTACTTTATGTTGGCATCATAAAATGAACATATTTTCACTTTTTGAAAAAATTAGAGGGCTTCAAAGTAGAGCAGCAATTGTCAAAAATGTCATGAAAATTGCTAAATTTGAAGGGACAGATGTTACAGAACTACAACTCCCAGCATGCCTGGGCAGTCTAGGCATGCTGAGAGTTGTAGTTTGGCAACATCTGAAGGGCTACCGTTTGGGCACCACTGTAAACATCCTTTATTCAGCAACTTGTGTAAGATAATAGAGAGTAATGGTATTTTTACATGGAATGTATAGGCCTGGGAATAGATTTAATTGGTTGTTCCATTCTCAGGGCAGGTGTGTGGCAATAAGTACTGAACTTGGTTCTGTTTAGGATTGGGGTTTGTAGACTAATTGTAGAAGTCACAAAATAAGGACATAGAGAATGAACGGGAATGTGTTATACATAAAGAATGTACAATATAATAATAATTTGTTAGTGGGCATAAATAACTAGAGAAAATGAGTAGTAAAAAAATGGTTGGTGAAAAATAATTCTATAAGGCAGTGGATGACAGTATAGAGGTTCAGAGGGAGATCAAAGAAAGGGGAAAACATCTGCTTTGGTATGCAGAGAGAATTTTAGTGAAAGTGAAAAAAAATTGAAAAAAATGAAAATAAAGATAAAAACAAATTTTTTTTTTTTTATCTTTAATTTTATTTGTTTTATTATTTGCATTTATTATTTAGATGTTTTCCCCTTTCTTTTATCTCCCTCTGAACCTCTATACTGTCATCCACTGCCTTATAGAATTATTTTTCACTAACCATTTTTACTACTCATTTTCACTAGTTATTTATGCCCACTAACCAATTATTATTATATCATACATTCTTTATGTAAAACACATTCCCATTCAATCTCTATGTCCTTATGTTGTGACTTCTACAATTAGTCTACTAACCCCAATCCTAAATGGAACCAAGTTCAGTACACTTATTGCCACACACCTGCCCTGAGAATGGAACAACCAATCACATCCATTCCCAGGCCTATGAATTCCATGTAAAAATACCATTACTATCTATTATCTAACACAAGCTGCTGAATAAAGGATGTCAAATGCGTCCAGCTATTTTAGACTTATATTGCTGCTCTTTATTACCATCGTTATTTTGTTCAAACTGCCTTTATACATCCGTGGTGTAAATCACCTATATCCCACCAGGCCTGCACGAGGACGCTGTCCCACCTGTCTCATCCCTCATCACTTATCATACCTATTGGAGCAGCGCAGTCCACAATCCTTTCCATCCATACCAACATACCAACCATACCTCCAGGAAGAGGCGCAGTCCACGAATCACTTCTTTCCCACAAATCCCCCTGTACCTGCTATCAGCTAGTGCCGCATGTGCGAACTAGTGGATCCCCATCAGACAGACACACTGCAGTTAGAGGATCCACAAGGCCTGCCAGCCAACAGCATACAGGAGCGGGTAAGATCTACCCGATTTTCTATTTTCGGATCACTTCTTTATTATCCGGGGCTAACAGAGGAGCCTACCACTAACTGCTACTATTCATTTATTATCTTCTATACCACCACCGATTATACCAAGAGTGTTTACCTTATACGGCTACCTGCCGGAGATCTCATTCACGGAGACTGTATTCCCAGCATACCCTATAAGCATTAACTGCTATAACTATCATCTGCTATATCACCAACGATTTCACTAAGAGGGTATACGCAACATACGGTTATCTGCCGGAGACTTAATTCACGAGACTATAAATCCCAGCATGCCCTAAAACTACTGTTAAAACTATACATCAACAAAAGGCAGCTATTGATTATAAGCTGGTTCTATTATAGAATAAAGCCCAGTTTGCACGAACTAACACTACTTAAGCAGCTTACTTTTATATTTTTACTGTTTTATATTATCTTATTTTCTAGTATAATTGTATCTATTAGTAGTGAGTCACAAGGGCCCTGTGGCCACACTGCCTAGTTTATTACTTATACTTATTGCATCTATTTCTGTTTACTTATTTACTTAGAATACAATTCACTATCTTGGTTCCTATCTTCCCTACTTCACTTACTTGGTTTCTAACATCACATAATCTCATATATATCCTTCTAGATTTCTTATATATAGCCTAGAGGAGTGGTCTTCAACCTGCGGACCTCCAGATGTTGCAAAACTTCAACTCCGGGCATGCTGGGAATTGTAGTTTTGCAACATCTGGAGTTCCTCAGGTTGGAGACCACTGGCCTAGAGGACCGAGATACCCACTGTCCTTCCATAAAGTATAATTGGTTGTGCAAAAAACAAGGCCTCATATGGGTCTGTAGGTGGAAAAATAAGTTATGATTAGAAAAGTGAGGAGGAAAAAAATGAAAGTGCTAAAATGAAAAATTCCTTTGTCCTCAAGGGGTTAAAATAACAGTGACCTTTTGTGGAATCTCCTCCAAGGTGTCCTGAAGGAATCCATAAAGAAATTGCAACCAAAGATGAATGTACACAAATGTACAATACAAAGGAATCTAGACACCCCTGAAGGGCAGACATTTCTCTGGCCATTTCTCAGTAGAATAGATTTGAAGAGAAAATTACCGTATTTTTCGCCTTATAAGACGCACTTTTTCTTCCCCAAAACTGTGGGTTGGGGGGGGGAAGTTGGTGCGTCTTATACGGCGAATACACACCTATCACGGCGGTCCCTGCGGCCATCAACGGCCGGGACCCGCGGCTAATACAGGACATCACCGATCGCAGTGATGCCCTGTATTAACTCTTCAGATGCGGCGATCAAAGCTGACCACCGCGTCTGAAGCGAAAGTGACACCAACCCGGCTGCTCAGTCGGGCTGTTCGGGACCGCCGAGGTGTTACCTGCCTCCTCTGTGTCTGCTCCGTGCCGGGATCCCCTGCATGGCCGGTGCTCTCCTTTGACGTCCTCACGTCGTCGCGCACGCCGTCTCGTCATCCAATAGGAGCGGCGTGCGTAGCGACGTGGTGACATCATGACGGCGACGGAGAGCGTGGATCCCGTGGAAGAAGACGTCCGGAGCGTCGGGGACACCACGGGGACGCGGCGACAGCGATGGAGCGACATCCAGGGCAGCGGTGATGGGTCCAGAGCGGCGGGGACACGTGAGTATTACCTCCTACCAGTGGTCTTCAACCTGCGGACCTCCAGATGTTGCAAAACTACAACTCCCAGCATGCCCGGACAGCCAACGGCTGTCCAGGCATGCTGGGAGTTGTAGTTTTGCAACATCTGGAGGTCCGCAGGTTGAAGATCACTGTTGGGTGCAGAATCTTTTTTTTCTAGATTTTGCACCTTTAAAATATGCCGGGGCGTCCTATAGGGCGAAAAATACGGTAATTTCTGTAAGTAGTCACCAGAGTTTCCCTTACACCAGTGTCAAATCTTTGGTGTTATTATTTTATCTTATCTGATTTGATGTATTCCTCTATGTACAGATTTCATGGTGTAATATCTCAAATGTTGTGCTGGTCTTTGTCATTTATTTGTATACTTGACTAATGAAGAGGCCTCTGTGCTCCAAAAACTTGCTAATTTAAATTTTTATTTTTTGGCAAAGTTATCGTTCCTAAACTATGTTTTGTCTTTTTTTTGATGCAAAAGTACTTACCATCACATATGCTTCTGGCTATCATGGTACCACACTATTTGTGCTGCACATAAAATAAAGAAAAAACAAAAAACACATGGCCAACAGGCTGGTTTCAAAACAAAAATGTATTTCACTTTGATCTATACATGCTATACATGTCATGCCAATTATGAATCTACAATCTGTAATAAAATATCACATCTTAATGAACATAAAGTACAATATAACACACAGAACCATCACATGTTCAATTTTGATGGCAAGCCACAGAAACATGCTTAAGCTTTATTGCACATTCAGCAAGATCGATACCAACAGCATGGATATAAGGGGGCAATGTGTGCTGTTATACTGAGACACACAATATTCTCTATACCACAGTTAGCACAATTAATTGGTGCAATACCTGTAGTGCTTTAGTTTTTTTTTTCTTATGTTTAGTCAATTGTTACGTTGAGTAAAAAATCTAATTCATAATTTTATCCTTGCTAACCATGGAAATTAAGTTTATGTTTCAACTATACAAAATGTGAGCTCTGTTATTCCATTTTTTAGGAACTGATCACACAACCCTTATACATAAGTGACCTAGATGCAGCAACTCGAGGAGATTATAATCCCATGACTACTTTAGCCCAGTACTAAAAGGTGACTCTTTATGGCTGCTGATGGCAGCTAAGCAGCGTTTCCTAACCTGTGCCTCTCCAGCACCTGCAAAACTACAACTCTCATCATCCCCAACAGCTGAAGGCTATTATGGCATGGTGGGAGCTGTAGTTTTGCAATGACTGGAAAAATCACATCTTTGAAAGATTGCACTAATGTTTGCATCACTTAAATTTAAACATACAACCCACCTATACAAGAATCCACATTCACTTTATCATGTACTGTGCCTTTTTAAAAACAAATCTTAACATAATATGTACAGCTTAATAACAATGAAGTAGTCCCCATACAGAACAGATTACATTTACAATGTATGGCACTTCATCTTTATACAGATTACATTCTCATTATTAGTTCTATACATAAACCTGGGCAGTAACATTAGTACCTGTGATGCGCAACACAGTAGACTGGTTTTTATATTGTTCATTATAATAGTGCTTTCACCAGTCCCACTGGTCAGCCATTACTTGTCACACGTCAATATTTACAACCAATTAATAGTTATAATCCAGAACTATTCACAAAATAAGCATCTTCGTTGGGATAAATTTAGTGTGAAGTACTGGACAGAAATGCTCTTTAGTATTAGAAAATGTATCAATGTGCCACTACTTGATCATGTAGCTCATGTTCTTAGCTATGCACAAGAAAAAAGTAATCCTTAAAAAAAATAAAATTTAAAAATGTAAAAATAAAATTCACGATCTATACACTAAAAAAGTTGGAATTCATATTACTGCATCAAAGACTCATCCTCCACAATTTTTATTTATTGATAAGCTGTAAAGATTTTACTATGCATTTAAAGGGGTACTCTGGCACTAAGACATCTCATCCCCTATCCAACGACATCTTATCCCCTATCCGCCGCTGGGGACCCCCCGTGATCTTCCATGTCACACCCCGTTAGAATCAGCCCCCGGTGTGCTCGCTCCGGGTCCGATTACGGGCGATCACAGGGACGGAGCATAGTGACGTCACGGCTCCGCCCCCCCATGTGACCCCCACGCTCTGCCCCTTCAATGCAAGCCTCCTTAGGCTTGCATTGAGGGGGCGGAGTGTGACATCACATGGGGGCGGAGCCGTCACTATGCTCCGTCCCCGTGATCGCTGGTAATCAGACCCGGAGTGAGCACGCCGGGGGCTGATTCGAACGGGGTGCGGTGTGGAAGATCACGTGGGTCCCCAGCGGCGGGACCCCCACGATCAGGCATCTTATCCCCTATCCTTTGGATAGGGGATAAGATGTCTTAGCGCCGGAGTACCCCTTTAAGGATACAAGGTTCAGGGTAGGTGAGCACATGCTTTTTCTCGTTTTTACCCCATCCTGGACAACCCCTTTAACGGTCTGTATTTTAGGTGATTGAACTTTCTCCAATGGAAATCTTAAGCTCTGCTTTACTTGGGAAAGTTGTCTCATACTTAATACTGGACATATCTGAAAAGAGATCTCAGCATTAAGGGCAATGCTAAACCTATGGACATCAACAGTTTTTATAATGTTAAGTTATTGTTGATTTTTCTTTTGACACTTAGAATGTAGAAACATTTACAGTTTTTGTTTGTCTTAATTTGTGTGCTCAGATACAGAATTCCATATTATGAAAAATAAAACAAAACCTTACAAAATGTACTTAAACAACCATCATTTAAGACTGGCCTTTAAATTTGCAGACTATAATCCCCTTCACTGGTTGAATATAATGGAGGATGTCTATCCAGTACTAATCAGAGTATGAGATATTACTGTACAGCACATCCTGACCTAATAATGCTGTATCTGTTTGCATACACCTAGAATCTATTATTTTTTACAAAGTTCTGTGGTCAGGGTATCAATTCCATATGGATTTCCTCCAGTGTTCGCTTTTGTTAAACACTGATAAAGATCATAATTAAAAAATAAATAAATGCATATCCTGCAATAACACCAGCATTGTACAGACAGACCAAAAACAGCAGAAAAAATCAATCTTACAGCAAGCAACCCATTTTTATACCAAGGGCTGCATGTCATTATCAAGGTGCCCCTGAGATGTTTCCCAACACGACACTATGCAGCTGCCAACACAGAACTTTTCTGAAACCGTAAAGATGAAGAATTGCGGATATATTCAGCTCCTATAATAAAATCCAATATTTGGCTCTTGATGTTGAACTGCCAGCAGTGTTTATTGGCCCAAAGCGCATTTCTTGCGGAGTTACTCTACAGCATCTGCAGGGGAACAAAAATAAAATCATAAGCAAAAGAAAAATATATAGCTTGAGGTTTTTAAGTGAACTGTATATGCCAGAAAATAACAGGCCTTAAAGTATGAGAGAGGCTCCTGAAATTGAACGGTCATACTTAAAAGATTTACAAAAAGTCAATGTTTGAATTAAAATGTTGCTGGGACAGCGGAGATGTGCATAGGTCTATTTCATAGGACATAATCTAACCCCCATTCCTGAGTTGCTTCCTTTGTACCCATAACAGTATTCTCTAGATCCAAAAACCCAACATAAAACCTGCAGTCCTCATGTTTTATATCTCTTCTAGAACCTGAACCACAGACAGTCCCTTATTAATACCTATAGCATAAATCAGCGTTAAGTACAATCTCTAAGTATGTTTTTCAGCTCACCCATATTACAGTACTCTGTGCAAATCAGCAGATCGTATTCAATTTAGGTTCTTGACTTGGACTGCTAAATCCATCAATAAGATTTCTATTACAGTCATCGATATGTATGCTTTCACTGGCTATTTTGGAATATGTAGCTTGGCCAGTGAAGTCCAGCAGATCCTCTAAAGCTCTGGAATTAGTAGTCCCAATTTGATCCAGTGACACGCCAGGAATGTGCTCATTCAATGGTGAAAATTCTGGGATGGAAATAAGTTCTTCTTTAGACACAGGGCTGTGGACAGAAAAATATTCAAATAAAAAAAACTAAATCAATAATACTAAAATATTGAGAATTTATGCCACATTCCAGCCAAGAAGATGTTTTTGGAGAAATCGTTATTTCTCTTTCATATGGATTGGGTGGAATACAAAAGAAGTTAAAGGGGTACTCCGGTGGAAATTTATTTATTTATTAAATCAACTGGTGCCAGAAAGTTAAACAGATTTGTAAATTACTGATAAGTACTGGAAGGATTAAGATTTTTTTTACAGAAGTAATTTACAAATCTGTTTAACTTTCTGGCACCAGTTGAGTTTAAAAAAAAAAAAAAAAAAAAAAAAAACATTTCCGCCAGAGCACCCCTTTAAAAAGAGAAAACGGAACAATTCTTTGAAATCTGGGAAGGCTTTATCACTACTTTTCCCAGGAGAAATCAACTGCATACTAAAATCCCTTCTGCTTGACTCCTTAGTATCTGAAAAGAAGATAGGTAAAATAGACCATCGATTCCAGGCGCCGCAGGCTCAAACAGAGTCACAAAATTTCTTGCAAAAGATCCATGTATGGATCACTTTTATTGTAATAAAAAAATTAAATAAAAACATAATAGAATGGATGACTCGTTTCGAGGGTATCACCCTCTTCCTCAGATCAGAGTAACAATACAACAGTTAGCAGAATACTTAAATGGAGTGTGAACTGGCGCCAAACCGAATGTGGGAGTGGCCCAGTGGTCAAAGGTCACGTCAGGTTTTTCATCAACAGGTATAGGGTATAGAGTATAGTGGAAGCAAGTAAATATATGCAGAAATTAACGTAAGACTTTAAGAAACAAAAGAGAATACATAATACAGTGCTTGGCCTTCGGGATTGCTGGGTTTTTGTTAAATTCCCTACTCTCTGCAGTGCTGTAGGTCCCAGGAGCACATCAGGCTGCAGAGGTAAAGTTACTATGGACGCGTCACTAAGAGTCGCGGTCACTTGTTGCGGCCGGGCCAATAGGAGAGCAGAGTGTACGTATTCACTCCCGATGCAGTAAGCTGGGAGTGTGGACGTCTAAGAGCGGACCTGCAGCGCTTCAAAGTGTCACATACAGCATACAGGTACGGAGTCCAGAGTGTTAAAATATATTATATACACATACATACAGTACAGACCAAAAGTTTGGACACACCTTGTCATTCAGAGTTTTCTTTATTTTCATGACTATGAAAATTGTAGATTCACATTGAAGGCATCAAAACTATGAATTAACACATGTGGAATTATAGACATAACAAAAAAGTGTGAAACAACTGAAAATATGTCATATTCTAGGTTCTTTAAAGTAGCCACCTTTTGCTTTGATTACTGCTTTGCACACTCTTGGCATTCTCTTGTTGAGATTCAAGAGGTAGTCACCTGAAATGGTTTTCACTTCACTTTGCTGGTGTGGAGGAGGAGGTGTGATGATGTGGGGGTGCTTTGCTGGTGACACTGTTGGGGATTAATTCAAAATTGAAGGCATACTGAACCAGCATGGCTACTGCAGCATCTTGCACCAGCATGCTATTCCATCCGGTTTGCGTTTAGTTGGACCATCATTTATTTTTCAATAGGACAATGACCCCAAACACACCTCCAGGCTGTGTAAGGGCTATTTGACCAAGAAGGAGAGTGATGGGGTGCTGCGCCAGATGACCTGGCCTCCACAGTCACCGGACCTAAACCCAATCGAGATGGTTTGGGGTGAGCTGGACCGCCGAGTGAAGGCAAAAAGGGCCAACAAGTGCTAAGCACCTCTGGGAACTCCTTCAAGACTGTTGGAAGACCATTTTAGGTGACTACCTCTTGAAGCTCGTCAAGAGAATACCAAGAGTGTACAAAGTAGTAATCAAAGCAAAAGGTGGCTAGAACCTAGAATATGAAATTTTTTCACACTTTTTGTTATGTCTATAATTCCACATGTGTTAATTCATAGTTTTGATGCCTTCAGTGTGAATCTACAACTTTCATAGTCTTTAAAATAAAGAAAACTCTGAATGAGGTGTGTCCAAACTTTTGGTCTGTACTGTGTGTGTATATGTATATATATATATATATATATATATATATATATATATATATATATATATACATACACACACACACACACACACACACACACACACAGGACAAAGTATGGAGGGTCATGTTCTTAAGTAGGATAGCAATGCACAGGAAGTCTATTATGCTGTGAGGCGGTGAATAAAATCTATAGATAGTTATAATAGGTCTCATATACAGTGCCAGTGTGTATCCATTAAGGAGGTCCCTATAGAACTATCTTGAGTCGGAATGTGGCATACTATAACAACAGATTGGATGAATGATAAATAAATAAATATAGGATCAGGTGGTAAAAATGTGTAAAATAGGGGGTTAGACCACATATCAATAGATATAAAATATGAATATAAAATGGTAAAATAGGCGGCACAGAGAATAAAGGTGTATAGAAGAGGCCCCATTTATACCAACAATAATAATATTTATTTAAAAAGTATAATAAAATATATAAATTATATAAAACCAGACATGTACAAAGGACAGGATGGTACACACAAGCGGGTAGCATACAGGATTAACTTTGCGAAACATAACATTCAGCACACACGAATGGTAGAGGTCTCATAGGCAACATTCAATGAGTTTGTTCAAACCAGACGGAGCGAGAGTTTGCAACCTATAGATCCAGTAATTCTCTTTTTCTCAGGGTACTAAATCTGCGTGGGTCTTCTTTTGGGATGTTCTCTAAAGGGGTAACGGTAATGCAGCCAAAGTCTCGGTCGTGTTCAAGGGTGAGGTGTCTTGACACACTGTGCAGTAAGAAGCCGTGGGCAGTTTTACTTTGGCGTTTATTGATTCATTCATGTAGGCAGCGAATAGTGCGAACTACATATTGTAGTTTGCATGAGCATTCTAGAACAAATATAACATGTGAGGAACAGTTAAAAAAATGTATTAATGCCAAATTGTTCACCGAGCAGTTTTTTTTGACACGTTTAAACTGTCCGTAAGGAATATTGGAAATCCATTTTTATAGTGGGAACTGGAGAAGTCTAGATAGCAGTGCACAATATTTTCCTCAAAGTGTCCCACGAAGACATTCGTAAAACTGGGTGCCACTTTGGACCTCATGGCAGTGCCAGTGTGCTGGGTATAGATTTTCTTTCAGCATACAAGTCAGCATACAATATAAGCCTTTGAGAATAAAGTCACATTGTGCAGCGGGTATTTCAGGGTCGTTATGAAGAAAATGGGATACCGCCTATATCCCTAGGTTGTGGTCGATGACCGTATACAGGGAAGTTATGTCCATAGTCACAAGAAGGTAGTCATTCCACACCATTGGTAGCATAGATTGGATAAAATCAGTGGTGTCCCTCAAATGTGATGTTAGGCCCACAACATATTTTTGTAGCAGGTTGTCGAGATAATGTGCTAAATTGGAGGAGACTGAGTTAATCTCTGACACAATAGGACAGCCTGGGTTTTTTTCTTTTATTCTTATGAACCTTTGGCAGATGATAAAATAAAGGTAGTGCAGGTTCAGTTACAAGTATATAGTCCCTTTCAGACTTGTTCAATATTCCTTGGATGTATCCTTCTGTTACTAGCATCTTGAGTTCATTGGTGTATTGTTCTGTGGGATTGTAAGATAATAGGCTATAATATTTGGTATCCGATAGAAGTCTTTCGGCTCAGAGGATGTAGTCAGTATAGTTTAAAATGACGATCCCTCCCCTTTATCCGCGGGACGTATTACTATGTCCCGATTATCTGATAAGGTTTTGAGTGCCACGATTTCAGATTTACTTAGGTTAGATCGATACCGTGTTTTGGATCGGTCATTATTTTTAGAAATGGATTCAAGGTCATTTGAGACCATGCTGGAAAATGTCTCTAGAAAATGACCATGAGATTGTAGAGGGTACAAGGAGGACTTTGGTTTGAGGTTTGTGTGTATAGGGGAGGGATTAGACTACATGCGGATTCTTCGATGGGTCTGTCTCCGGTGTTATCTCTCGATAGCGAAGTAATTGCGAGTTTCCTGATAAATTGATTTAAATCAAGAAATAAATCTAAGCTGTTAGCTCTGTTAGTAGGGCAAAACGAGAGACCTCTGCTCAGGACACCCCGTTCAGCATCATTAAGCAGATGAGTGGAAAGGTTGAAAATTTTCAGCTTCTAGGGAGTCTGGTTTTTGTTTTTCTTGTTTCTCCTTTTTTCTCTCCCTTCTTTGGCCCCCTCGGCAACCCCTTCGTCTCTGTCTTTTCTTTTGAGGCCTAGTGGGGGGGCGATGTGTATTTTCTCCCGAGGTGGAATCTCCATGTGGGGTGACTGGGGGGAGATTTAAAAACAGTGGAATTCTAGTTAGAGGAGGAAACATCAAGAGGAAGTGTTATTAGTGTTCTTCTGGCTCACACCGTTTGGATAACTCTCTCCTCACCCTCCATGCCGCACCATTTCCTTACAATCCGGATTCCAGACTTGAACAGCCATACTACACTCCCGCAGGCAGTTCTCCTGATGAGAACACTAACAACACTCCCCCCCCCCCTTGATGTTTCCTTCTCTAATTATAAATTCCACAGTGTTTTTTTTTCATCTCCCCCAGTCACACACATCCACATCTGTCACTCCACATGGAGAGTCCCCCTTGGGAGAAAATGCACATAGAAGAATTTGCATGTAGTCTAATCGCTCCCCTATACACACAGACCTCAAATCAAAGTCCTCCTTCTAACCATTTTCTAGAGACATTTTCCAGCATGGTCTCAAATGACCTTGAATCCATTTCTAAAAATAATGACCGATCCAAAACATGCCATGCTATGCTAAGTAAATCTGAAATCATGGCACTCAAAACCTTATCAGATAATCGGGACATAGTAATAGGAGGGATCGTCATTTTAAACTATACTGACTACATCCTGGGAGCAGAAAGGCCAACGGATACCAAATATTATAGCCTATTATCTTACAATCCCACAGAACAATACACCAATGAACTCAAGATGCTAGTAACAAAAGGATACATCCAAGGAATATTGAACAAGTCTGAAAGGGACTATATACTTGTTACTGAACCTGCACTACCTTTATTTTATCATCTGCCAAAGGCTCATAAGAACAAAGAAAAAACCCCAGGTCATCCTATCGTGTCAGAGATTAACTCAGTCTCCACCAAAGTGGCACCCAGTTTTGCGAATCTCTTTGTGGGACTCTGAGGAAAATTGTGTACTGTCATCAATTGTTTTCCAACTGCATATTTTTTTAAACGTTTTATTGATGATATTATTTGGGGAGGATCTTGGTGCCAACTGGAAGAATTTTTAAGTGATCTTAAAATAAATGACTGGGGTCTACATTTTACTCACAATGTTTTTAATGACCATGCAGAGTTTCTCGATGTGGTCGCATTTCATGATGGAGGAACCACTTTAAGCACAAGCACTTTTTTCAAAGAAGTAGATAGCAACAGCTATCTAGACTTCTCCAGTTCCCACTATAAAACATGGATTTACAATATTCCTTACGGACTGTTTAAACGTGTCAGAAGAAACTGCTCCTTGTTTGACGATTTTAAAAAACAGAGTGACAGACTCAAGACATGCTTCAAGGCTAAGAAGTATCCTAGAGCCTTTATAGAGTCTGCCTTCAAACGTAACAGGAACATCCACAAATTAAAGGCATCATGTGTAAGTATTGGCCTATTCTACTGAAGGACCCCTACTTATGCAACATTCTACCTCGTAAACCCACAGTTACTTTTAGAAGAGGATGGACACTACGCAATATAATTGCCCCAAGCAGACTCAAAACAGGCACCCCTACTACCAACAATTTCTTGAGCACCACAGGCTGTTATTGATGGGGTATTTCTAGATGCAAGTGCTGTACCAACATCAATAATCAAAGCAAACATTTCATCTCCAGCAAAACCGGTGAACAATTTGACATTAATACATTTTCTAACTGTTCCTCACATGTTATATTTGTTCTAGAATGCTCATGCAAACTACAATATGTAGGTCGCACTATTCGCTGCCTACATGAATGAATCAATAAACACCAAAGTAAAACTGCCCACGGCTTCTTACTGCACAGTGTGTCAAGACACCTCACCCTTGAACACGACCGAGACTTTGGCTGCATTACCATTACCCCTTTAGAGAGCATCCCAAAAGACCCACGCAGATTTAGTACCTTGAGAAAAAGAGAGAATTACTGGATCTATAGGTTGCAAACTCTAGCTCCGTCTGGTTTGAACAAACTCATTGAATGTTGCCTATGAGACCTCTACCATTCGTGTGTGCTGAATGTTATGTTTCGCTAAGTTAATCCAGTATGCTACCCGCTTGTGTGTACCATCCTGTCCTTGGTACATGTCTGGTTTTATATAATTTATATAATATTATACTCTTTAAATGAATAATATTTTTGGTACACATAGGTCCTTTTTTATACACCTTTATTCTCTGTGCCTCCTATTTTACTTTTTTATATTCATATTTTATATCTATTGATATGTGGTCTAACCCCCTATTTTACACATTTTTACCACCTGATCCTATATTTATTTATTTATCATTCATCCAATCTGTTATAGTATGCCACATTCCGACTCAAGATAGTTCTATAGGGACCTCCATAATGGATACACACTGGCACTGTGTATGAGACCTATTATAACTATCTATTGAGTTTATTCACCGCTTCACAGCATCACAGACTTCCTGTGCATTGTTATCCTACTTAAGAACATGACCCTCCATACTTTGTCCTGTTTATATATAAATATTTTAACACTCTGGACTCCGTAGCTGTGTGCTGTATGTGACACTGCAGGTCTGCTCTTCCAGCTTACTGCATCGGGAGTGAATACGTACACTCTGCTCTCCTATTGGCCCGGCCGCAACAAGTGAACATGGCTCTTAGTGACGCGTCCAGAGTAACTATACCTCTGCAGCGTGATGCGCTCCTGGGACCTACAGCACTGCAGAGTGTAGGGAATTTAACAAAAACCCAATGATCCTGCAGGCCAAGCACTATATTATGCATTATCTTTTGTTTCTTAAAAAGTCTTAATTTCTGCATATATTTACTTGCTTCCACTATATTCTATACCGTTGATGAAAAACCTTACAGGACCTTTGACCACTGGGCCACTCCCACATTTGGTTTGGCGCCAGTTCACACAACATTTAACCATTCTGTTAAGTGTTGTATTGTTACAGTGATATGAGGAAGAGGGTGATATCCTTGAAAAGAGTCATCCATTCGGTTATGTTTTATTACAACAAAAGTGATCCATACATTGATCTTTTGCAAGAAATTTCGTGAAAGCGGCGCCTGGAATCGATGGTCTATTTTACCCATCTACTCTGCATACTACCACAGGACGGCCCTTGCTGAGCCCTGGAGACCTCCGGCTGATCAGTTTACCTCTATTCTATAGTGATATGCTCTTAACTTTCTGCCACAAGGTGAGCGGCCACCTATAAGGGTCTTGAACACTGTATAACCACTTATTACCATTGGGTAATACACGAGGCAACGTACACGGTCTCTCTTTTTTTCTACATTACCACTGGTATCTGAAAAAGAAGTAGCAAATGACCCACCCATTCCGTGGGATGGGTTTACTCCCATTATATTCCTTTAGTGGGATCCAACAATCTTACTCCTTCCCTTACCCTTTTCTCTCTTCCTTACTTCCTTAGTTTAGTTTATTTTGCTTTCTTACATCCCTCCCCTTCTTTTTGCCTTTATACTCTGCATTTATAATCTTATGCATGGATGATGGTAATTTTGGGCCTTCCTTTTGTAGTTATACTGGATTTTTGTCAGGTCTACCATTTTGATTGACGCTCTGAATACTCCTTGTGTTACGAAGGGATGGCTCTGCCTTTTTCTTTTTTTTTTTCTTTTTTTTGCGCCAAATGGACTGGAATGGGTGCCGACAGATCCCATTCAGTTGAATAGAGTGAGTCAGGGATCACGTATTTTACTGGAGATGAGTGGAGAAGGACATGCACTATTTTTGTTTTCTCTGCTCAACTCTCATCTTTTCGACAGACTGGCCAACGGAGCTCTCTTAACTGGAGAACAACGGGAGTGTGAACGAGCCCTTTAGCTTGAAAACATTGTTTTAGGGCTGTATACCTCACATCCATTGACTGAACTTCATCAGTGGAATCATCCAAGCTGTTGCATTTCGCTTCAAGCACATCAAGATGGATGGCACCTACGTTGGTCTTCAGGCCACTTGGAAACACATCCAAAGGCTTTGTTTCAATGACTGTAACAGTTGGTATTTTGGTTTCCACATGGGCTGAAAATCCATTGAGCTGACCTAGAGTATCATTACAAAGAAACACTGTTAAAGACTAAAATATCATGTTTGTTTTATGCTACTCTCTGAAATACCCCTGTAACATAAAAAGCCTATCATTGTGATAGGTTCCTTTAAGTCTATATTCATATAGTAATTAGTATAATTAATATGGAGAAACATACTGTATATTTCGAATAAGTCTCCATTTACACAACGTGATTAATCAGTGTTCGACAAATCTAATCTGTCACCAATAGGCCACAATGACTTATGGGGTCTGCTGGGGGTTGCCACACCTCAACACATTCAAAAGAGGCAGCATAATCCCCCACAGACCAATGCAGAATCATTGAGACTGCTCAGTACAAGAACGTTCTTACCTTTTTCATCATCCTTTTCTATATCTTCAATTTTTAGAGGCAGCTGAATATCTGTTTTAGACTCTTCCTTCTGTAAATAATACAACATATTTTAAGGTAATCATGCTCCAGAGGGCCTAGCATGAGTGAAACTTAGAGAAACTGACAGCTAGTTCACCCAATAAACTGGATTATAGTGCGGGTGAACAGATTTAAAAAGAGGAGTTACTCACATCTTATGTGAAATATTTCTGGAGTTTGACCCTTTTTCATTGCTATTGCACTCCTGTGTGCAATGGAGGCGGGGAGACTGCTTGCTGAGCTCCCCTGCCTCCTCAATACTTACTGCCTGGGCCACCCCTCTCATAAATATGAAAATTGATTTACTATCCTGCAGGTGGGGTTGAGTTCTCTGCCTCACTATACCTAGAAGGAAGCAGAGCCTGAGCAGAGAACTCACCCCAACCTGCAGGACAGGAAATTAATTGGCCTATTTTAGAGGGGTGGGACGGGTGATTTTTGGTGATTTCAGCATCTCACTTTGACTGTGTTGTCTTCTAAGAACTATATAATTTTAAGGCTGAGAGGCTACTTAAAAGGGGTTGTCTAACTATTACAAGTTATTCCCTATTGTCAGGATAGTGGATAATTTCCAGCAGTCAGGTCTCCTGAGATCAGACAATCTTCATGATCTCAAGAACGGTGGCCAGCTTCTTCTATCAGAATGGAGTGATTATGTGCATGTGCAACAATCATCCCTTCATTGACACCGGTATCTCATTCTATGGATAGGGGATAAATTGTAATGATGGGACAATGTCTTTAGTGAGAACTGGTGGCCAACCCATAAAATTTTAGACTTAACTGACGTAAAATAGCTTAGGGTGCCCTGATCTCACATCATAGAGTTTCTTGATACACCCTCCTATTACCGAGATATGAGGGTTTATATAGTTTGTTGGACAATTCAGGGAATCTGTCAGATGGGCATGAATATTCACTCATATTCACTGCCATTTTTTAAGTTACTTAGCTCCAGTGCTCCCGCAATGCCTCTGGTGTTCTGCTTGGTTCTCCCAGTGCGATGGTCTTCTTAAACTGCCGCGTGACATGTGGGGCCCAGGAGACACCCAGGTCCAATGTGCCATACTGCCACTCAGCGAATTGTTCCAACTGCCACTCAGTAATGCCCAGCTTTAGTCAGCGATTTGCTGAATAGCAGTACGATACATTAGGCCCAGGTGCTTTCTGAGCCCTACAGTCACGCTGCAGCTCAGATAGAGGATCGTAGTGGGGGAACCAGAGGACACAGGAGGCATCTCTTGAGAGCTAAAGGTAAGTAAAGGTTTATTTATTTAATCCCACACAAATGGGTAAAATTTTGAAAACCCCCCTCATGCCGTATAACCTTTAGGTTCAAGCCCATCTGACTGATTCCCTGAATAGTTTGACAAACTATAAACCCACAAATCTAGAGAATGGAAGGGTGTATCAATGTGTGTTCGGGGCATCGTAAGTTAATGGTCATGCAATCTTAATCTATTTTTGTTTGCCACAGGTCCTCTTTAAAGGGGTTCTCCGGAGAAAAACTTTTTTTTTTTTTTATCAACTGGTGCCAGAAAGTTTAACAGATTTGTAAATTACTTCTATTAAAAAATCTTAATCCTTCCTGTACTTATTAGCTGCTGAATACTACAGTGGAAATTATTTTCCGTTTGTAACACAGAGCTGTCTGCTGACATCATGAGCACAGTGCTCTCTGCTGACATATCTGTCCCTTTTAGGAACTGTCCAGAGTAAAAGGAAATCCCCATAGCAAATATATGCTGTTCGCGACAGTTCCTAAAATGGACAGAGATGTCAGCAGAGAGCACTGTGCTCGTGATGTCAGCAGACAGCTCTGTCTTTCAAAAAGAAAAGAATTTCCGCTGTAGTATTCAGCAGCTAATAAGTACAGGAAGGATTAAGATTTTTTAATAGAAGTATTTTACAAATCTGTTTAACTTTCTGGCACCAGTTGATTTAAAAAAAAAAAAAAAAAAAAAAAAAAAAAAAAAAGAGTTTTTCACCGGAGAACCCCTTTAACCCCTTAAGGACTCAGCCCATTTTGGCCTTTACGTTTTCATTTTTTCCTCCTCGCCTTCTAAAAATCATAACTCTTTTATATTTTCATCCACAGACTAGTATGAGGGCTTGTTTTTTGCGCGACCAGTTGTCCTTTGTAATGACATCACTCATTATATCATAAAATGTATGGTGCAACCAAAAAACACTATTTTTGTGGGGAAATTAAAACGAAAAACGCAATTTTGCTAATTTTGGAAGGTTTCGTTTTCACGCCGTACAATTTATGGTCAAAATGACGTGTGTTCTTTATTCTGAGGGTCAATACGATTAAAATGATACCCATTATTACATACTTTTATATTATTGTTGCGCTTAAAAAAAATCACTAACTTTTTAACCAAATTAGTACGTTTATAATCCCTTTATTTTGATGACCTATAACTTTTTTATTTTTCCGTATAAGTGGCGGTATGGGGGCTCATTTTTTGCGCCATGATCTGTACTTTTTTTTGATACCACATTTGCATATAAAAAACTTAATACATTTTTTATAATTTTTTTTAAAATAAAATGTATTAAAAAAGTAGGAATTTTGGACTTTTATTTTTTTTTGCGTTCACGCCGTTAACCGTACGGGATCATTAACATTTTATTTTAATAGTTCGGACATTTACGCATGCGGCGATACCAAATATGTCTATAAAAAAAAAAATGTACGCTTTTTGGGGGTAAAATAGGAAAAAACAGACGTTTAACTTTTTTATTGGGGGAGGGGATTTTTCACTTTTTTTTTCTTTTACTTTTACATTTTTTTACATTTTTTTTTTACACTTGAATAGTCCCCATAGGGGACTATTCATAGCAATACCATGATTGCTAATACTGATCTGTTCTATGTATAGGACATAGAACAGATCAGTGTTTTCGGTGATCTTCTGCTCTGGTCTGCTCGATCACAGACCAGAGCAGGAGACGCCGGGAGCCGGACGGAGGAAGGTGAGGGGACCTCCGTGCGGCGTTATGAATGATCGGATCCCCGCAGCAGCGCTGCGGGCGATCCGATCATTCATTCAAATCGCGTACTGCCGCGATCACTTAGGGTGTTCGCAAGATCGCGGGCGTCGGCTATTGCCGGCGGGTCCCTGGCTGCGATCAGCAGCCGGGATCAGCCGCGCATGACACTGGCATCGCTCCGATGCCCGCGGTTTTGCTTAGGACGTAAATGTACATCCTGGTGCGTTAAGTACCACCGCACCAGGACGTACATTTACGTCCTGCGTACTTAAGGGGTTAAGGACTGACAAATTGCCAAATAAAACATGGCAAAACATGGCAATTAGAGTGTTCTATTAAATTGCTCTATGAACACATTTGAGTCATTAAATAAAAATAAAAATAAAAAACACACCTTTAACCTTCTAATAGGTTAGCGAATTCAGATTTCTGGCTCATTTTTTTTCCCTCCTTACCTTCTAAGAACCAGAATTGTTTTATTTTTCCACTGTTGTATTAGGGATTATTTATTGCAGGATAAGTTGTACTTTCTAATGATACATTATATGATAAAATAAAGTGTATTACAAAACCAGAAAAAAATTATATGTAGGGCAAAATTGAAAAAAAAATATGCAATTGCACAATTTTGTGGGGCAATAATTTTTTCGGTGTTCACAATACGCTAAAACTGACATACTCTATTCTATAGGTCAAGTCGATTACAATAATACCAAACTTGAATAATTTTTGTTTCATGTTATGGTTAAAATAAAAAATATTTGAACACATAGGGGAAAAAAATTAATAAATTAAAAAAAAAGTTGTTCAGTGCCATGTTCTCACCCCAATAACTTATTTTTTCACCTTTCGAGTGGTGTTTTTAACGGTACCACTTTTGAGATGTGATGTAGCCATGAAACTGCAATTTTGGCATTTGGATTTTTTTGCGTTTAGGTCATTGACTGTGTGGGAGCAGAAATGTAATAATTTAATAGTTTGGACAATTACGCAGGTGGCAATACCAAAAATGTGTATTTTCTCTTTTACAGTGTATTTAAAAAAAAAATGGGAAAAGGGGGATGATTAAAATTTTTATTAGGGGAGGGATTTTCCTTCAATATATATGTTCAAAAACATTGGACAAAAAAATTTAAAAAAAACTTTTTTTGCCCCCCCCCCCTTGGGCTTACATAGATTAATGCAATGCTATTGCATTACACTGACCCATGAAATCTGTGCTCTATTGCTATACATCACCCCCCCCCCCAACACACACACACACAAACCCCATTCCTGTGCTACATCCCAAGTTCCTATCACATTTAGGCAAATGAAGGACTTTGTATCTACGCATACCCATGGTACACATGATGTTAGCATACTTATTCAGGTCAATGGTCAGAGAAACATACCTTCGGTTCTATGACATCATTCTTTCTTGTTCTTTTCATGATTTCATCAATCCTCTAGGGATAGAAATGTTTGAAAACCATCATTACTTCTTACTTAATATAGTTTTCTTCAATAAATATTACAAACCTTGAAGGGGCTGTCCCATGAAGAATATTGTTTACAAGTATATGCAGTCCTAAATAGTGAACAATTTGTGTGTGTGTACACTAGTGTAAAAAAATGGCTTATATCAACAGATATTCTTGGAATACTTTTAGCATCACACCACTTGCAGTCCCCCCCCCCCCCCCCCCCCCCCAATAGCTCTGTGGAGGAATCCTTGGTGTGATAAGTTGACTGATTCTAAAGCTTTAGGGTATGTACACAAGGCAGAACATCCATGCAAGATTCTGCCGGAATATTCCGCACAACCATTCTGCTGAAGCAGAGTCCCATTGATTTAAATAGGATTTTGCTGGATTGTGCACCTGGTGGAATTTGGGTGGCAGAGGCTCCTGCCCCGGTAATCCTGATTACGGCATCTGCAGAAAGAATAGATTTGTCTATTCTTTCTGCGGATTCCACTCGGAAATGCATTAATGTCAATGAGAAAACACATTTCCGAGTGGTCCTAGCGGCCGCCGGATTATTCCACACATTTTATGGCGTGTGAACATGGCATTAGCATCTTCTTCACTGAAGAAATTCACTCCTCTGTGCTCTCCCCTGTCTGATAGTACTCCTCTGTGCTCTCCCCTGTCTGATAGCAATCCTCTGTGCTCTCCTGTCTGACAGGACACCTCTGAGCTCTCTCCTGTCTGATAGCCCTCCTCTGTGCTCTCCCCTGTCTGATAGCCCTCCTCTGTGCTCTCTCTCCTGTCTGATAGCCCTCCTCTGTGCTCTCTCTCCTGTCCGATAGCACTCCTCTGTGCTCTCTCTCTCCTGTCTGATAGCACCCCTCTGTGCTCTCCCCTGTCTGATATCACTCAACTATGCCCTACTGCACCACAGACCCCACGTCATTTGCTACTCTCTCGCTTTCTCTTTTTTGATTCCTTACTTCTCCATCTTTCATATTCTTTAATTTTTTAAACCAAATGTAACCAATACACAGTCTGGTGCTTCTTTGTCAAACCACTTACTAAGAATTAATAATTTCCCTAGGAAAAAAAGTTTAACAAACAATTTCTCTTTCCATATTGTACCTCGTCTCCTAATAGCACACCTTTCGAATTTACATCAACTTTAATCTCGTACTTATTTTCAAAAAACATCAAAAAATTCTGGGATTTTTTTTTTTAATCTTGTTGCATTCCCACCATAAATGTACTAATCCTGCATTCACTCCTCCATATTTTGGACGGTCTGTGTTCTCTCTGCACTTCATTAACCATAACTGACATGGAGAGTAGTCCATACAATATATTATCTTGAGTTGTGTAAATTGATATTGTTTGTTTACGGTACACAATCCTGTATTCTTTAAAGGAGTACTCCGGTGCACATTTTTTTCATGTTCTCCCGTCCGGGCTGCAAAATAAAAGAAAACACACTTTATCTTACCTGCCAACGAGCCCCCGGAGCTCCGGTACAGGTGTTCGGTCACAGGGCTGTATTCTTCTTACTTCTGGTTAGCCCGTCACGTCACACGGAGCTTCAGCCTATCACTGGCCGAGGCGGGACATCGCTGCGGCCAGTGATAGGCTAAAGCTCCGTGTGACGTGCCGGGCTAACCAGAAGTAAGAAGAATACAGCCCGGGGACCGAACACCTGTACCGGAGATCCGGGGGCTCGTTGGCAGGTAAGATAAAGTGTGTTTCCTTTTATTTTGCAGCCCGGACGGGATAACATGAAAAAAGTGTGCACCGGACTACTCCTTTAATCGTTTTCCACGAATCCTCACTAATTATCCCAATTTCTTCCTCCCAGTTTTTTTTTTTTTTTATATTAAAGAGTACCTATCACCATCTAAACTTTCCCTAATCCCCCTCCCCATCTGTCCCTGACCAACTATATCCCTGCATTTATTTTGCTTTAAAACCCCTAAAAATACCTTTTTCTATGCTCTCCAGTGGCTCAATTCAGCCGCACAATGCACAGGAGGTTATCATAGCAAAGGCAAGTCCATGGAGAGAGCAGATAAGCAGTGCATATATAATTAGCCATGTGGAAAGTGGATAGAGGGGAGAGGAACTGAGAAAAAGAGAAGAGGGAATGTATCCTCTCTGTTTGCTCCCTGCTTTTGTATGAGCTGAGTGCTCCCTCTCCCTCCTGCCTGTCTGACTGACAGGCTGGGAGCTACACAGAGGAGATTTCAGACTCACTCACTGACAGGAATGCTTGCTGACAGGATTGCTAGGGAGACCCCTAGTGGAGAAGTTTTTAAAGTTAAAAAAACATGGCAGGAGGATTTTTTTTTTAAATAAAAGCAATTAAAAATGTATTCAGTAGGGCTTTATCTTTAATTTATAAAAAGTTTGTTTCATGAGAGGTACACTTTAATTTGAAACTTGTTTTGCGACTCTCTGAATAGCATTCTATATATCTTGCCCAGCGTTTTTTTCCTCGTATCCCTACTTTGCAAAAACTCAATTAACACTAGCAAGCGGTGGGACCCCCGCAATCAGACATCTTATTCCCTATCCTTTGCATAGGGGATAAGATGTCTTCGTGCCAAAGTACCCCTTTAACCAAGCTGTTTAATATAGAAAACAAAAAAAGTTGAGACAGGGGGCATCCCTGCCAGGTTCCTCTCATCAGTGGAAAAACTTCAGGTAAAGTCCCATTTAGTCTTAAACTAGCCACCGGGGCCCTATATAATAACTGTACCCACCTCAAGAATCCCTCACCAAAAGCTTCCAATATGTGCCATAAAAACCTCCACTCCACCCTGTCAAACACCTTCATATCTAGCAACTGGATGGAGTGGAGGAAGCCCGTACCTAATTTAATATTGGCAATCTGGTCCTCCCCAATTTAATCAGACACTACCTTTGTTAATCTTCTGGCCAATATTTTTGTGTCCATCTTAATTAACGAAATAGGCCTATATGATTCCACTTTCAATGTGTTCTTTTTGGGGATGAGCATAATTGTCGCCTCTAACATCGAAGATGGCAAAGAATGACCTCTAAATGATTCCTTAAAAATGGAGCATAAAGTAGGAAACAGAATATCAGAATACTCTTGATAAACCCCAAAAGGGAGCACATCCCCTCCTGGAGCAGATGACCCTGAGAAAGACATAATCGCCTCCTTTATTTCTTCCACTGTAATTTCCCCCTCTAACATGTTCCTCTGCCCATCAAATCACTTAGGGTGTTCGCATCTTACTAGGTAATCAGCAAATTCTCTATCCTTTGGAGACACTTCAGATTGATCTAATTTAGAAAAGAAACCCACTACCGCCTTCACTTTACTTACCATTACCATTCTGTGATTTAACTAAATTGGCAAATAATTTCCCTGGGTCATCCACCTTCTACAAAAAGTTCCTCTGCCCTGAAAAAAAACATCCTATGCTGTGCCTTTTCAGTCATTAAAAGGGGTAGTTCAGTTATGTTAAATATCATTTATTTAATTCCCTCATATAATGATAAATATAACTTCCTAAGCAAGAAATTAAAAGTAATGCTTCATTGCAGAGCTATATGAAGCACAAAATGCGCGAAATGCAGGAAAATGAGCCATCCTGTGTCCACTCTGTCTTGGCTTTCTTCCCCTAACTGCCTCTGGCCCCCACCCTTGGAGACAAGAGTCATGTGACTTATGCTGCCTCCGAGTCCATGACCTCAGAAGCAACTGCACAGAAGATCTGATAACTGAGGAAGTAAGGGGGTTTACAGATGGACTTTTTGGGAATGCTGGGAGTTGTAGTTTTGCAACAGATGGAGGCTATATAGTACAGAAGATGGAAGCAGGATGGGAATGGTTGCTTAGTAATGCTCTGAAGGTTGGGGAAAAGGGATTGGGGAAGAAAACGGCAGTTAGGAGGAAGTGAGCACAGAGTGGCAGCAAAGGATGCTGGGACCTGTAGTTTAAAGACAGCGTGCGGGGCAGGTAACAAGTAGGAGGGCAGAAAGGTGTATGAGAGCCACGTACAGGAGATAAAAAAGGTCACAGTAGAATAATAGATGCAAGGTTAATGTCCTAAGCTGATGTGAGTTTTTTTTATTTTTTTATTACGTTCATTGGATAACCCCTTTAAAAGGGGTATTCCAGTGAAAAACGATTTTTTTCATTTCAACAGATTTGTAAATTAAAAAATCTTAATCCTACCAGCTGCTGAAGTTGAGTTTTTCTCTTCTGTCTGACAACAGTGCTCTCTGCTGACGACTCTAGTCTCTCTCAGGAACTGTCCAGAGCCTGAGAGGTTTGCTATGGGGATTTGCTCCTACTCTGGACTGTTCCTGAGACAGACAGATGTGTCAGCAGAGAGCACTTGTCAGACAGAAAAGATCAACTCAACTTCAGCAGCTGATAAGTAATGGTAGAATTAAGAATTTTTAATAGAAGTAATTTACATATCTAAAAAATACAGTGTAGCCCGGACCTTCTAGGTGAGTATAAAATGGATATACGTGGATCGTGCTTCAATAATAATTATCATTTATTTATAAAAATAAGATTTCACCACTTCTCACAGGGCCCTTGTGAGAAGAACATACATAATAAAAGGCAACCTAACAATGTATTAGGCAATAGTATTAAAATTATACACTTGGCATAGAGTAATAGAATAAAATAGCAGAGTAAGATCTGTACCATACAAATATATTAGAAAGTTGCTCTTCTAGATGTTTAGGGTAATCTAGAAGAGCAACTTTCTAATATATTTGTATGGTACAGATCTTACTCTGCCATTTTATTCTATTACTCTATGCCAAGTGTATAATTTTAATACTATTGCCTAATACATTGTTAGGTTGCCTTTTATTATGTATGTTCTTCTCACAAGGGCCCTGTGAGAAGTGGTGAAATCTTATTTTTATAAATAAATGATAATTATTATTGAAGCACGATCCACGTATATCCATTTTATACTCACCTAGAAGGTCCGGGCTACACTGTATTTTTTGGTTTTCCTTTTCTAGCAATTAAGGTATAGTTGCTTGCCCTGTTTGACCTCGGTGCGTAATAGTTGTGAGCTGCACACATCTACATAGTTTTTTCTAATTTACATATCTGTTTAATTCTTTGAAGCCAATTGATATGGATAAAAAAAAAAAAAGTTTTTCACCGGAATACCCATATAACTTCGCTAGTTGGTCTTGCAGTTGTTTTAATTTGAGCACGATTCTCAGTCGATTGATCCCTCGCGAATTTGTCCTCACTTCCTACCACCTTATCCCTGAGATCCTTGTCTCTTTGGAAAAACTCTCGCTTCTTATTGTTCACTTCTTTACAAAGCATGCCTTGCAATGCCTTCAATGTGTCCCATACAATTTGTAGAGGGGTGGAGGATTTATTTATCTCCCAGAGTTCCCATAAGAGTTTCACAATAGCTTCCTTATGTCCAAATAGTTTGAGCCAATGCGTATTAAAGCTAAATACTCTCCCCATCTTTTTTCTTTTCCCCTACTGTCAAATCCACTAATAACGGTGAATGATCGGATATAGATCTAGGCTCATATATAATACTAGCCGAGTACCCAGCGTTGCCCGGTTTCTCCTTCCTAATCATTGTTGGGGAGGAAAAATCAACAAAGGAGGAAACTTGAATTCATATCCCGTCCCTCCTTTTCCGACCCTCCTGTCCTCAGGTGGGACTGATTTGTGATGAAGATATTGTAAGCTGAAAATAGAAGGGGATGTGGCTTTGTGGGACTGGGTGTGATTTGCAAGCAGGACCGATGCACACAAAGGGTAGATAAAAGGGGTGGGGCTTAAATGTGGGCATGCCTTTTTGAGATGGGGTGTGGCTTGCAAGCCAGACTGACACATTCACCAGGAGATGCAGAGCGGAGCTTGTGGAGTAAGGTACTGGAAGACCCATATACTTGCATGGGACTTGAAACAAGCACCCATCTTTTATGTAAGGGTGTAGGTAAGGGTTAATTTAACTATCATATATTTTTATTTGACAAAAGTAATATGTGTACCAGGTATTATTAAAATATCTCCAGCCGTACTGAAGTTATGTGAGAACATACATTTCCCATTGATTTGCATGGGACTTTAAACAAAAACCCTGACCCTGGCAAATGGGGGTAGTTAAGGTTTAAATTAACTATCCTATATTTTAAGTGGACATATAAGTAACATGTGACCAAGTATTATCGAAATATCTACAGCCGTTTGGAAGTTATGCAGTAACATATTTCCAATAGACTTGTATGGGACTTTAAACAATAACCCCGACCCTGGCAAATGGGGGTGTGTAAGGGTTAAATTAGCTATCCTATGTTTGTTGTGCCAAGTTTCATGTTAATATCTTTAGCCGTTTGGATGTGATGCTGGAGCATAAATACATATATACACGCACACACACTGAGTTTTATATATATTACTAATTTATTTTAAACCCAGCTCATTACAGGGCAATAGATCTGTCCTGGATGCGGATTGATACGTGGCGGAATAGCAAGAATATCTCTGTTTAGCAGGATTCATTGATCGCCATGGATCATTCCACCCCCAGCTCCTTCACTATTTTTGACAATGGAGTTTGTATTCGAACGTTCCTGTGTTAAAGTCCTCCCACTTTAACTATATCCCTGTATGTCCATAGTGCAATTAAATATCACCCAACAAAAATAACGGGACATGTTACCTGCCTTTCACAAACTGAACCACCATATTTATTGATTTGATTACGAGGAGAGAGAAAGGGGGGGGGGGGGGGGGTTGGGCCGTTGGGAGTAGTTGAAAGATAGCCAAAACCATCTCCTGCCTATAACATCCTCTTCTCCCCTGACATTTGTTGAGGGTCAGTCGGGAGGCTTCCACACACACATTAGATGTCAGCTGTTCCTGCCTAAATATGTAGGTCTACCACACACTTATCTAATGTATACCGCTAGGTTAAAGTGTTTCTTTTAACAAGTTATAAAAGACATGTCAAAAGTTTGGCGATACCCACACCTATCTCTGCTGAGACTCCCACCTATGGCTAGAACATGTCCGTATGACATGTCAATAGTTTATTTTTAAGACACAGTAACACTTTAAGGCTATGTATATTAAGAAATCCTAACAGAATGTTGTACCTAAAAAAAACATGGTGTTAAAAAGGTGGACAGTTATTTAAAAGGTGTACTCCGGCGCTAAGACATCTTATCCCCCTGAATGCAAGCCTATGTTAGGGGGCGTGACAGCTGCCACGCCCCCTCACATAGGCTTGCATTCAGGGGGCGGAGCGTGATGTCACACGGGGGCGGGGCCATGATGTCACAATGCTCCGGTCCCCGTGATTGCCAGTAATCAGGCCCGGAGCGAACATGCTCCAGGGACTGATTCTAACAGGGTGCTGCGTGCAAGATCACGGGGGTCCCCAGCGATCAGGCATCTTATCCCCTATCCTTTGCATAGATGTCTTCGTGCCGGAGTACGCCTTTAAAACAAAAGATTTAGGAATGTCAAATTTTTTTGCAGATATTTATAATTTAATGTATTGCATATATCATACATAAAATATACCTTTTTCCTCTCCAGACGCTCCTGTTCAATCTGCTGTATGATCTGCTCCCTCTCTACTCTCATAGCTTCTGCTGCTTCTCGTGCCTTCAGTTCAGCCTCTTCCTTCTGAAAAACCCCAAATTATGGCACACTTATGAATTAGTTATACAGGTATAATAAGAGAAATATGGCGTGACACAGCCACATCAGAGAACTTTCCGGCAATGATCCTTCAGAAGATTTTTGGAAGACCTAAACATTTTTAAACTGCAGCCCGAAATAGACATGTAAACATTGTCATAAATGGTTACCCCATAACTAGTACCTTTATATAAAATGTTGGTCTTTGTTAGGGTGTGTGTGTTGGCACATTGTATGCCTGCATGTAGAATAAGTCACTCCATATATGTCCCCTATTGGTTTGGCATTATTTCATTACCTGTTTTTCCAAGTAGGCCTGCAGTTGTTTTTCTTGTTCTTCTTTTTGCAGACGTTCCTCATCTGCTCTTACTTTTGCCTCTTCCTCCGATTTCTTCCTGGCTTCCTCCTCCTCTTGTTTTTTTCTTTCAGCCAGAAGTCTTGCTTCCTCTTCTAAACGGCGCCTCTCTTCTTCTGCCTTCCTCCTTCTCTCCTCCATCTTTTGCCTGTAAATAAACATAAAAATTGACACAAATACAGTCAAAGAGTTCCTGTATTCAGTATTAAAACAAACAAACTGAGTTATTTATACCATTTTGTAGCCTTCCTGGAATATAGCGATTTTAGGATTTTACAATGTTTGACCATCTTCACTTTTACCTGAATAGTCAGCTAGGCGGCCACATTCTAAGCTATGAATGGAGGTGTCATTAAAGAGGACGTCACCATTTGAAATGTTAGTTTTATTTTTCATTAAATAATTCTAGGACATATTTTTATAATGCAGTTTCGGTGTTATTCCATCTAGAAAGTTATGAATAAATTGACAAAGTGATATATCCCTATATATTCTTATAATGTCAGCATTGGCTAGAAAGAGTTAATATGTGTAGAGAGACACCTTCAATAGTAAACAAATTTGTCAATGTAATTTTACATTTCTAGCTGGTATAAAAAGCTGCTTAAGTGCATGCCACCTTGGTAGTTTTTATACTGATTTGAAGCCAAACTTAGGAGTAAATATATAAATCAAAAACTTTTTTTTTTTTTGTATAATTCACTCTATTCTTTGCTTTGGGTACAAAATCAGCATGAACAAATGTATGAAAACGACCTGTGTGAAAGCACCATGTGGCTATATATATAGAATTATCATTAAAACTGCTTATAAAAAATAAATAAAAAAAATTTAAAAAAAGAAATAAAAATAAAAATTGTGTTTGTTTTCATATAAAAAACTATTCAGGGCAATAAAAGGGAAGTTGCTGATTAGATAATTTACAAGATCAGACACAGCCATGGTCCCACTACAATTTTAACCATCAGTACCTTAGAGAGGAAAATAAAGCTGACCAACATTACTGACTTACCTTTCTAGTTCCTCGCGTTCACGCCTGTCCTGTTCTTCCTGCTCTTTCTGTAGCCGGGCCTGACGTCTTTTCTCAGCTAGGATTTTTGTTGCTTCATCTGCGTCAGTTGTACCTGCTGTCATCTTGCTGGAAACTAAGGAAAGAGTCAAATATTTTTACGTTATAATCATTAATATTATTAGTCTGAATCTAAGAATAATGAAGAATAATAGCCTCGGTGCTCAGCCAGTCAAAGGACCTGACCATTGGTCCCCCAATTTCCAAAGTCCAACAAAAGTAACAAGTGGCCCTCCAGCGATCCAAATATAAAAAATGTAAATGTATTCACCCATCCGGTCAATCCAAAAGTGCAACGTTTCAACCTACACAATGAGGTCTTGAAAAAGACCTCATTGTGTAGGTTGAAACTTTTCCTATATGTAAATAAGCATGTTTTAAATGTACTCAAAAGAGATGCAATGTACTGCATATACCCCCTCTGACTAATCAGAAAACGGTCCTACATTGGGTTGATCATATCTGTTTCTCAGTTGTAACCATGCCAGTTGGAATTTTATTTAAGAGAGATGCTTTCACATTTATTGTGTAACACGCCTGATGTAGGGCCTAAGAGGTCAATAAATGTATCATCGCTACTCCACTTATCTCCTATATTGCTAAGGCTAACACTGTGCCAACTCTCGTCTGATAAGGAACACTGTTACACAGTGTACTGTATATCAGAGGGTGGTGCATGACATGTTTTCTGTTTGGAATTCTTTGAATCCATATGGTCATGCTCCACTCTTTTAGGCCCTGCACTAGATATAAGTGTATAAGTGTCTTCCTTTTAGTACCTTTGTCATGCTGTCTCCTTAAAGTGGCACCACATGGTCCAATTATGGTAACATTAGTGTATTACTTATTTCTACTGAATATTTTAGCTAATATCCGCCCCCTTCCCAATGTCTGTTAAGGGCTCGTTCACATTGAAGTCAGGCTCCGTTAAAGGGGTACTCCGCCCCTAGACATCTTATCCCCTATTCAAAGGATAGGGGATAAGATGTCAGATTGCCGGGGTCCCGCCGCTGGGGACCCCCGCAATATAGTAAGCAGCACCCACCTTTAACTGCTTCCGGAAGCGCTGGAGGCTCTGAGGCTAATTCCTCGAAGATCATGAAGTCACGCCCCGCCCCCTCAATGCAAGTCTATGGGAGGGGGCGTGACTGCTGTCACGTCCCCTCCCATAGACTTGCATTGAGGGGGCGGGGCATGAAGTCACACGGGGGCGGAATTGTGACGTCACCATCTTCCGTCCCCGTAGTCGGGAGGAATTAGCCTAAGAGCCTCCAGCGCTTCCAGAAGCAGTTACAGGTGGGTGCTGCTTACTATATTGCGGGGGTCCCCAGCGGCGGGACCCCGGCGATCTGACATCTTATCCCTATCCTTTGGATAGGGGATAAGATGTCTAGGGGCGGAGTACCCCTTTAAGTAATTTCTGTTAGTAAAATCTGTTCAAGCCTTTTGCAAAGAGATGTAAAAGGATCCCATTGATGTTAATGGGATTCTTTTACAAACCTTTGTCATCCGTTTGCACCTGTTTTGTTTCTATTCCGTTTTTTGACTGTGCATGCAGAAACGGATATAATAAAGTTAACATTGAAGTCTATGGGAAACGGACGAGCCTTTAAGGCCATCTATTTTTTTTCCAATCTGTTTTTGATCCGTTATTACTTCTGAGCATGCTAAGAAAAAGGTGTGAGCAACCAGGAAGTAGCCAGACAAAAAAAATTAATAAAAAAAGGCACAAACTGACAATAAAAGGACAGAAACAAATGAAAAAACAATGAAAACTGATGCCACCTGAAAGTCTGTTAAAATAACAGACAAAATGCATCAGTTTGCATCTGTTTGTTAGTATGGTCTTTAGCAGCAATAATGGAAGAATAGCGGGACAGGACAGAAGGGCCATGTGAATCTAGCCTAAGAATGTTCCTTTGGCAACAATTAAAGATCATGAGAGGACTTTACTAAACTGCAGTCTTATAAATTCAGCATTGTATGAATGTTTACTGCAGGGAAACATTGCTCATATCTTGACTGGAGTGTATTAAGTACTGACTTTCATTTGCTTCTTTCTTCTCTCCAGGGGAAAGAGTCTTGTCAGGTTTAGTAGGCTCAGTTTTAGACTCTGGATGTTCTTCTGTTTTAGGAGTTGTTTGATGTTTCTCAGCCTTCTTTTTTGGTGTATCCTGGCTGGGATTTGGACTAGATTTATACGTGATGGGGGATGCAGAGTATTGCTTGTTGTTCCTAGCTGGGGACTGTGAGTAAGATTTTGAAAGTGATCTGAAAGTGAAAAGGTACCAGGTGAGACTGAAGTATGTGTAAACAAAAAAAAGTATATGGTACAAAGATCATAATCCAGCACAATACATCATAAAAATGGATTTGTTATCTATTCCGAGCTCCCAATACACATGAATGTCCAGCATCGCCGAACATGTAGGTTTTCCCTATTGGAAGGGTTAAGATGCAGCCATACAGTTCTGGCACTGGCTTATTCCTCACAGAATTGATAGCAACGGCCTTTGAGAGGTAAAATGTAGGGATCGACCGATATCGATTTTTTAGGGCCGATACTCTGTGGAGGCTAGGGCCGATAACCGGCGACACCGCTGCAGATCATTGATTTAAAACGGGCGCTTTAAATCAATGAACTGCAGACACCGCCGCCGCCACCCGCTTCTCTCCCCCTGCCTGTCCTTGGGTCCTGAGTCCTATCACCGTTACCGCGACCACCCCCCCACCGCTGAAATCCAGGCAGGAGCAGGAGAGTGGCAATAACACTGATCAATGCCATGCTGTTGCATGGCAATGATCAGTGTAGGAAATCAGTTTGTGCAATGTTATAGTCCCCTATTGGGCTATATCATTGCAAAAAAAAAAAAAAAAAAAAAAAAAAAAAAAAAAGGGAAACTAAAGTGTTAATAAATGTGATTTAACCCCTTCCCTAATAAAAGTTTGAATCACCCACCTTTTCCTATAAAAAAAAATATACAAAAAAATTTGTAAATAAAAATACACATGTGGTATCGCCACGTGCATAAATGTCCAAACTATAAAAATATATCGTTAATTAAACCACGCGGTCAATGGCGTACATGTAAAAAAATCCAAAGTCCAAAATAGCATATTTTTGTACCATAAAAAAATATTTATAAAAAGTAATCAAAGACTGATCAAAACAAAAATGGTACCACTGAAAAACTTCAGATCACGGTGCAAAAAAAAAAATAAAAAAAATACTCATTTTGGGACGTATTAATTTTGTTGCATGTAGTTATAATTTTATTTTAGTAGTAAAAGCCCAGCCCAGAGTGACGTCCCCACGTCTGTCCAGCCCCTACATGACCATCATCTTGTCATATCCCAGATCGAGGAGCAGCAGGTGCAACCTCACCGATTGTGTGATAGTCAGGAGGTACAGGACTAAGACCCCCCCCCCAAAACAAATAGATTTTTAGTGGTTTTTGTATTGGGGCAGACAAGTAAGTAATGCTATATGCTTCTGCAACATTTGTCTTTTTTTATTTTTTTTGATGTTGGAGTACCCCCTTTAATGTCCAGTTGCCAATGTATTCATTGAATAACAATGCATACAAATGTCATAAATAAGTTGAAGGTACACATCAGTCTGTGGATCCAGCTAAACACAGACAAATACAATACACTGTTATTCATACTTAGGTGTTGCAGGAGATGATGATCTCTTGGACAGTGCTGCAGGAGACTCCGGTCTTCGGACTGGGGTACCTAAGGCACAGGCTGGGACCGGGGTTGGTGATCGTTTTTCCTTCTTTAACTTTTCAGGCTATAATCAAAGTTACAGCATGAGAGAAGTAAAAACAACAAGAACAACTGTAATTATTATAAAAAAAACTAGCAACATTATATAGAAAATGCTAAATAAATTACATTTTGATGTTAAGGGGGAAGATCTAGAACTTTGAGGGTGTTCATATTAGATCTCCAGGCTCCCATTACAGAGTCTCATTTGCCTATGTATAATATAATTGTTATTTGATAATCTTATTCTCATTGGTCATTCTTACTGGTTACTGTTAATGGGACCTTAATGTACTGTCAAAGTCCCAACAGAAATCTTTGCTGACTGAAGCCAAAGGAGAACATCTACGATTAGCATGCTTTGCCCTCTTTGATCTGTGTCGGTGGTTGTATCTACGAACAGAGTTCCACTAATATATATGGGACAGGTGAGATTTTATGGTTGGTACAAGATATGGTACATGCAGAAAGAGTACACTGTCTTGCAGAGTAGTCCATTATCTTTTTCATTTTGAAAATTATTTGCACAGTTCATTTTACTAGCTGGTGTTTAAGATGCTAGGATCTGTTTTGTTAGCTACCTGCATAAGCTGAACATGATGAATAGTTCCCCCAAAGTCTCAATGGAGGTATTTAAGGATAAATATAAAAGGATGGCATTTAGAAGTGGATCACATACTTGCTTTGAGTCTGGAGATGTAGGCGATCTGATACCTTCGGTTCCATTAGGAGACGTTATGGTCTTTCTTCTATCAGCACTTCGAGCAGGTGACGATTTGAAAGGAGATTTAAGAGGACTAGCGGGGGCTACACGAGGACACACATGGAAGACTAGAGAGTTATAGTGTAAAGGCAAGAAATACAGGAACATATAGGAAGAAATTCATAGAGAAAGAAAGAAAAAAAGGAAAGCACAAATATGTATAAAAATACAAAACAAAAAAAAAGTATATTTTAATATCAAGTCAAATCAAGGTGAATCATAGTGGACTGTTATTTATATAAAGCTCGTTTAGATTGGACAAAGCTTAGTGTGATTCCTTACCAGGAGCTTAAACAGACATTATGAGCAGTGGTATCCAACCTGCGGACTTCCAGATGTGACAAAACTACAACTCCCAGCATGCCCGGACAGCCGTTGGCTGTCCGGGCATGCTGGGAGTTGTAGTTTTGCCACATCTGGAGGTCCGCAAGTTGGAGACCACTGGGATAGAGGAATATTTGCTCATCTGTAAGACGTTGCTACCATATAATGCACACAAAGCTCAGCATTTCCATTACAAGTATAAAGTTCTTATCAATATTGTTGGGTTATAGAAATTTAGTTAAAGGGGTACTCCCGTGGAAAAATTTTTTTTTTTTTTTTTTTTTTAAATCAACTGGTGCCAGAAAGTTAAAGATTTGTAAATTACTTCTATTTAAAAAATCTTAATCCTTCCAATACATTTTATGGGCTGTATACTACAGAGGAAATGCTTTTCTTTTTGAATTTCACGGATATCACGAATACAGTGCTCTCTGCTGACCTCTGCTGTCCATTTTAGGAACTGTCCAGAGCAGCATATGTTTGCTATGGTGTTTTTCTCCTGCCCTGGAGAGTTCCAAAAATGGACAGAGATGTCAGCAGAGAGCACTGTGGTCGTGACATCAGAGAAATCCAAAAAGAAAAGCATTTCTTCTGTAGTATATAGCCGCTAAAAAGTACTGGAAGGAGTAAGATTTTTTTATAGAAGTAATTTACAAATCTGTTTAACTTTCTGGCACCAGTTAATTTAAAAAAAAGTTTTCCACTGGAGTACCCCTTTAAAGCTCTATATACATGTATCTTGATTTATATCAGAACACTAACTCTATCCTAAAATTCCCTGTTGCAGCCAAGGAAATTCATTCTCACTTATCCAGTTAACATATGAGATGTTGGGTTGAACTTACAGTGGTTCTGTCATCAGACTAGGCAGCCCTGTTTACCAGCAGTACAGTACGAGTACAAGTTATTTCATGTATTAGTCCAAATGGCACAAAGAATTGTGTTTAGCTCATTTTAGTGATTTAATTTTTCTTCTGTATTAAAATGAATGTGTCAACTGGATTTACTTTTACTAATTCCAGCCAGATAAAGAAACATGCTCTTTTTTGTAAGCAGTTTCTATTTATTGATTGTAATTTTTCTTCCTTTTTTGTACATTTTTATAGGGGAAGCCATCTTGACTGAGCAGCTTCTTTGCTCTGCTAACATTTCGGTTATGTTCACGCAAACAGGATCTGCTGCATATTTTCTGCAGCTTACCTATTGATGCTAATGGGTAGCAAAATCAGCTGCGCAAAATATGCAGCAGGTCCTGTACATGTGAAGGTACCCTAAGAGATCTGCTTTAGAGCATCAAAATGGATGTAGGTAACAGTCTGGAGATAACTCACAGGCCCTCATTACTTAGAAAATTGGGTTGTAAGTCTATGTTGCTTTCTTACCCGATTGCTTTTTTCCCCTGGTATTTATTATTATGTTGCATCCTGTTTGTCGCATGTGCGTCTTTTTGGCTTGGTTTCCAACTCCTCTGAGTTATCGGGAAAAAATCCACAACAATTCAACAAATTCAGGTTGGAAAGCTTTATAAATACGTGGTAAAGCTCAGAAATGTCGGGTTACACCCTTTTTCGGGTTTGGGAGAATCCACATCGGGTCCATCGGGAAAAAATGTTGCATCGTGTCGCAGACTGACAAAGATGCGACAAAAAAACGCGACAAAACAAGTCGGGTTTAGAATAGTAAATGAGGGCAACTGTGGTCAATGTGCACAGAAGGGAAGGAGGGTGGCTGTGACCATTATCTACTGTGAATGGCCTAATCCTGCCTTCTGCTTTCTTTATGATGCCATCTTTTGGAGGTATCATCCTTGCACCTTGCAAAGGTATCATCTGCCCTTTGAAAGCCTTGAACCATGACTGGGGAATATAAGCCTAGCTAGAATTTTATCAACAAGTGAAGCACTGAATATAATATATAACTCTCTATGCCTTTTGACACAGTCCTCAAGGAAAAAAACTTTATCCCTTAACTTAATAAGGACACAGCCATTTTTCATTTTTGTGTTTTCATTTTTTTCCTCCTCGCTTTGTAATAGCCATAACTCTTAATTTCCCACCCACATACCCAAATGAGGGCTTTTTTTTAAACTACCAATTGAACATTGTAATGACATCACTCATTTTACCACAAAATGTAAAATAAAATAAAAACACCACAATTTTGTTTGGTTTCATTTCTATGTAGTGCACTTTTCCATAAAAATAACACATTGACCCTCATTTACTAATAGTGGAGTGGAGTTCTCTTTGTGCTTTTTCTCCCAGACAGATATCTTTCCACAGTATTTACACATTTTCCCTACGTTTTGCACTTTTCCATACATTTTGCTTTTTACTACTGCTCTGAGCTGTTGAGTTTTCCAGAGCTTATATCAAACACATTTTATGCGGGAAAATTACTAAATTTGTTGGGAGTTTCAAAACGGTCAGAGACGGGCCCCTTTTTCAGTGACCATGCACCTTTCCCCGGTGGCTATGACCCTTTTTCGGGTTCTCTGAGTGAAGTAGAGAGTTAGTAGGGTTTTTGGATTTTTTGTTGGAAATTCTGGTGCACGACATATGCGCCACCCAAAAAACAAAAAACAAACAAAAACACGACAAAATCTACTCAGAAAAGCCTTAGTAAATGAGGCTTATCTTTTTTCCTGTAGGTCAATACGATTACAGCGACACCCAATTTAAACAGGTATATACTGTTGATAGGACTTTGATACTTTTTTGTATGAAAATGTGTATGCTTAAAAAGGTGTTATCCCCCATAAGGTGATTTTAGTAGACAGTAATGGATATGCTTAGGGAGGATCTGCGCTTGTCTTGGGGCTAAATGGTTATGTTGTGAGATTACCATAACACTGTGGCTAGCTTTTTGTGAACTGGTATTTCCTGTTTGACTTTTCTTTTTTTTTTACTACAAATCCCACAATTCCATTTTCCTCCCTCCCACACATCAGCCACCCCACCCATTGAAACATAAATGAGCTGCATCCATTCAAATCAGTGTGGTTTTTAATCAGGGTGCCTACAGCTGTTGCATTAGTTGCAGATTGATCCCTCCACCCATTGAAGCAGACAGGCGCCCCGTCATCAGCTGACTAGTGGAGTCAGGTCTCGGCCGCATTGCAACCTGGGAAAAATCTGAGACAGTCATTTTGTATGCTGATAAAAATAAATATTGGAGTGAAAATCACATAAGAATTGTGATAAAACCATCACACACAGGTACAGACACTATATTATGAACTACACTAACTTTACAGCCCCCGTAGCATAGTCAAATAAAAAAAAATCCTGGAATACCCCTTTCAAATTTCCCTCTTCTGACGTCTAATACTTTAATTTTTTCGTATATTGGGCTGTATGAGGGCTTTTTTTTCTCCACGATCTTTAGTTTTTATTGGTACCATTTTTTGTTTTGATGGGACTTTCTGATCATACACCAGAGAAAAAAGTAGTAAGTGAAGGGACCAAAAATCAGTAACTCTGGCTTTTGGCATTTTTTGTTACATTTACGCAATTCACTGTGCAGTTTCATTAACATCGTATTTTAATTATTCAGACAGTTGCACACATGGCCATACCAATTATATTTATTTTTTTGTTTACATTATTTTATTTGAAAAATGGGAAAAGGGGGGTGATTTTAACTTATTAGGGGAGGGGCTTATGCACATATATTAAACAGTCTTTCGATTGCAAATACTATCCAATGCATTGATAAGTGTTTTTGGTGCTCCGCTTATACAGGCTTCCTGTATTTTCAGAACACCCAACAGACAGGTTAACACCGGACATCAGCCTGATTGGTAAATTCCAGCATTAACCTGTATCCTATAAGCAGTATGCAGAATACAATCCCCCCCCCCCCCCTCTTCCCCCCCCCACTTATCCCCTATGTATCCCGGAGTACCGATTTAAGGGGTTACGTCCCATGATAGCAGTCTTATGACTACATTTTCTCCACAGAACAAGAAGAGTCAGCTTATTATAAGTTCTAGTGGCCAGACTGAAAATTGCTAAATTTCAGGAAAAAAAAAGCTAGAAAAGGTACAATTTAAGTTAATTTACAAAATTAAAAAAAGAATTTGAAACAGTGGGCCATTTTTTTCATGACACTTTCCTTTTAATGAGTTAAATGCTTTCCCCTCTCAGTAGTGACGGACAGGCTGTCTGCATAGTTGCAGATGCAGAGTTGCAGTCAATCACATCTAAGAGGATATAGACAGGCTAGGGGAGTAGGGGGGGGGGGGGGGGGGAAGAGTTCCCCCTAATGACTACAGGAGACTGTCCCATTTATTCTTCCTTTGCTTCAATTATCCAAAAGCATTTTGTTGTGCTTTTGGCTAATAAGAGAGCATGACCTCATATGTGCTGCTGTTAAACATGGAAGCATAGTCTGATTACGAATTTTCCTTAAAAGGGAACCCATTACTTTCAAGCATGCTAAATCGGAGTCATTAGGGAGGTCTCCAATTGCTTATGAATGCCACGCCAGCCTTGATTGCTATATCTCTCACTGTTCTGGGTATAGGGAAAAATCTATCAATCAAGAATGGTGGTACAGGCAGAGCCACTGGGGCCCCAAAAAGACTTCAGGTTGCATTAAGTCATGACAGGTTCCCTTTAATACAGAAGCATAAAAGTTTCAATTTTTTAAGTAATAAAATCTTGTTGCAAACTGCTTGTGAGACCTCTTCCACACTCCAGATGTTTACATTTAATTTTGGATGCTTTACAAGGACCAATCTGAGAAAACTGGGACAGAAAACCTTTGGCTGCAAAACTTACTGTAAAAGGTTCAGAAAAAAAGGGATGAATGAATGAGTGAAAGACAAATATATGGGATGAATAAATTAATTAAATACCTAAACAATATAGTGGGTAATGACATGTCCAGTAACTCAGTTTAAAACGAGAAATGAAAAGTGTGAAAATAACTTTGTCTTTTTCTAGCCATACTCCTGTACTGTTGCATGAATCAATTTCTATTCATTAGAGGGGTACTCCGGTGAAAAAAGGATATTTTTTTGTACTCCCTGTAAAATCTCTTTATCGTAGTCTTCATTGCGGGACACAGAGACCATGGGTATATGCTCTTGCTACTAGGAGGCGCTGACACTAGGGAAAAAAAAAAAAGTCGTCTCCTTCCTGGCAGGATATACCCGCCCACTGGAAGTGAGGTAATCAGTTTTGTCACAAAGCAGTAGGAGAAGCCAACCAAGAGACAAGTCCGAAGCTCCCTAGAAAGGAATCCCGGAGAAATATCCAAGAACCGAAAAAGGCTATCCGGACAAGAATGAAGAAATGGGTGGGTGCTGCGTCACCCAATGAAGGCTACGAGAAAGATTTTACGGTGAGTACAAAAAAAAAATCTCCTTTTCTATGTCGCTTTTCATTGGGGGACACAGACACCATGGGACGTGCCAAATCAGTCACTGGGGTGGGAAGAACAACATCAGAGCAAGGGATTCAGTTCGGAGACTGAACCCCATCTGGCCATAAGATACACGGAAGGGACCCTGGGCTAAGGCAACCGAGGCTTGGAACTGAGCTTCCGGCAGTTCCCACTGTCCATGGAGGTGGACTATGACGCCAAGGAAGGGATCGTCCATAGAAGAGACTCTAAACCAACAGGCCACAGAGAGAGAGGCAAGAAGGGGCGATGCGGAGACCCCATGGGCCGAACCAACCTAGAAGGAAGTAGGAAGCCAACTACGAGAAGCACAGAACCAGACAGAGGGATAGCCCAGTTGCAAACAAAAAGGAAAAGTGAACAACAAGAGAACCCCATACAGCGAACCATCCATAACCAGAAAACATGGCAAGAAAACTCCAGGGAGAGCCGAAGGCGAGCCAGTCAAGGTGAAGACCAGAAACTTCTGGAAAAGAGAGACAGGAACCATCTCCCGAGAAGCATGGTGCAGAAGATCTGAACCAAAAAGCTGTAGGTGCCAAAAACCAAAGTCCCAGGGGCACAGCATGAGCACCCGGGGAGAAGAGTGGACTCAGTGATGATGACACACAGGCTGAACAGTGGTAAGGAACCACGTCCATGCAGAAACCGAAAATTGGCCCAACTGGAACAACAAAGGGTTTGAAGAACAGACCATTGCCCCATCAGGCCCAATGCCAGAAGAGGTGCTAACCTGCCGCAGACCTGCGGAAACAATTACACAGGAGGGCCTGAGGGCTCTACATAAGCAGGGAGTCCAGAGCATATGTAGGAACACAGACATGGGTACCTCATGATAGGAGAGGGGTACCAAGACTGCCACCACGAAAGGAACCACAGACATACAAATGTCCAGAAGCCTGGAAACCAGTCTAAGCACCCAACAGCATGCCACAACCATGCTCTGAGAAGACTAACGTTACGCTGTTGGAAAGGGAAACAGAGTGCTGCTGTGAGGTCCATAGAACCTGCAGGAAATGCCCACACCATCTTTTAATGGCACTACACAACAGAACTGCAGTTGGAGACGCAAGAGATGAGGACAAATGAGGTGCAGGAAATATGCCTGAATTACAGGTAGAATTACAGGTAGAAAAGGTCCAATGAACCCACAGAGTCACTTCTTCAGAACTTCACACTGAAAGTGAGTCACCGGACGTCTGCTGCTGGAGCGGCAGGATGGAGAAGAAGACCTCGTGGATGAGAAAACCATGCAGACAGTCTGGCTAAGTGGCAAAGGGACTGTGGACACACCGGTCACGTCTTCAGAACCACACGCTGAAAGTGGCTTACCAGCCCTTATCCATGATAGCAGCAGGCATGTGGAGATAGACCTGGGAAAGTAGGGAACCCTGTGAACCCCATATGGTGCATTATGAAAGGCCCATGGAGCATCATGGGGTCCCTCACTCAGAACTACACCTCGGCAGTAAGTTACTCGGCCGTCCGCCAAGATGTAGGAAGTGTATGGTAGGTGACCAGACATAATAGTAAACAACGCAGACTACCGTCTGGCTGACTGGTATAGGGTTCCTGAAAGAACAGGGTCACTTTTGCGAAACCTCCACTGAAAGTGGGGTACTGGAGTGCGGTCGATCCAATGGGCGACCCCCAAGCAGATTAATGTCTGACTGACTGACATCAGACCCGTGTACCTGCCAAGGAGCCTCTTCCAGATTCTTCCCACCAGCAGTGAGGTACAGGAAACGCCAGCCATGCACGCGGCAGCCCAGGGAATGGGAGACAGATTGCATCGGAAACCGTGCAGACACCGGTGCTAGCGAAAAGGGAACAACCGTCATACAGCTGATCACTGTGCCCCCTTTGTCGCAGATGGGTAGACAGGGAGGTCATGGATAGAATCCGCACCACCCTGGGAGATCGGGGGAGGCTGAGGAGCCATGGATGGTATCCCCAGTCGCCCCGTAAAGGGTCCATAGGACATGTCAGGTCACTTCTTCGAACACTGCACACTAGCAGTGGGGTACCGGAACTCCAGCCGCAGAGACATCAGGCATGTGAGAAATGACAGGCGGCAGAGGAACCACGCAGACCACTGTCTGGCTTACTGGTATGGGTCCATAGTATACAACAGGTCACTCCGTCAGACACCTCGAGTTGGTACCAGAACATTAACCGCCGATGCGGCAGCTATGAGATCGGTGACCTGTGGAGAAGGGAATCATAGTGTATGCACATGCCAAGAACCCTCCCCAGATGTTATACCGGAAACCACTGCTTCGGATGCCAGTACCCTTCTGTGAATAAAAGTCCCTACAGAGGAAGAACCCCAAATGGGCCCCAAGCGTCAGCCAGGAACGGTATAGCCCTGTAAGGGCGGCGGACTGGAGCTGTGCCCTGATAGGGAGGTACTATAACCAGCAGTGGGCACAGTAGACATGGCATGGTACTCAGCGGAAGGGGAAACCAGGCACTAGATGTAACTCCGGAATCTACAGGGACCGCATAACCACCCGCCACAGCAGTCCGCATATGCTCCCTCACAGAGTGTGAACTCTGCAGAATTAGGTATGCCACAGGTATAGGGCAAAAAACATTGTGCAGATAGCGCCATCTGGCAGATAAGTCAGATTCCCATGTACAGTCCCAGAAATGGACCCAGCAGATATTAATCTGATAAAAACAGATATTACGCAAAGAACTGTAATAGCTATGGGCTGCCACAAGAGGGAGCCCACAAAGGCACAATACAACTAATAGCCACCAGAGGGTTCAGTCAAAGATCAAGGGAAGACTTTTTTTTGTTTAGTTTTTTTTCCTTCTTATTTCAATAAACCTGGCGTGGGGCATTAACCCCTGAGCCCAAACCTGGACGTGCTACAGGGGAAAGGAGGAGGGGGGGGGGGGGGGGGGGGTGAGGTGTAGCTAAATACCAGTAAAGCGATGCACATGCTGGGGTGGAGGGGAAGGAGCGTTCGCAGCTGCGGAGGCATCCACAGGCTGCGAAAAGCACCACCAGCGCTCTGTGTCGGTGCCGCTAAGCCAGCAGCTATGTACCGCCTGCGGCGACAGCGAGCACATCCTATGTAACGACAGAGCCTGGAGGGCTCGCTGCAGGGAGGGGCGGAGCTAAGCCCCATTCAAGAGAGGCACAGAAAAGGCACTGTGCTTTCCCTGTATGGCGCTCACAAGACAGCGCCAACAGAGGGGGGGTGGAGCTACCTGTCACCATCATGGGTCCCGCTGGCCAGCAAGCTGAAGGAGATTTGACCAGCTGACGAAGATAAAACTAGCGGCCGCAGAAAGTACAGGGAGCCCCTGCAAAAGCAGGCGGCTGCCCTGAGACAGAAAATGGCTGCCGTAACTGAGTCCACTGGCCTGCTGGGGGGGGAATACTCCCCCTAGGTCTTCATAAACTTACCCAGACAGCTTCTGCATCATACCAGGCTAATATAGCGGCGCAAGCGGGGGCAAATGGGGGACCCGGACCCGTGGTAAAAACAGACCGAAAAACAACAACAACAAAAAACCCAACGAACTCTCTCTGTAGTATACAGGCATATGGCCGTTGGTAACTAGGGGTTGACGGCCCATACTCATGTTCCGTGCCCCTTTGTTGCTCCTGAACCCCCACCTGAAAAAGGGAAACAAAAGGGAAATAAAAACCTAACTAAACAGCCCTTACTAGAAAATAATTTAAAAAAAAGACCAGGTCTGGGGAGCTCCCAGACCTGTGTCTTGCCTCCTACTGACACTAGCTAAAACTGATTACCTTACTTCCAGTGGGCTGGTATATCCTGCCAGAGAGGAGCAGACTCTTTTTTTTCCTAGTGTCAGTGCTTCCTAGTGGTGCCAGAACGTTAAACAGATTTGTAAAATACTTCTATTTAAAAATCTTAACCCTTCCCAGTGCTTAGCTGCTGTATGCTCCACAGGAAGTTCTTTTCTTTAAAAATGTATTTTCTGTCTGACCACAGTGTTCTCTGCTGACACCTCTGTCCATCCCAGGAACTGTCCAGATTAGGAGCAAATCCCCAAAGCAAAGCTATCCTGCTCTTGACAGTTCCTGAGACAGACATAGGTATCAGAAGAGAGCACTGTGGTCAGACCGAAAAACGACAAAAAACCCAACTCTCTCTCTGTAGTATACAGCAGCTGGAAGGATTAAGATTTTAAAATAGAAGTAATTTACAAATCAGTTTAACGTTCTGGCACCAGATGATTTAAAAAAAAAAAAAAAAAAAAAAAGTTTTTCAACGTAGTACCCCTTTAAGGCAAAGCTTGACAAACCCCATACTTCTCACCTGACCCATGACTTAAATGTACATCAAGGGTCGGGAGGAGGCTGACAAAAACCTAGGCACCAAGTTGACATTCTTAGTCCCCATGGCTACCTAGTGCCTAGGTTTTTGTCAGCACCTTTCTGACTCATGCCCCCATCATACCCGGAAGGTACTGGCTGCTATCTGCAGCTGACACCTGCCTGTTTTGTCGGACATCAGAGATCACTCAGTGTAAACTGTTTAAATGTTCCCTTTAAAAAAATAAAATAAAAAAACAAAAAATACACCACGCTAATAAAAAAAAAAAGTTGAAATCACCCCATTTTCCCCATTAAAGCGGTACTCCGGCGTTAAGACATCTTATCCCCTATCCTAAGGATAGGGGATAAGATGCCTGATTGCAGGGTCCCCGTTTCGCCCCCGTGTGACACATCACGCTCCGCCCCCTCAATGCAAGCCTATGGGAGGGGGCAGAGCGTGACATCACACGAGAGCGGAGCCGTGACGTCACTATGCTCCTTCCCCGTGATCGCTAGTAATCAGACCCGGAGCGAGCATGCTCTGGGGGTTGATTCTAACGGGGTGCGGCGTGGAAGATCAAGGGGGTCCCCAGCGGCAGGACCCCCGCGATCAGGCATCTTATCCCCTATCATTTGGATAGGGGATAAGATGTCTTAGTGCTGGAGTACACCTTTAAATAAAAAAATTAACGCATTTTGTATTAAATCATCACATTCCTGATATCCTGCACAGCTTAAACCACCCAAAAATTCCAAACTGTCAAATTTGCTGATCACATCACAGAATTTTTTTATTTTTTATAAAAAGTGATTAAAAATTCCAATACTATGCAAAAGTGGTCCCGGAAAAAACTACACCTCACAGGGCTATAAAATTTGCCATCACATAGCTCCGTAGGTGGAAAAATAAAAAGGTTGTAGTTGTAAAAATCCTGGCTTCTAACTATTTTTGCTCGCTCCTAGATTCAAAACAAAATTTGTCAAGCCCTGCATTGATGTATAGTAGAATTATTACATATTTTATTAAGCCTTGAGGACACCAGCACTGAAAGGGTGAATGACCAGATGGAGAGTGGTGGTGGTGGTGTTTTCCAGCACTAGCAAGGGGGCTTTGGCCACAAGGGAGGGTTTTATGTCACCCAATCAGATATATGTGTAATATACTAAGAATGCACACATCAATACAGTTTGTGACTGATGTTGCATATACCCAATGTCCTACTGACTTATTGTAGTGACTTTCCATACAGTAATTCTTCAATTTCCATCCCACATTACCTGACGTGGAATAACAAGATTCATTGAGCATGGCTGTACTCCTGCTTCTGGCTAAAGAAGAGTGTGTTGGTGTGAGCAATCGACTGACAATGTAATTTTCCATAGGACTAAGGTGCATGCGATGGGCTAAAGGATGAAAGCAAAGTAATGAACGTTAAAACAAAACATAAAAACACAATGGGTTAAACAAAATATGGAGAAAATTTTAAGGGAAAATGAAGAAATAAATGAAAGTTGAAATATGATAGAAACATTAAAAGAAAAGAAAAAATCTACTATTCTTTCCTCCTCCACAAGGAGTCTGCTGGCCAAGACTAGACGTCTTTACAGGGCTATGAAGTGACCTGATGAATGGATGAAATATATAAACAGACAGGAGCATGTCATCTATGCAGCGTTATCATATATAGAAGTACACTGTTCTATGCAGTGACAGGCTCCGGGCCTACAGTTAGTGAAATTGAAGCATTAACCCCCAACAATAAACATCATCTGCATAGGCTATGCAGAGCTGAATGCTAATCCATATCCTCGTGGCACATTGAGTCTTTATAATTGGTCCTGAAGGATGGACTGCAGTATTTGGCACCTACACGTGCTCCCCTTGATCAATCCTTGTTCTAGTCTGCTGCACAGCACCAAATAGAAAGCACTGCAACACATCCGGCTCGGGAAGATGCGCCTGTTCCACTCTTCAAGGTCGTACATTACATGTCAAACCCAGGAGCTAATGTTAGGATCTAGTTACACCTGGACTGTTACAATGCATTAGGTCATTGTGAACTGAACACTAACTGGTCTTAAAAGGGGTACTCCGCTGCCCCAGTGTCCGAAACATTTAGCTCCGAACGATGGGTGCGGGCTTCGGGGGTTGTGGCATCATAGCCACGCCCCCTCGTGACGTCACACATTGCCCCCTCACTGCAAGTCTATGGGAGGGGGCGTTACGCCCCCTCCCATAGACTTGCAGTGAGGGGGCATGGTGTGTCACAAGGGGGCATGGCTATGACACCAAAACCCCCGAAGCCCACTCCCAGCTTTCAGAACTAAATGTTCCGGACACTGGGGCAGCAGCGTACCCCTTTAAACTATAGGTCACTGTTAACAGTTAATTGTTCATATCTCACAAGAGTACTTCACATTTATCCTTTTAGCAAAGAACTTAAATCCATATGAAATAGGAACATAAAAACCTCCTATACAGAAAGCAGAGTTACTTGCAGATATACTTGTACAACCTAAAGATTACGCTGCAAAGGAGAAACCATTAACTGCACAAGATTTAATAATAGCTGGCACTATTTGACAGAAATAAGTTACATTAAAGTAAGCCAACCAAGAGGTAACATAAGGAAGAAGTCTAACATGTCCAGTTTTTCATAGAGTGTGCGCCACCAAGGTACGTCTCACCTAGTTCTCTGCTGTCTAACTATAGGACAGTGTTCATAAATCTACCTCAGTTATGGATTATGGTGGAAATTTATCAAAACCTGTCCAGAGGTAAAGTTGCCAAGTTGCCCATAGCAACCAATCAGATGGCTTCTTTCATTTTTCAGAGGCCTTTTCAATAATAAAAGCAGCAATCCGATTGGTTGCTATGGGCAACTCAGCAACTTTTCCTCTGGACAGGTTTTGATAAATCTCCCCCATAGTCCTTTAGGATATGGTGCCATCTAGTGGATTTGCTTAAAATAACATATCAAAGCACACCCAAGTTTGTACTGTGGATATACAAAACTTGCCATGTGACCATATACTTAAAGGGGTACTCCAGCCCTAATACATCTTATCCCCTATCCAAGGGATAGGGGATAAGATGTATGATCACAGGGGTCCTGCCGCTGGGGACCCCCGCAATCTGTCATCCCCCATCCAACTTTGTGAGCTCTCCACAGTGCTGGAGGCTCCGAGTGTGAAGCGTGCCTCACAAAGGTGGGTGCGGAATGACAGATTGCGGGGTTCCCCAGCAGCGGGACCCTCACGATCATACATCTTATTCCCTATACTTTGGATAGGGGGATAAGATGTATTAGGGCCGGAGTACCCCTTTAAAGTTAACCCCTAGCTTCAATCAAATGTACAAGAAATGTAAATTCCAGGGTATCATATATATATATATTATATATATATATATATTATATATATATATATTTTTTTTTTTTTTTTTTTTTTTTTTTTTCCCATGACTATTTTGTATGTGTGTTACAGACCCACAAGAATAACAGAAATACAGAGATTCTGTCCCCCTTATTATTACAGCTTCCACTAAACAAACTTAATTCTTAAAAGTATTTAGTCTTTTTTAGGTTTTAGGTCATGTGAACCAGTACGGTATAATGTGGCTCATGGGCCGGGCACTTGTTTATAAAGGGTGCACCAAGTTACAGCTTCACGCTATTGAGGAGAAAGTGGAAGAATCCAGATATGATGCAGTAATGACGCTTGAAAAAGCTGGACCATAGAAAGAAAGATAAAAAGCAGCAAAGGAAGATGGACAGGGGAGAGACAGTACACTTGCCTCGGTCAGGGGAATGTGTGATTGCAGCGGTGGAAGCGGAGAGCCTCTTACTGATGGGCGAGTCCACGTGCCTCTGCAGACTCATTGTAGAAGAGGATAGCTTGTCACAGGCTGCAGAGAGATGTATCAGACATTGAGATAAAATACTTCTCATGGAAAAAAAACACTGCTCATTTCATAGGTCTCCATTCCTTCTCCGGGATTAAATTGGCCAATGTCACAGAGGACTTTGGATACGGTTCTCTTATCGTCAACTAGCAGCAGCCCAAAATCAAAGATGTTAGTAACTTAAAGGGGTACTCCGCCCCTAGACATCTTATCCCCTATCCAAAGGATAGGGGATAAGATGTCTGATCGCGAGGGTCCCACCGCTGGGGACCCCCGCGATCTCCCTGTTGCACCTGGCGTTCGTCTAGAGCAGTGGTCTTCAACCTGCGGACCTCCAGATGTTGCAAAACTACAACTCCCAGCATACCCGGACAGCCAACGGCTGTCCGGGCATGCTGGGAGTTGTAGTTTTGCAACATCTGGAGGTCCGCAGGTTGAAGACCACTGCTCTAGAGCATCGAGTGCAGCGCCGCCGGAGACCTGTGACGTTACGGCCGCGCCCTGCTTGTGAGGTCACAGCCACGCCCCCTCAATGCAAGTCTACGGGAGGGGGCCTGACGGCCGCCATGCTCCCTCCCATAGACTTGAATTGAGGGGTGTGACCATGACATGAGCCTCCGCCCTGCATCGCCAGTCATACGGCATGGAGCGAAGTTCGATCTGTGCACCGGATGTCAGGGGTGCCGCAGCAGAGATCGAGGGGGTCCCCAGCAACGGGACTCCCGCGATCAGACATCTTATCCTTTAAATAGGGGATACGATGTCTAGGGGCAGAGTACCCCTTTAAGTCTGTAGGTAGGCTACACGGATAGCATTTTTTTTCTTATTTTGTTACCAGTAGGAGGCGCTCATCCAAGATACACACCTACGTGTTAAGCTGGGATACAACTAGTCATGAGAGATTGTGATATGTGGCCAGATTGGCACTAAATATCAATTAACAGGTGCATGGCCTGAAGGTATAAAGGAACATCATATATAAGGTATGGAGGTAGCTCACAACATGAGCAATCCAGCCACGGACCTATAATAGTAGTTATATCTGAAGTGCCATGTGTCTGTGGGCCAGATCCACAATATTGTACGGTATAAGACTTGACATATACAATGCGTTTCTAGGAGGTCACTAGTTTCTAGTGAATTGACTGGACCCTCATGAATATTTGGTTACTCCAAAAATTTTTCCCCCCTATCTCTGGTAGTGGGTGTACGTCAGGCCTTACGGGCAGAAACGCGTCACCTTTTACTGAATCCTGTATGTTTCCTATGGCAACCATGATGAATAAGAAGTTCCTTTTGAATAAAGAAGTTCCTTTTCACGAATTTGCACTGGACATTCTGCTTCTTGAGATTTTATTCTACTCTCGAGTGAGAAATCTATGTAGTATTGTAATATTTTAATACTTGGTAAGCAATGCAAAGCAGCAAGCAATATTATTGGTGAAAATATATTTATTTTAATATTTCTTTTTATTACTGTATCATATGATATTTCTTCCGTGACCACTTATAAATGTCATACCTTTCAGTGTAGAATATATGATGATATTCCTAGTATTCTGAGCTTGTTCCTTTCTCACACTAAACACCATCATTACAGTTACAAATCTCAGTTGTACATTTTATAAATCTACTTTTAAAAGGGGGATTTTATCCAAAGACATTTACAGAACATCCATAGGACTCCATCCTTAGAGCCTCACCACTGGGAGAAAAATGGCCACCTGATCGTGTTTTGCAGTTGAAGTCGCCTGGAATGGGCCACTAAGATGAGGAATAACCAAAAGAAACGTATTATGTCCTATTAAATGTTATAGAAAGGACTGAATTAGCTGAACAGGTCTTTCCCCTTTATGTATATCAGAGGGGAAAGCGGAAGCGGAAGCTGTTCAGTAGCACCATAGCTCAAATATGTAAAGAAAAGGCTCTAATTCATTTACGTTGTACAGACAAGTTTTAAGGAACAGCAGGGCTTCTAATTAACAGAACATGTTTTTTGTTTCTTTACTATAAGAGCAGTGAGACTACGAATCTCTCTACCACATGATGCTGAAATGGTTGATTTAACGTTCAAGAGGGACTTCTCTGGGAAAATATAATATATTACAAATTATGGACACTAGATTTTTGGGGAGAAAAAGCATTGATCCAGGATTTTATTCTGAGTTGTGAATTTATTTCTCCTGTCATGTGGCAACTAGCATCAGCCTCATAAGTGTTTTTTTTTATTTTTTTGTCTCTCTGGATCAACACACTAGGGCAACAGGTTGAACTTGATAGGATCTTGTCTTTCTTTATGTAACTGCTTTCAATCTGGCATTTAAAACCACTTCTTACAATTTGGGATGGTGGGGGGATAGTAAAAAATAAATTAATAATACTCTAGTCTTCCATATATGCTGATACATACTACCGTATATACTCGAGTATAAGCCGACCCAAATATAAGCAGAGGCCCCTAATTTCAGCCCAAAAACCCAGGAAAAGTTATTGACTCGACTATAAGCCTAGGGTGGGAAATACATCATTCCCCCCCCCCCCATGTAATCATCCAGACCCCCATCATCATCCCCCTCCCCTTCATCATCACCGTCTGTCAATCCCTTCATCAGTGGTCTTCAACCTGCGGACCTCCAGATGTTGCAAAACTACAACTCCCAGAATTCCCGGACAGCCATCGTCCACAGGTTGAAGACCACTGCGGCCTTCGTCATCATCCCCCCCCCTCCTCCCCCCCTTTCATCATCACCGCCTGTCAATCCCATCATCAGTGGTCTTCAACCTGCACGGGCATGCTGGGAGTTGTAGTTTTGAAACCTCTGGAGGGCCGCAGGTTGAAGACCACTGCGGCCTTAGTCATCATCCAGACCCCCCCTCTTGTTTTGTACTCACCTCCCCTCGGCGGGAAGATAGGGTGAGCTGGTCCGGGCTGGATGATGACGAGGGCCGCAGTGGTCTTCAACCTGCGGACCTCCAGAGGTTTCAAAACTACAACACCCAGCATGCCCGGACAGCCGATGGCTGAAAAATCGTGCTGAAAAACTCGGCTTATACTCGAGTATATACGATATATGCAGATTAATACAGTCACACAAGTAGAGGTCAGGTTCAGGTGAAGGGCAGCTGTAAGCATTGCAAATCAAGCAGAAATGGATAAAACTGCAGTATGAATTTAATTACCACAAAATCTTACAATGCTACAGAGAATTTTCTAATAAAAAGCACAATAAGCTGGAGATCAGCTGTGGACACAATGTAATAGATTTTGTGCCACTGATGAGCTTGCTGCATTATTCCCTAGATAATGTACTGGGGGATGGGGGATTATGACTAGGCAGGAAATCCTGGCACAGACAATCAATGCAAAATTCAGCAAAGACTCCAATGTCGTTCTAATGCTGTACATGACAATAAATGAGAAGTGCCATGTCACTCAGTTGTTGGACAAGTAAATATTATACCTGTCCCACATTATACCCATCCCATAATTTAATATTTATGATCCTTTGTAAATGCTCTACCTGGACTATTTTGAGAAATTTTGCTTATCTAGTTTCTTAGTTACCCCAAGATAACCAACGCAATTGGAAACTAATATCATTCCAGTTGAAGTTTTTGTTTGCTTTAACATATTTTGTATAAAAAGCAACTTTCCACTTGGAAAGTGACAAAGTTACCTTAAAGGGGTACTCCACTAGCCAGCGTTCGGAAGTAAATGCTCCGAACGCTGTTTTTGCGCTGCGTGGGTCGGCCATGCCGCTCGTGCCATCACAGCCACACACCCTCAATGCAAGTCTACGGGAGGGGGTTGTCACGAGGGGCGTGGCCAACCCCCGCAACAAGAAAACAGCGTTCGGAGCATTTACTTCCGAACGCTGGCCAGTGGAGTACCCCTTTAAGGGCATTAAGGTGTGAAGTCATATTAAATGGTGACTTAACGAGCAGGTAGGGCATGGGGCTGTGGGCTCCATTCATGTACACTCCAGGATGCCATCAGAGGCCTTGTGATTCACTTCCCTCTAGCCCTGCATGCCCCTTAGAAACATTGTTCTTTCTGCTCTTAATTAATTTAGGGAATCTCTTTGTGTGGCCCCCATTATTGGCCTTTTGGTTGGGGGACTCTAAAAGAGGGAATTGTGTGCACTTGTTTATAGTTGCTTTAGCTAAATTTTTCATAGGATCCTAAAAATTGTCAAAAAATGTCAAAGCTTTGTGCAAGCAGCATCAAAATTAAGCATATATCAGTGATGTGAGCATGATATGGAATGTATCACAAGACAGTATGAAACTGGCCTTCATGCACCATGCTCTGGATTCACGTGGAAACACAAACTGATGTACAATGTAAGGCTGGGTTCACACTACGTTTTCTCCCATACGGGAGCGCATACGGCCGGGGGGAGCTAAAACCTCGCGCTCCCGTATGCCTTCGTATGCGCTCCCGTGTGTCATTCATTTCAATGAGCCGGCCGGAGTGAAACGTTCGGTCCGGTCGGCTAATTTTTGCGCCGTATGCGCTTTTCCCCCGGACCTAAAACTGTGGTCAACCACGGTTTGAGGTCCGGTCGTAAAAGCGCATAGGGCGCAAAAAATGAGCCGACCGAACGTTTCACTCCGGCCGGCTCATTGAAATGAATGACACACGGGAGCGCATACGAAGGCATACGGGAGCGCGAGGTTTTAGCTCCCCCCTGCCGTATGCGCTCCCGTATGGGAGAAAACGTAGTGTGAACCCACCCTAAAACACAGGACATTGCTGTGGACACTGGTTCTGACCGAAACCCTGTTTAGAGTGCACAGCTGGGATTGTGATGGAGTTAATGTGACTGGAACACTTAAAGGCACAGTAATACTGCGCCCCGTATAAAATACCATTGGAGAACTCGTCAGCAGCAGCAGAGGTCACAGGCTCTGTATCTGGGGTGTTGGTAGTTAAATCTACCACAGGGGGTTGGGGGGTTTCAGATTCACCTGCACAGCACAAAACCAGAGTAAAACAACAAGAGGATAAAATAAATTCTATGGTAAAATAATTACATAATAGACTAATGCAACAAAAAGAATCAAGGTTAAAAAGACTATATGCAAATAAGTAACAAAAACACAGCAGTGAAACAGTTAATAATTCCCGGCCTAGCTTCACTGAGGGCATTACATCACATCTATTTCTGTACCCTCATATACTATTCTGCAGCATGATAACTGACTGGTGACTTAACACATTGATGTCCAGTGTAATAAACAACACTTATTTAAGCAGTGTTATATCTACTGCACTGAATAATAGTAATGCTGATGTTAGTAAAAGATACAATACAGCAAAGAGAAAACACACAAGCACAGTAAAGGAAGTAGTCCACCTCTGTTGAAGAACAAAGCAGTAAACAGAGTAAACCGGTGACTTTTAAATAAGCAATAACCTTGACATATGCAGGGAGGACACGTTGTGCTAACGCCTCTCAGATGCACCTGTATTCTTTCCTATGAGAAATGACTTTTAAAGGGCTGCATTGCAGGCAAGAAGGACTCACCATCTCTTCCAGATCCGGCTACCAGGGCCCCACCCCAGGACCATCGCTTCTGCTTCTGTTCCAGCTGTTGACTGCGTTCTTGGGAGCGTCTCATCATAGCCTCCAGTCGCTCCTAGGCAAATATGCACACAGATTAAAGTTGGTTCTGCTAGCTGCGATCCAGATACAGAGTCTGTTAGGATAACTGGAGAGCAAATAAGTCCTGGATGGGTTTTAAGATTGCAGACTCTAAGGAGAATGAGATGATCGGACTCCAGAAAAGGAGGCGGCTGCTTTGATCCTCATCACAGGAAGCGTCACTAGAGGGGATGTAGTAGGTAAATAACACAAGTTGCATCACTGATTTCAGCAGCTGGTCCCTGCGGAGCTGCAGCCAATGATGGTCCCTTCAGATGAGAGGCGCTTTGACAGCATTAACTCATTCAGGGCAGAATAGGACTGGTACTGCTCAGCCTTCAGACATCACACAGACACAAAGACCAAGAAGGCAGAGGCAATGAGAACAGACGTACAAAAAGAAGAAAATTCTCTTAATAAAACGAGCAATTGTCCATAGCAACCCATCAGCATGCAAAGAGGCTCTTTGGCTAAGATACACTAGCAATCTACTAAACTATATCAAAATTTTAATATAATAAAAAAAAAAAAAACATAGAATGTGTCGGCAGATAAGAACCATTTGGCCCATCTAGCCTGCCCAATAATCTGAATAATATCAATAGTCCTGATCTTATATGAAGGATAGCCTTATGCCTATCCCATGCATGCCTCAATTCCTTTACTGTATTTGCAGCTACCACATGTACACCGTCACTCATTCTGGCTTGTTATGAAACTTAAAAATTATAGTTGTGTTCTGCAGCCCTTCTTAAAGGGGTACTCCACTGGCCAGCGCGGTACTAAATGTACTGATCGCTGTTTTCGCTCTGCGGGGGACGGCCACGCCCCCTTGAGATGTCACGACCATGCCCTCTCAATGCAAGGCTATGGGAGGGGGCGTGACGGCCGTCACGCCCCCTCCCATAGATTTGCATTGAGAGGGAATGGTCATGACGTCACGAGGGGGCGTGGCCGTCCCCCGCAGAGCGAAAACAGCATTCAGTACATTTAGTTCCGCGCTGGCCAGTGGAGTACCCATTTAATTGAATGTTGCATTATAGACACACACAGTTGTGGACACATTGTACCAGGATTGTGGTGGCATCGTATTATGCTGCATCAGATCACTATGTAGCGATAGCCAAGTGAACTAATATATATTATAAAAAGGATCTATTCACACCCACCGGATCCGCTGTGGATTTGAAGTTGATCCACAGTCACAGATTTTACAAAGCAATCAAAAATACATAAGAACTGACTTGAAAAATCTGCAGTCGAACATATACAAATTCTGGACATTACAACTTGAAATCCTTTGTGGATGCTGTGTGTGTGAATACATGCTAACTCAGATACTACATACACATTTCTTTACCATCACTGCGTAAAACACATCTCAAAGAATGCAAATTTAGGCGGACTGTCTTCCAATCCACCATATTTAGCAAACTGTTTGAGAAATTCTGGAATTTGTAAAGACAGCCTAGTGTAAATTTAGACTTTGCTTACTTCAAACCAGAATTGTGCGCCAAAATTGTGGCACAGCTAGGCCATGCCTGATATTCCCAGAGCCAGACCCCTTTGTAGAGGCCACACCCCAAATGGGAAAAGTGTTTACAATTGAAAACAAACATGGTAAATGTCATGTAAGGGTGCATTTACATCATGATTTTGCTATACAGTTCCCCTATACTATTTTGTATAAGTAAAACGTAGACATCCCATGTAGAAACGTATGCAACAAGATGCATCTGGTTGTATACGTTTTTGGTCGTTTACGGTTTTGTGTGTTTTTTTACCGTATACAAAACTGCAGTCTACTATGGCTTGTTTTCCTGTTTAAAAACCGTATACGAACAATATACTTTATATTTTATTTTATATTAACAATGAAGTAAATGAAAAACGGATGTGTCTGCAGTGCCGTAAGGTTTTAGGGATACATTTTTTTCTTGTACGTGGCAACAATTGAAACTTTATTGTCCTAAAGTGTTAAACGTATACTTTTTTGGTTATCACAAAAACTGATGCAACCAGCCCTGTAAGTTCATATAGTATACGTTTCAATACGGTTTTTCACCCGGACCAAAAACCATGGTAGGCTACGGTTAAAAAAAACTGACAAAACCATACATGATGCAAAACGGACACAATCTGATGCATCTTTTGGCATACGGTTTTCAATGAAGAGTCAAAGCATACAGTTTTCAAATTGAAAACGTATACGGGAACTGTATTGCAAAAACGTGGTGTGAACCCAGCCTAAGAGGTTTTTTTTTTTCTCCAGAAATGTACCACTGTATTCATCACTATTTCTGAGTTAGGCTGTATTCACACCATGAGTGCAGCCTACAGTTGCCGGATCCGGCTGGGGGAGTATACTACGGTTTTAGGTCCGGTCACAAAACCGGATAACGGGCAGAAATGAGCCGACCGGAATCACTGTTTGACTCCGGTTGGCTCATTTAAGTAAATGGATTTCAGTGCTGGTCCGGCTGGGGTACGGAAGAGCCTGGTTTTCCCCTCTGCCAGCTGGATCTGATCAAACATCAATCGTGATGTGAATGCAGCCTTAGTTGTAGTTTGTATTAGAGATGGGCGGTATGACCAAAAATGTGTATCACGGTATTTTAGAAATTTATGGCGGTTCCACAGTATTTAACAGTCTCTCTCTCCCCCACCCCCCCCCCCCCCCGCCCCCTCAAAAAAAAAAAAAAATCATGTGACCCGCGAGCGCTGATCTGCTTCTCCCCCCCACCCCCCCATTAATTATCAGCCCAGTGCTGTGCTGTCCCCATCAGGGAACTAATCACATGTCACCCGCAAGTGCTGCCCTCCTTGTCCTTCTGTTTGTTGCGGGCTGCCGGCGCAGGAGATCTGTACTGTATGCTGTAGCCCTATGCCCGGGTTGCAAAAGATAAACAAAATAAACTTTAACTCCCCTTCCTATGTCGGTCTCACGCTCTTCCTGGGGACGGGAACATCGGAGACCCATCAGCCTATCACCGGCCGCAGCGATGTTCCGCCTCGGCCGGTGATAGGCTGAGCCCACTGTCATGTAAGAAGCCTGCCAGAACTCCTTACATGACAGTGAGCTGAGCCTATCACCGGCAGAGGCGGAACATCGCTGCGGCCAGTGATAGGCTGACGGCTCTCCAAAGTTCCCGTCCCCAGAAGCTGGTGAGGCCGGTAGCTGACCAATGGGGCAAGGCGAGTTAAAGTTTATTTTGTTTATCTTTTGCAGCCCGGGCATAGGGATACAGGGTAAAGTACAGAGTTCCAGCGGCCCGCAACAAACAGGAGGACGAGGAGGGCAGCGCTTGCAGGGGGACTAGATTAGTTCCCCGTTGGGAACAGCGCAGTGCAGGGCTGATAATTGGGGGGGGGGGGGGGGAAGAGAAGCAGAACAGCGCTCGCGGGTCACATATGATTAGTTCCCCGATGTGGGGACAGCGCAGCGCTGGGCGGATAATTCATTCCCGGAGGGGAGGGGCCAAACCAGTATTGCAGTATGGGGAAAAATTCATTTTGTGCAGGACAAAAATTTCGATATTTCACCGAGCACTAGTTTGTATTATAATCCAGAGTTGCACACAGTCGTACTGATTGTGAGAGAGGAAACAGTCCACTCATGTGTAGTCAGACACAGCTCTAAGAATGCTTAGCTGAGCTCTTATAATGAAATGGAGTTATTTTATCTATGCTCACGCTCTTTTTGCACTGCAATTTCTTTAACCTTCATCACTGATGAATGCCTCCTACGTTCACCACTATAAAGGCATACAAAGCCATCTGTTGCCCACAGACTCAAGATACAGAAATATTTCACTGTATAGAATAGCACAATCAATTATGCTATTCTATACAACCCAAAAAAAATAAAAATTAAAACATTTGGATACATTTGACGTACATTGCATTTAGAAAGTCTCCAGAACCTTTCACCATTTTTACAATTTGTTGTTATGTTCGCTCCTTTGTGCTTTCCCTATAAGCTGACCAGTCCCCCTGTCCCAGCCCCCACTTGATCACAGGTTGTCTGGTTACTGTGTGACAAATACCTATTTGATGCTTATACAGTACTAGCAAAACTATTACAGACAGATAGATTGGGTTTTAAGAAGAACACTGGAAGTGAATTAAAGAGACAGGGAAAGGTCACAAAGCTTGACTCTAGAGGGACCAAGCAAATTGGAGGTTACTATGACACCCTCACACAGTCAATGATTTCTTTCCCTTAAACGTTGACTGTAAAAGCATGAAATTTCTCAGATGAGTATAATACTAGCATTGCAGGGAAACTGCTGGGCCCCTGGGGGTAAACGCTGCTTTTAGTAGAGACTTCCCTGAAAAGACAAGACATCAGCATACTGATGAGGAGTGAAAAAACATGACTTGCATCTACCGCATGACAAATGCATTGCAAGTAAATAAGATTGTTACACTCCTATTTCTTACAATGCTGACTTCATAAGAAATGGAAGGAAAGTAACAGAGCTTTTCAAGAAGACACAGTTTGCACTTTCCAGTACCCTACACTACTGTCCACTGGATCTATAGAAGGGCATCAGGTTTCCAGCGTAGAGGACCTCAACTATCTTCATGTGGTTTAGTGAAACTAGAAAAACTAATTTAGTAGGCTTTTCAACATTGTAACCACATTTCACATAGACAATACTACAAAGACTGTTGCCATGTGGCACCTGAGACCAGCTGTCTATAGACCGGCATGGGTATTTCACTGGTAAATCCTCGTTATTACTAGAGTGCATGTACTGACTTCATGTCTAGTTGTGACTCCCTGTACTATAGTACAGTTCTACATGTTTTGTATTGTTCTTTACCTCTTCCAGATGAGCAGTCTCTTCAGTATCCCTTTTTTTGTATACAATTTTTTATTTTTTGCTCTGTGTACTGTACAGGACCCTGAAGAAGCTCCTATTCTCAACTTAGAAAGTGATCATAAGGTTTCCAGCAGTCATTTCTCTTATAGGTTTCTTAATGTTGGGAGTCCTCTTAACAAATCTATCCAAGCTAACCTCCAATTGGAGGCTGGGAAATACCCCATACCCCCTTGATGACACAATGAGAAATTGACACAAATGGGAAGGGTGGTTGAACAAAAGAAGGCTACATACAGGATGCCACAGTGTTCAGACACTTCACCATTTGGCTGGAAGTGCTCATAGACTGACAGTTTGCCCCCTGCTTGCCAAGTTACCTAGTTTCATGTTTAGCCCCGATCAACATCCCAAAAATGAATTATGCATTTACCAATACAGTGATCCCCCAACTTACAACGGCCTCTACATACAATGGTCTTTTCTGTACCATTGTAACTTGAAACCAGACTCAACATAAATAGTAACATAGTTCATAAGGTTGAGAAAGAAAAAAAAACCTATAACCCTAATGAGTCCCTACTCAGTTGATCCAGAGGAAGGCAAAAAACCCTCATACTAGAGGTCAAAATTCCTTCCTTCTAGTATACATAACCAGCGATGTTATTATTCTCCAAAAAATGCATCCAGACCCCTTTTGAACACTTTTACAGAGTTCACCATGACCACCTCCTCCGGGAGAGAATTCCACAGCCTCACTGCTCTTACAGTAAAGAACCCCCGTCTGTGCTGGTGTAGAAACCTTCTTTCCTCAAGATGTAGAGGATGCCCCCTTGTTATAGATAAAGTCCTGGGTATAAATAGATCATGGGAGAGATCTCTGTACTGCCCCCTGATAGTTATACATAGTTATTAGGTCTCCCCTAAGCCTTCTTTTTTCTAAACTAAATATCCCCAATTCTGATAATTAGAGATGAGCGAACTTACAGTAAATTCGATTCGTCACAAACTTCTCGGCTCGGCAGTTGATGACTTATCCTGCATAAATTAGTTCAGCTTTCAGGTGCTCCGGTGGGCTGGAAAAGGTGGATACAGTCCTAGGAGACTCTTTCCTAGGAATGTATCCACCTTTTCCAGCCAACCGGAGCACCTGAAGGCTGAACTAATTTACGCAGGATAAGTCATCAACTGCCGAGCCGAGAAGTTTGTGACGAATCGAATTTACTGTAAGTTCGCTCATCTCTACTGATAATCTTTCTGGGTACTGTAGTCCTCCCATTCCCCGTATTACCCTGGTTGCCCGTCTTTGAACCCTCTCCAGCTCCACTATATCTTTCTTGTACACTGGTGCCCAGTACTGTACACAGTATTATATGTGTGGTCTGACTAGTGATTTGTACAGCGGTAGAATTATTTCCTTGTCATTGGCATCTATGCCCCTATTGATGCACCCCATGATTTTATTTGCCTTGGCAGCATCTGCCTGACACTGGTCACTACAGCTAAATTTACTGTTAGCTAAAACTCCTAAGTCCTTTTCCATGTCAGTCGTCCCAAGTGTGCTCCCATTTAATACATAATCCCAGCCCGAATTTTTCCTCCCCATGTGAATTACCTTACATTTATCAGTGTTGAACCTCATCTGCCACTTCCCAGCCCAAACCTCCGACGTATACAGATCCATTGACAGTGCACTGTCCTCTATTGTGTTTACCACTTTACAGAGTTTAGTATCATCTGCAAAAATTGCTACTTTACTATTCAACCCCTCTACAAGGTCATTCATGAATATATTAAATAGAACAGGACCCAAAAATGACCCGTGGTACCCCACTAGTAACTGTCACCCAATCAGAATAAGTACCATTAATAACCACCCTCTGTTTCCTATCACTGAGCCAGTTACTTGCACACATTTTTTCCTAGTCCAAGCATTCTCATTTTATGCACCAACCTTTTATGTGGCACCGTATCAAATGCTTTGGAAAAATCCAGAAATACAACATCCAGCGATTCCCCCTGGTCCAGTCTGGAGCTCACCTCCTCATAAAAGCTGATCAAGTGAGTTTGACAGGACTGAACCCTCATGAAGCCATGCTGATATGGGGTCATACACTTATTTTTATCAAGATACTCCAAAATAGCAGCAAACACAAGAAGGTAAGTAGCACACCAGGATAGCTTGAAAGAAAAATCAAGGGTTTTATTCCGTGTATATTAACACATAGCAAGGGAGGACACAAATGCAGTGGGCAAATAAAATGGCCCATTTTATTCGCCCACTGCATTTGTGTCCTCCCCTTGCCGTGTTTTAATATACACTGAATAAAACCCTTGATTTTACTTTCAAGCTACCCCGGTGTTCTGCTTACCTTCTTGTGTATGCTGCTTTCAAATGAATTGATTTCCTTGAGTCGTGCACCCATGGGTGTGAAAGGAAGACTCCACACCTATTACCGAGGCATCAGGCTCCTACTACAGGAACAGATAAGTCTATTTACCGTATAGTTGCTTTGTTTGCTGTGCCACATTTTTTTCTACACTGCATGCTTACTATAAAATAGTATATCTCAGAAAATCTTCAAACAATTTACATACATCGGGAAAACTATAAGGCCATTATTCCACAGGGTTAGAGAACATCTCCGATCTTTGAAAACAGGGACAGGTGCTGCACGCTTTATTAATCCTATGAATGTAATACATGGTGGCAATCCCGATACTTTAACATTTACAGCCCTAGAAAGGGTGGATAAAGTAATAAGATTTGGAGATAAAAATAATCAACTTCTTCAAAAGGAAGCTTATTGGATTGTTCACCTTAACGCAACAGGACCATTATGTCTGAACGACCGGAACGAAATGGGTGATTTTTTGCACTGATATAAAAGGGTTAACAATCCAATTCATTCCGCCTTGCAGCATAGTCCGTGTCTTACAGGAGGTAGAGAAGGTTGCTGTTGTGTCAAATTGTACTTACCTTTTACGATGCTGTCTTTTAATTCTTTTCTTATTGCCTTGTATGCTTTAAAGAATGTTTACCTGTTACCTAGGATACCCTTCCGGCAGGGTCCTTTTTAAGCACACCTCTCTACCTATGATGCGAGTAAGGGGCCTTATGAAGCGCTTGTAGCATGAGACTGGTCCGTAGCCCACAAACACTCCCCCATGTCGTCACCCTGCACTCTGTCCTTAAGTGATACGAAATAAAAAGAACATTTGAAGAGCAACTAACATGGTGAGTGCACTTGAATTTTTCCTTGCTATTGGAATTAACATACAACGATGATTCCAAAAGAAATGTAAGGGTGGCACTCACCACTTCTGATATTCAATCGTTGCTCTTTATTGTCAGACTGTACAAAGTGCAGACTGTACAGTTTATCTGGCACTGCATACAATTAGCCTGACTAATTGTCTGATAAAGTAGCTCCGAGCTACGAAACAGCTGTCACACCGGTTTGGAGAAAGGTCCCGCACTGCCGTCCGCCGCGGATCCACCTGCACTCTGCACTTTGTACAGTCTGACAATAAAGAGCAACGATTGAATATCAGAAGAGTGTCGAGTGCTATCCTTACATTTCTTTTGGAATCATTTTATGGAAGCGATTTGTGCTGTATGGGAGAGAGCACCACCTGCCCTTAATTGCATGACTCCCACGAGTTCACTTGAGGCTGTAGGACAGTAAAGCCTAGCCAGGCTAATTGTATGCAGTGCCAGATAAACAGTTTTTTTGATTGCACAAATTTACATACAACGGAGGTTAAACTATCAGGCTTATAATTCCAGGTGTCACCTTTTTTTTTTTACCCCTTTTTAAATATTGGCACCACATTTGCCATGTGCCAGTCTTGGGGAACAGTCCCTGTTCCTATAGAGTCCTTTTTTTTAGTTTTTTTTTTTTTACATATTTTAAATTTTTTTCTATAGCTTTTTAATGCTTCTTCACTGCCGTCCTGTTTTAGTAGTTTAAATGCTTTATTTTTGTCATTTATTGCCCCCTTAAAATTTTTATTCATCCATATTTGTTTTCTTTTATTTCTGACCCTTTTCATTTCTTACTTTTTTTATGTAAGGATTTGCTTTATGTGTATTAGTTATCTACTTATTTTTCCTTAATCCTCACTTTTTCCTATTTTTGGATGACCTATTGGGGCTTCAGAACAAATAACCAGGTTTCCATAGAGTTATGGTCTCAACATTCAATGGTTTCAACATGAAATGAATATTGTAACTTGAGGGACTACTATATGTATGTTGGTGCAGTCATATCAGTCAAATGCATCCAAAGTTTCTTGTGCATCTTGCATATCTTAAGGTTAGGGTTATGTTTTATTACTGGCTAGCTTTCCTTGTTTGTAATTTTAATTTATAAAACGTTTACTGATTTACTGATCGGAAAGTCATTTACTTGTAGGATTTTAGTTTGTAAGGGTAACGGGACAGAACCAGTGCAGACATCCATATTGAAAGAAGAGAATGTTCTGTTTTGGGGGGTTTGCTTCGCCTCCAAGTCTGAACAGAAAAAAAAAACACAAGGCCAGCTTGATTTAAATGCTAAACAAACTGCAACAAAGCAAAGTTATTCAACAAGTAACCTAAATACCAAGTGTGGCTGGGATATGAAAAACAACAGACATGTTCAGCTATTTTCAGGCAACGTGAAGTGTTGCTTACCCATAAATTTATGTTTATGTTTTTAGGGTTACTTTAATGTAATTGGAGAGCAGATGGTCTTCAAATACATGTTGTGACAAAGTATGTGTCATCACAGATCAGTGGGTTTCCTTTTTTTAAATCCTTTTAAACCCTTTAATGTTGCAACGATTTTTTAATTTCGGCACTTTTTTCTCCTAGCCTTTTAAAATTCATAACTCTCAATTTTCACCTACAGGGCCATATGAGGCTTGTTTTATGCAGTACCAATTGTACTGTGTAATGACATTACTCATTTTACCACAAAATCTACGAGACCCAGAAAAAAAATTGGGGGGTAAAATTTAAAAAATAATAAAAAATAAAATAAGAACGAAAAGTTGCAAAATTGCTTTATTTTGTAGGCACATATGATTACTACGATACCCAGTTTATATAGGTTTTGTTTTATTTTACTACTTGAAAAAAAAAAAAAAACTTTTGTACGAAAATTAGTATGCTAAAATTGGTCCTCTTGTGACTCATAACCGGTAAATACTTTTTTGTATATTGGGCTGTATGATGGCTCTTTTTTGCATCGACAACTAAAGCTTTTATTTGTACTATTTTTGTTTTGATGGGACTTTTCATATTTTTTTTCTGGTATATGAAGTGACCATAAATCAGCAATTCTGACTGGTAGAGATCCTTCAGCCTTCATTCACCTGATAATGACCACACAATGGTTCTGGTTAGCCCCCTAAGAACCCACCACCACCCGAATTTTTGCTCTTTAGTTCCTGGGATTAAATTTTATAGCAAAATCTAAATGGTTAAGGATGGGCATGAGTATGATCGCTGTTGCCCTATATTAGCACCCGTTTTTCACAGTCTATGAAGCGAGCACAGCTCCTGTGCTCCCTTCAAAGATGGTTGGTTAACACAAAATGCAAACATTTTGCATTAACGTATTCCCACCCATTACATAGCTATATGTCATAGGGTGGAAAAGGGTTAAGTTACAGCCAGATACAGTTCTCCTGTATTCATGTTAAAGCCATGAAAAGTTCCGCCAGTTTATGTAGAAATGACTACAATCCCCTGAACACAAGAAGCCTCCATTGACTGCAGACTATGGGATGTAGTTGGGCTATCAAAGCTTGGTACAATAACTCCTACATCACTGTATATTGCCTTTTTACCTATAAGCAGGCACATTTTCACTTCGGCTAGGGTCACCCACACACTGGTAGCTGAGGTGTGGTGTTCTTGGTGCCAACTTTTATTTATAGACATTTCTGAAAAACACTTGCTGTGTGTGGGTGACCATTATCCTATTGAAAAATGCCATTCATTTGGAAGCCAAGAGAGGCAACATGTGGCCACAAAATGTCCTGCACATATCACTGAGCTTTGTAAAAACACAATACTGCACAAATCCAAAGGGTCTCTCCAGCAGGGTGGACAGTCTCAGTACTTAGAGTTCCATTAAAGGGGTACTCCGGTGAAATTTTTTTATTTATTTAAATCAACTGGTGCCATAGTGTTAAACAGATTTGTAAATTAAAGGAAAACTTGGATACCGCTAACACCAGCGTTGAATATCCTCCACACCTGTGCTGCGGACCAGCCGGTACCGCCCTCGGCAACTCTGGATACTAAGAAAGAACTTTGTCCGGCACTGGAGGTATGGATTAAAAGGCTTGTCTTTATAGGTAAACAGCAGTTCACATACAGATAGATGGTCTGACGCGTTTCGCCCAGTGCAGGGCTTAATCGTAGACTGACCCTACGATTCAGCCCTGCACAGGGCGAAACGCGTCAGACCATCTATCTGTATGTGAACTGCTGTTTACCAATAAAGACAAGCCTTTTAATCCATACCTCCAGTGCCGGACGAAGTTCTTTCTTAGATTTGTAGGAACTGTCCAGGGTAAAAGAAAATCCCCATAGCAAACATATGCTGTTCTGGACAGTTCCTAAAATGGACAGAGATGTCAGCAGAGAGCACTGTGCTCGTGATGTCAGCAGACAGTTCTGTGTTTCAAAAAGAAAAGAATTTCCACTGTAGTATTCAGCAGCTAATAAGAACAGGAAGGATTAAGATTTTTTTAATAGAAGTTATTTACAAATCTGTTTAACTTTCTGGCACCAGTTGATTTAAAAAAAAATAAAAGTTTTTCACCGGAGTATCCCTTTAAACTCTTAACCATTACTTTCAAAACACACACAATGGGCCATCCGGTAATTGTATAGGTATAATGAGAGTTTTACTCACAATCAAGCAGAGCATTTTCCATTCATTTATGCTTTTATTCATATTCTTTTTTCACGTCTTCAAAGACTAAGTGCAAGTATGTTTCCCAGGACATGGCACAACATTTTGGGGGAGGAGACCCCTTTACTCATGCGCAAAAAGGATGACGTTGTGCCATGGCCCGGGAGACGCAGATAATGTGATCTACTTCTGCTATGTACTTGCACTTTATGCCTTTGAAGTCTTGAAAATAAAACTCATTATGTGAATCCAGGTAGAGAAAACAGACATGGCTGCACATCCACAATTTTGTATTTTGATCTAATTAATTCTCAGCATGAATTCAAAAACTAACAGCTTGTTAGTATGCATTTTGATCACAAGCCCACTCGCAACGTCAAGGCCACCTATTAAGAGTGGGTCCCTAACGTCCCTAGCATAAAATTGAGCAGCACTGGGCGGCGACCACCACACCCGCAACACCAGTGCCCACAGGGTGAACGACCCACTGGCAGAGCGGCTCCAATCCACTCAAACCAGTCTCTGGGCCGCACCTCCCCACAGACACAGCGCCAAGGCAGCAGTGGATGCCACACAGCACCACACCAGTGTGAACAAGGTGTAAAAGCTCACTTACCATGTGCTTTCAGTCAGGCTGCCAGAAAATGAAAGGGCCCTGTGTAGCTACCTGCTACTTATATACGTTTTGGCTGAGGGGGGTGGGGCCGAGTGCAGGCCAAGTGAAAACAAAAAAGGGGGTGATAGAATACACAATGTGAATCCAGGTAGAGAAAACAGACATGGCCACACATCCACAATTTTGTATTTTGACCTAATTGCTTCTCAGCATGAATTCAAAAACTAACAGGTTGTTAGTATACATTTTGATCAAAAGGTACAAGCCACTCGCCACATCAAGGCCACCTATTAAGAGTGGGTCCCTAATGTCCCTAGCATAAAATGGTGCAGCACTGGGTGGTGACCACCACCGCCGCGACACTAGTGTGGGGTGGAGTGGCCCAGAGCCAGGGGCTTTGTCGGGCAGCAGTGGGGTTGCCTGGCCACTGGGTTGCTCCCCCTGTGGGCATGGTGTGTCTGAGGCAGTGGTCGCCGCCCGGCGTTACGCCAGTTTCCTTGACGTGGCAAGTGGGCTTGTACTTTATCAAAATGTATACTAACAACCTGTTGAAAAAAATACCAGCGTGGAATGTGCAGAAAGTCCCATTTATAGATTAAAATCAGAAACACAGGTCAGGGAAAAGTCCTGTGTTTCCCTAACCTATGTTTCAGATTTTTTTCAATAAATGGGACTTTCTGCACATTCCACGCTGGCATTTTTCTCCTTGTGATTTGGTGTTGCCGCGCACCTGCCGTGTCGTGGACGGGACTCACAGCTGGTGAGCTGATCTACCTCTCTCTCTACTAACAACCTAGATAAAATGACTCGGCACGCAAGTTGAGTGCCGAGTCATTTTATCTACTATTGATGGCCTGGGAACCTACTCGTGCAACGAGAAAATAGGAGAGTGCCATATTTCTCTCTACTAACAACCTGTTAGTTTTTGAAATTATGTTGGGAAGCAAGTAGATCAAAATACAAATGGTGGATGTGCGGCTGTGTTTCTCCATTTGTGCAAAATGCTCACTGAGCTGTTTGTGTACCTCTTACCACTACTGGGGGGGGGGGGGGGTGACAGACTACCTCAATTGCTCGTGATGATCTGGGGAACCATCGACAGTGTGTGTCATTCCACAGCCAGAGTCAGCGCTAGCCTAAGGCAGCTAAAGTGGCTGCCTTAGGGTGCTGGCGGTGGGGGGTGGAAAAATCTGAATCCCCAGCCACTGGCAGGGGATTCGGATCATAGACTGCGCCCCCACATCGCTTGTCGACGGGCAGTATGACCGAGACATCCCTGCATCCTGAATGATCTTTTCAGGACGCAGAGATGTCCCAGTCTTCTGCTGGGGCTGGGTGCGCGGACACTTTAAACTCCCTGAGGCTGCCGGGAGACCGGAAAGAAGGAGTGGCGTTCCACCGTGGAGGAAGGAGACATGCAGCGGAGCTAATTATAACAGCATGGCAGAGCTAATTATAATGGCAGAGGTAATTATAACAACATGCTGCCTTCTGCTCCTCTCCAATCTATGGACCTCCTTCTACTCACCATAGGTCCCGGACCAGAGGACCAGTGGTCAGAGCAGTGGCGGACTCACGGAGGGGTCACAACTGCGCTCTCGATCCCCCCCAGGGTACAACCCCCGCACCACCACCCCCGATGGTCACTCACTCACACATGCCAGTGGGGTGAGTATTTAGGATGAAAGTTATAGGTTTTGGCGCAGCTGTAGAGCCGTAGGATCTATTGACATGCTGGGAGTTATAGGTAGTAACTAGAACCCCTAGCATGCCTTGATACAGCCTATGGCTCTGCAGCTGACCTAAAACTACAACTTCCAGCATGTTACACCATGTACTAGTATAGTAAAGGTTATGGTGCAGCATGCTTGGAGTTGTAGTTTTTGGTCAGCTGCAAAGGTATGAGGGAATGCTAGGTGTTGTAGTTAGTAACTGCAAGTCCCAGCATTCTTTGCCCCAGCCTATGGCTCTGCAGCTGACCCGAAACTTCAACTCCCAGCATGTTGCACTATATAACAGAATAGTAAAGGTTATGGTGCAACATGCTGAAAAAAAAAAAGTTCCTGTCAGCAGAGCAGAGCCTACTCGCCGTCCGATCAGAGCTCTGATGCTCCAGCCATGCTCTGCAGGCTGGAGCAGCAAAGCACCGATAACACCGATCAATGTTATGCTATAGCATTGAACAGTGTATGCAATCAGTAGTCCTCTATGGGGACTATAAAAGTGTGTAACAAAATAAAAATAAAAATAAAAAAAAGTTCATGTAAATTAACCCCTTCCATAATAACATATTCACCCACCTTTTTCCCATAAAAAAATTTAAACAACAAACATTAGTATCGCCGCGTGCGTAAATGTCTGAACTAAAAAAATATAATTTTAATTAAACTATACGGTCAATGACTTCCATGTAAAAAATTCCAAAGTCCAAAATTGCGTATTTTTGGTCCCTTTGTATACCATAAAAAAAAAAGCTATAAAAAAGTGATCAAAACAAAAATGGTACTGAAATACTTTGGATCACTGTGCAAAAAATAAAAAAATAAAAATAAATAAAAAGAGCCCTCATATAGTCCCGTATGCGGAAAAAAAAAAAAATCTATAGGGGTCAGAAGATGACAATTTTAAACATACTATTTCTGGTTCATAGAGTAATTTTTTTTAAGTAGTAAAAATTAAATAAAACCTACATAAATTGGGTATCGTTGTAACCGTATGGACCTACAGAAGATAGATCAGGGGTAGTTTTTACCAAAAAAATGTACTGCGTAGAATCGGAGGCCCCCCCCCCAAAAAAAATAATTACAAAATGGCTTTTTTTTTTGCCCCACAAATTTTTTTTTCTGGTTCCGCCATTGATTTTGTGTTGAAATGAATGGGTGTTAAAATTGGAGGTGCAAAAAACAAACCCTCATATGGGTCTGTAGGTGGAAAATTGAAAGTGCTATGATTTTTAGAAGGTGAGGGGAAAAAAATATGAAGGTGCAAAAATGAAAAATGGCTCGTTCCTTATTTAGCTGTGTCCACACCCACCTACCTGCCTGTACAACTACCTTTACTATCTACCTACTGGCAATAGCTACCAGCACTATCTACTTACCACCACCACTTACCTGCACCATCTACTTACCTACCTGCACTATACCTACCAACGCTATCTACCTACCTACTTACCGGTGAAGAAAACTGTTCCCTGTAGAGAAATTTGTCCAAGCAGCTGATTACAAATGCTGAGTCAGCAAAGCCACTGTGATTGATTCACACGAGACACCCCCCCCCCCATACTATTGGCTGTTGGGGAGGGGGGGGGTGCAGCCTCGTTCGGCTCATTATTTGTCACCAGCTCCCTAGACACATTTCACTACACCCCCATCTCTGCGTTCTCACAGTGGAATAAAGCAAACTGTATTCTCTCGGAGAGTGGCGATATCAGGGCAGAGAACAGGGATGTTGAAAACTGTATCCCCGCTGCTGCAGCTCGCTCTCGCAGCTGCTGTAAAACTGTGAACCCGATCCCCACGGCTCTCATCAGCCTGGGGATGTAGAAATGTGTGTCCCTTCTGCTGGCTCTCTCCTGCCATGATCCCTGCAGTGGGGATGTAGAAATGTGTGTCTTGGGGTGCAGAGGTAGGGGAGACCGCTATCCATCACTGCTTCTTCAAATCAGTGTACCCATGCCTCACTGTTTCCCCACAGATTTTCTACATCCTCGAGGCAGGGGGACACCGTCACGGGAAAGCAGTGAGGCACAGGTACACTGATTTGAAGAAGCAGTAATCAGAGGGAGAAGAGAGTGGTGATGGATAGCAGTCTCCCCTTCCTCTGCATTAGGGGACACACATTCCTACATTCTCGCCGTAGGGATCTGGATGTAGAGAGCCAGCAATGGGGACACACATTACTAGATCTCCCAGGCTGATTAAAGCCATGGGGATCGGGTTCACAGTTTTACAGCAGCGGCAAGAGTGAGCCGCAGCAGCAGGGACACAGTTTTCAACATCCCTGTTCTCTGCTTCTGTCCTGATCTCTCTGCTCTCAGAGAGGATAGTTTGCTTTATCCTGCTGTGCGCGCGGAGATCTGGGTGTAGTGAAATGTGTCCAGGGATCTGGTGCCAAATACTGAGCTGAGCGAGGCTGCACCGTCTCCCCCCCCCACCAACAACAACCAATAGTATGGGGTGGGTGTGCATGTCTCAGCCAATCACAGTGGCTTTGCTGACTCAGCATTTATCATCAGCTGCTTAGACACATTTCTCTACAGGGAACAGTTTTTTTCACTACATCGGCATTATCTACCTTTTAATTGCCATTTGCACTATTTAGGGCATTGAGGGCAGGAAAAAAATTGGAAAATCTGCTGGAAACGTGTGGAGCCTAACATGTTTTTCTGTCAGATTCTGTGGCGAGGAGTCATAGTATTCATGGCAGTCTGAGCAAGGCAGAGAAGAAAAGGAAACAAAACGACTCCACAAAGATATCTCTGTGAGTCACTACATGTGACTGCACTGTAATCACTTATAAGATCTGCAGCGCTGGTGTAGAGCCAAGGTCTTCACTATATGGTCACTGTATGGGGGATATTAGTCTGTACATAGTGGTTTTATTCGGTATTAGTATGGTAATATTATCCAGTCACTATATGGTGATAATGGTAGTGCAATTATTTGTCCTTTGTAAAGTGGTGTTATTGGCAAAACTGGTCTGTGTATAGTGGTTCTATTGGTGATATGGGTCTGTGTACAGTGGTTTTATTCAGTATTAGTATGGTAGTATTATCCAGTAACTATATGGTGGCAATGGTATTGGTCATGGTATTGTGCAGTTATTTATCCCTTGAATAGTGGTGTTATTGGTCTCTGTACAGTGTTTTTTTATATAATAACAGTATGATGGTATTAGTCAATGCAGTAGTAAGAGGTCATCCTGTTGTGGGGTAATTTTATGGTTCTAAACCCCAACCCGTGAGAAAGTCCTGGTGAGCGATGATGCATACACTATATGCATCACTATTCTCTTACATTCACAGGCTGCAGGGGGATGCACAATATTCTGCCTTGCCTGGGTGCTTCCAACCCACTCTACATGTGTGATGGGGGGGGGGGGGGGGGGGCACCAAAATGCACCTTCGCTTTTGAAGACAAAAATCCTTGCATCGGCCCTGTCCGCAGCAAGTGTATCAATTGTAACAAACTACAAACTTGCATAGTCCTACACACATTTAGCATTCCATCTGTCTTTTACTTCCTGACTTCTAGGTAACCTACCTGATATAGCTTTATCATGTGAAGGCATTTCAAGTAAAATCATGACACAATCAATTAAAATAAAAAATAAACTAAAAAACTACTAAAAATTTTCATCGATACTGAAGTACAAGCTGTAACACAGCTAAAGGTCATTAACAACTCTAAATTGTTTAAAATGCAATAAACGCACCAACAAATCAATAATTCATTTCCATGATTTCCTGATTAGAAATGTATATGGGACATTCTATTATGGAGAATCCATCTTAAATCATTAGTCCTATATAACCTTTTGTATTTAGGAATTTTGAGGTTATTCTTGTTCTACATACACATTACGATATTTTATACTTTGGTTGATGGCTGGGGCTTTTACATGGGGCGATAACAGGCTTGTTCGTTTTAGTAAAATTCCAATGTGCCTTTTTGTTGGGACACAGATTTTAGAAAGCACATTGGGTGTATATTCCTTTGTGCAGAAGACTGGATAAATGACAATACTGTACATTCTTTGGTTGCTACTCCTGTAAAGTGTACTGTATGCTGCAGTTTATATTACTATAGCATACTTTGGGAGCTCTATGAATTTTAGTTATGTTCTGAAAACTCAGTCATATTAAAAGGGTTATCTGACAATGACATCTTATCCCCGATTGCGGGGGGTCCGCTGCTGGGGCCCCCGTGATCTCTGTGCTGCACCCGATTCTATGCGGGGCTGAGTCTCCATTGTTGGAAAGCTCTTGGTTTCCAGGAATGGGGAAGTGATGTAACGTTACGCCCTCTCCATTCAGGTCTATGGGAGGGGGCGTGACAGCCATCACGCCCCCTCCTACAGACATGAATGGAGGGGGTGTGGCGTGACATCACAAAGGGGGAGTAGTGTTACATCACGTCCTCAGTCCCGGAAACAAAGAGCTTTCTGAGACTGGAGACGCAACCCTACATAGAATGCGGGTGCTGCTCTTTGGCCGGATGACCCCTTTAAGAGCCATGCTTTTTATGAAGTGGTTGACTAGTCTACATTATTCATCCAAGAAGTCATAAAACATCTTAAAAACCATCAAACAAACAGACTGGTATACATGGATTCACCATACAGTAGCAAGGCAAAAGCTATCACAACATTCCCCACACTGTCTGAAATTATTTTTATTGACAAAAACAAACAAACAAAAAAAAAAACTGTAAAATCACACTGCTAAAGAAATCTCAATGACTTCACCTAACTGCAAAGCAAAGGAAATAAGAGCAGTCATGTTCTACTCATTGTTCTAAAGCAAATTTTTTTGCTTCCTTTTAGAATATATGCCGGGAAAAGCACAATGGATATGTCATGATGTTTGTTGATGCCATATAGTACCTGTCACCAATAGACTATTCTAGCATCTGCTTAGCTTATACATGTTTTACAATGCATTTGGAAGGTTTTAGACCCTTTTACCTTTTTCACATTTTGTTGTTATGTTGGGGCCTTGTGCAAAAAAAAACAAAAAACACAATTAGGCTGAGCGGCAGTGTGAGAACGCTTCAAGACACAAAATTCTTCACTACACCGGCACCTGCTGCTGGGGCCGAAAACGTAACACTGCCGCTAAGCCTTTCACTGGCCGAGTCGGGACTTCACTGCGGCTGGTGATTTGCTGAGTGCCGAATGACTCGCCGACCACCAGCAACCAGGAAGAGGATCAGGGAGGAGACCGGAGCCGGTTACTGGAGGCCCCGGGGGGGGGTGGAGGAAGGAATGTACATCTTTATTTTTTACTGCCGGCAGTATGGGGGAAAATTTTTATATTCTGGAGTTCTCCTTTAAAAGGGAACCAATCATCAGATATTACCCTAAATAACGATAAAATCTTTATCCTCACCATCCCCGGGTGACACTCCTGCCGGCAGGGATGGTGAGGATATGAACTTATAAAACTAGTCACTGCCGCGGCCATAAGCAGTCCCCTGGGCGGGGAGCTCCTCTCACCTAGTCCCGTTCTTTGGCCATCAGCAACAGCCCCTCTGCTAGATTGACGGTTCGCGTCATCGCTCTGCTCACTGAACAGACTGAGCAGAGCGATGATGCGGCCCGTCAATCAAGCGGAGGGGGCGTTGCTGCCAGCCGAAGAATGGGACTTGGTGAGAGGAGCTCCCCGACAAGGGGACTACTTATGGCCGCATCGGTGACAAATTTATAAGTTCATATCCTCACCATCCCAGCAGGCAGGAGAATCCCCTGGGGATGGTGAGGATAAAGATTTTACCCTATATAACGCTTTGCCTTTTCCATTACCTACCAAAGATATCTAACATTCTATTTTCACTTTGTCATTATGGGTATTGATTGCAGAATGATTGAGGAAAACACTTTTTTTGTTTTTGCAAAAGGCTGCATCATAATCAAAATGTGAAAGGGTCTGATAACTTCTCAAGTGCATTCAATGCAGAATATAGACTTAGATGAATGCTAAATAACAGTGAAAAATAAGGTCTTTGACGCCATTTTAAATAAATGAACCACAGGAAAAAACAAACATTCAAATAAGCTTATAGCAATGATCACATGCCCAATATAAATGTATATGAGCTGATATTAAAAGTCACATTTACAATAGAAGACTCACAGCAGGTTATCATTGAAACCTACACAGCCAGATTCTCACAGACACGGTAGAGCATCTACCTTCTAATCAGTGGAAGTTAGACGCTTTTTTCTGTCTGTTTCTTCATCCGTTCTTCAATTATTTTACATACTTTTTCACCAAGGATTATAGCTATAGATCAGCAAAGAAAATCAGTACCTTCTGTAAAGTTAGCCATACATCTTCAATAGCTGTCAGTTGGTTGTGGGCCAAATGAACATTTGACTGGCTGAAGCCAGCAGGTTCAGCTGACTTTTGACCCAAAAATGTACCTCAACTTTCATTTAACTTTTGCCCATAATGCGCCTTAATGTGTAAGTCCAGCGTAGATCTCCTGCCTATTCTGGAAACGTTGGTATGGAGAGACAACGCTCACTCTGGGGGCGGTACAGCTGCCTCAGCAACCATACAAAATCCAGCAAGTTCTGTGCATGTGACCTGTTCATCAGAATAGAGCTCATGCACGGAACTCACTGAGCATTGTATGGTTGCCTCAGCAACTGTACACCGACCTCCAAACCAACACCCACACACACTCTATAGCACTGGTCCTCAAGCAAGCTGTGGCTCTGTTGCAAACCACAGCTCCCAGCATGCTTGCTGTTGCAGCTTTGAAAAAACTGAATTTGGCTGTCTCTCATGTATACTGAGAGTTGCATTTTTGGAACAGATGCCACAGGTCGAGGACCAATGCATAACCATATAGCATAAATTAGAGCACAAAAAAAAAAAAATATAGATTGTCATATAGGTACAGCACATTGGTAATGAAGGTTATCATATACAGATGTAAATTAAACTAATGTTGTTCCAAATGAGAACAGGGGTGCTGTATAAAACTTAACTTTTAATAAATGTACTAAATAAAATATAAGAAAAAATCGTGTTCTACCACATAAGCAAAAACAAAAGCCACAATGCAGAAATCACAATAGTTGGTCACTCAAGGGACCACACAATTCCATTATGCCGCTGATCCATAAGTGTACCAAGCTACATCCAGTAGCAACTGTTATTAGACTTGCTCAAAATAGTAGGATGCAGAAATATATTGAGCTATCTCTTTAAACAAAGCTGCATACAGCAGCACAAAATGCCAATATTACACAAATTATTGTCCCTGTCCCAACGAGTTTCCGTGTAGGGGGATAGGTCAAAAATGGGTCCCCCACACTTCATCAGGGGACACACACAACAAGGTGCGCCAATCATCACACCATTCACTAAGATACCAAGATGGTTAGTTCCGTATAAGGGTCTTATTTTATACCCTTATTCATATAGATTTCACAAGTAATATTAGCAGTTATGCATTAAACATCAATTCTTAACAAGATCATGACAGAAAAGATCATCCCCAGTATAGGTACGTCATAGTGCTTTGTAGTCAGGTGCTGATCCGGTCATGACTACTGTATGGAGCCTATGGGGAGGATAAACATCCAGGATTGACAAGAGTAACTCTGCTGTGGCAGAGTATGCCGGAGCGGTGTCCGGACAGGCGCACTGCGTGTGCACGCCGGCGTCTCACTGCACTCAGCACCTGTCCGGACACCGCTCCGGCATACTCTGCATACTCCGGTTACTCTTGTCAACCCTGGATGTTTATCCTCCCCGTAGGCTCCATACAGTAGTCCCCTGACTACAAAGCACTATGATGTACCTATACTGGGGATGATCTTTTCTGTCATGATCTTGTTAAGAATTTATGTTTAACTGCTAATATTACTTGTGAAATCTATATGAATAAGGGTATAAAATAAGCCCCTTATACGAAACTAACCATCTTGGTATCTTGGTGAATGGTGCGATGATTGGCGCACCTTGTTGATGTGTGTATCCCGTGATGAAGTGTGGGGGACCCATTTTTGACCCCACACGGAAACGCTTTGGACAGGGACAATAATTTGTGTAATATTGGCATATTTTGTGCTGCTGTATGCAGCTTTGTATAAAGAGATAGCTCAATATATTTCTGCATCCTACTATTTTGAGCAAGTCTAATAACAGTTGCTACTGGATGTAGCTTGGTACACTTTTGGATCAGCGGCATAATGGAATTGTGTGGTCCCTTGAGTGACCAACTATTGTGATTTCTGCATTGTGGCTTTTGTTTTTGCTTATGTGGTAGAACACGATTTTTTCTTATATATTTTATTTAGTACATTTATTAAAAGTTAAGTTTTATACAGCACCCCTGTTCTCATTTGGAACAACATTAGTTTAATCTTTTGAAGCTGCTGAGGGGACGATTTTCCTAGTACCTTGCTGGTATATGGCAATATCTTCATATACTTTTTTTTGCCATATACAGATGTAGCCCTCATATGCTTTGGCTACAGTACTTCTAGAGCTTTGTTTGAGATGGGTGATATGTACATATCCCCAGTTACATACAGTAATTTCTGTGGCACCGCTATGCTACCAGGGTTAAGCAACACAGAAATTCTGTATATGGAGCAGAGATACTAATAATCCCTGTTCCACTAAACAGTGAGTCAGGGATGCGCCTGACCCAGGGATTCTATGCTCAAGCATATGTTCACATGCACAGATTTTAAACTAACTAATTTTTGCTGTGCATTCATTGCCAGATAACAAGGGCAAAATGTGACTGACTGGTCATATTGCTGGTAACTTATGGCATGTTATAAAGTTTAATGAGTGAAAGTTTAGGCACACTTTAAGCAAGACCTATAATCAACCAACGAGAGTACTAAAAAACAGTGAGGGATAGGAAAGTGCGAAATGTAGTGTACCATAAACACCTCTAATCTGACTCTAGACTGCCATCTATAATCTGGAAATGAACATATCCACAAGAGTCCTCCATTCAACAAGAAACAAAGTTTTATGATAATTCATTAAAAATAAAAAAATAAATGAATAAGGAACGGAGAATCATCTTACTTCCTCTTCTTTGACTTTGAGCTTCCTCTTCTCTTCCACTGCCACCCGCTTCTGCTCCTCTCTTACGCGCTGCTCCTCCAGCTTCTTCCACCGCTCTTCTATTTGTTTCTCATACTGTAGTTTTGCTCTTTTCTCCTTTTCCAAAATTTGTTTCTCTCTGACAGCTACAAACAGAAAAGAAAAAAAGTGACTGCAGAAGAAGACCATAAAACACACAAAGAAGCAGTTATAGAAAGCATGGCACTGCAATTGTGCCTATACCACTGGGTATTCGGTAGTTTTTCCAGTGGGATATGGAAGTCTTTGCTTTTCATGAAGTGCCATGTGGACCCTGTGGTGCTTTCCAACATTCTATACATTGTTACCACACATAAAAAAAAAAAAAAAAATTAATATATTATATATATATATATATATATATATATATATATATATATATATATATAGATATGTATATAAGGTGTCTTGGATGTTCCAGACCCTGCCATGCTTACTGAACTGTTCACACAGAGGCATATTCACAGTGTAGGGTCCGTCCCAAGGAGGCCACCTTATCGCGGTGGGACGGTCCAAGCTATTTGACTGCCGGCGGAGACAAATTTGCGAGCCAAGTGCCTCACTATTTCATAGTTTCACATTTGCATCTATTACACCATAGCTGTATAGCTCTCCATGTTTTAACTGCATATTCATGTTTCACCTATATCCTTGTGCTGGCAGTGTGCTGCTGCATTCTTCTGTTGCTGTATATCTAGCCTAGTAGCGTGCACCTGTAGGCCAGGTCCATATAATAGTTTGGTATCAACTAAAGTGCTGGCTGACTTATTCTTTGTCTATATAGAGATATATATATACCAACCAATTCTGACAACAGATGTGCACATGAAAGTTTTTTCTACAATACCAATTTATTCTCAATTAAAGAATTTGAAGGGCCAAGTTTTTATAAGCCAAATGAATGATCCATCCCTTCTTTTACGTAATTGCTGGCCACATTTCATGTTTACAGAGAAACACGTGTACTGAACAATAATTTTTTTGGCCGTGTCAGTGATCAGCCAACAAGAATTCATCTCTGGGTCTTTTTCACGGTGCAACATTCAGCCTATTCAGTCAAAAATAACCACATGTAGAAGGTCCTGAAGACTGGTTGCAGGGCCGTGCAGAGATTTTATATGGGGTTTTCTGTAAATGAGTGCGATTTTGCAGAAAATACATATGCGCCACCTGAATTTTCTACAAAACAATGGAAAATCACGGCTTGCAGATTTCAATGCAGTGCTCACAATGTGGCACAATACCACCCTGCAGACGCAACATCTAAATCCAGCCTATAAATTTTTTCCTACCCATAACCCTGATTTTCTGGTGAGTTGCTGGGGGATTTTCAGTGATAAGGCTAAGATCACAGTTGATTTGTCCAGTTAGTCAAAGGTAAGTATCGGCAACCTGTCAAGAATGCATGAAGAGTTATGGTGTACTGGCAGTGGGCCTCTTGAACTTAAATGGACAGAATATAGTAAAACCTGTAAATAATATTGTTCAAGACTTAAAGGGGTTATCCACCATAAGGTGATTATAGCACGTACCTGGCAGACAGTAATGTACATGCTTAGGAAGGATCTGCGTTTGTCTTGGGGCTAAATGGCTATGTTGTGAGATTACCATAACACTGTGGCTAGCTTTTAGTGAACTGATATTTCCCGTTTGACGTTTTTTTTTTTTTACTTCAAATCCCACAATTCCATTTTCCTCCCTCCCACACATCAGCCAGCCCACCCATTGAAACATAAATGAGCTGCATCCATTGAAATCAGTGTGGTTTTTAATCAGGGTGCCTACAGCTGTTGCAGATTGATATATCTCCCACAGCAGACAACAGTCATTTTGTATGTTAAAAATAAATATTGGGGTGAAAAATCACAGAAGAATTGTGAGAAAACCGTCACACACAGGTACAGACACTGTAGTTATGAGCTACACTAACTTTACAGCCCCTTTAGCATAGTCAAATAAAAGAAAATTCCTGGAATACCCCTTTAACCAAGCCCATTTTTTCCTCCTCGCCTTCTAAAATCCATAACTTTTATATTTCAATCTAAAGACCCATATAAAAGTGTTTGTTTTTTGCGTGACCAATTGTACTCCGTAATGAAACCTCTCATTTTACCATAAAATGTACGGCGAACCCCAAAAAAGTATTTTTTTTAGGGAGGAAATTTAAAAGGAAAACCACAATTATGCACATTTTGGAGGGTTTCGTTTTCACACTGTACACTTTAAGGTAAAAAGGACATGTGTTCTTTATTCTGTGGGTCAATACGATTAAAATAACACCCATGGCTAGATACTTTTATATTTTTGTACCACTTAAAAAAAAAATCTAAAACTTTTTGTACAAAATCAGTAATCTAACATCGCCCTAGTTTGACCACCTATAACCTTTTCATTTTTCCGTATATAGGGCAGTATGAGGGCAATTTTTTTTGCGCTGTCACCTGTACACCTGTATCGATCCCACATTTGCATATATAAAACTTAGATAATTTTTTGGGGGAATAAAATGTGACAAAAAAGCTGCATTTTTGGACTTTTTTTTTTTTTACATTTACGCTGTTCACCGTACGGGATAATTAACATTATATTTTGATAGTTCTGACATTTACACATGCGGCTATACCAAATAGGTTTAAAAAAATAAAAAAAAATAAAAAGTGTTTTTGGGGGTGTCTGACTATATGGGCCAGAATTATTTCAAACAATCGTACTGTGTGGCATCCATTTTATTTGTTCAAGCCAAAAACTCCATGTTATGTAAAGTTGATTCTCAGTGTTAATTTCCAGAATTTCATATGGTGACTGCAGGTGTGAAACATCCCTTTGTGTTTATATAAACCATATTATGGCTTAGATAAGGGCATTGGAATTAAGGTCACTTTTAGCTCAGGAGTATAATATGTATAAACAAACAACATTTCCTTATATTCTTGACTAGCTGAGTACCCGGCGTTGCCCGGTTTTCCTTCCTAATCCTTGTTGGGGAGGAAAATAAACAAAGGAGGAAGCTTTTGACTTCATATCCCATCCAGACCTCCCCTCCCATCCCGACCACATATCCCGACCCATAATATGTGCACCAGGCATTGAAATATCTCCAGCTGTACAGAAGTTATGTGGGAACATACATTTCCCATTGATTTGCATGGGACTTTAAACAAAAACCCCGACCCTCAAATGGGGGTAGTTAAGGGTTAAATTAAATATCCTATATTTTAAGTGGACATATAAGTAACATGTGACCAAGTATTATTGAAATATCTCCAGCCGTTTGGAAGTTATGCAGTGACATATTTCCCATTGACTTGTATGGGACTTTAAACATAAACCCCCCCCCCCTGGCAAATGGGGGTGAGTAAGGGTTAAATCACCTTTCCTATGTTTGTTGTTGACATATAAGTAACATGTGTGCCAAGTTTCATGTTAATATCTTTAGCTGTTTGGAAGTTTTTGTGGAACATACATACATATATACACACACGTTGAGAGATAATATATATATATATATATATATATATATGTACACACACACACACACACACATATATATACACACACACACACGTATATATACACACACACACACACATATATATATATATATATATATATATATATATATATATATATATATATATATATATATATACACACACACACAGTAGTTAGATATGCATTATCTATCATTATTATTATGGTTATTAGTAGCATGTGTATGTTATATGGTCAGCATACCATTTATAATTATTTAGTTTTCCTGCATATATTAGTTAGTATGTATGTAATCTGGTGGTCCGATTTCGTCCCATGAATAGGGTCTAGTAAATCACAATTGCTCCAAGGTACAAAGACCGGAGCATTAAGGTCCCTTTCAGGACTATCTACCTAAAATTTAACTTTTATAATATATGAATAAAATAAGACCTAGTGATTAGTACTGTTTAAAAGAACGACCTTGTATCCCGTATGGTACTATATCAAAAATTACTGGCAGTATCTACCAAAGTGGGGCCCTATGTATTATATTGTACTCAACCGAGATGCCACATCCTGTGTAGCACCATCAATTGGCAATGTATATTATTGTGCTTTCTTCTCATATATGGAGGGGCATAACTACCTCTCTCTAGGCAATACAATGTAGGATCCGTCCACCTACCGGCTGCACCACTAATATTTTGTTGGTGGGGCCTACAGGCTCTTCCACCCATTTTCTTTATCAGACCAACTGCTAGTAGTATGTACTTTTATGAACAGGAACAAGAGACGCAGTTAAAACATGAAGACTGTTAGGCAATCTTCATGTTTTAACTGCGTCTCTTGTTTTTAACTGCGTTTTATATATATATCACTCAGTACCTAATTCTGACCATGTACATCTATTGTCTAGCACCTTTATTTATTTTTTTACTACACTTAATTTAGCTCACTATTCTGAATTCCTCTCAAAGGGAGGGGGCGAGACCTCACTGTGCAGGTCTCCACCCCCCCCCCCTCCCTCAGTATGCTGTCTGCTCACATCTCCCCTAGCATTAGCAAAACTACAACTCCCAGCTTGTCCTCACTGACAGTAGCGGGACACAAGCTGACAGTGGGAGGATTTTTCCTCTAGCTGTGAGCCCTGCACTCACAGCTGTCAATCAAGGAAGTGTGTCCATGACATAGGTGATGATGCATGGACACAGCAGGACTAGTATGTGTCCAAGCAGACAGGGGGGGCAGTTGTTTGACTGGGTTTTTCAGTATGAAATACTGAACATTTTCTAATGAAAGCAATTCCAAAACCTATTGGTTTTGCATGCTTTACAAAATATCAAAAGTTATATCTGACAGTGTCCATTTAAAGGTAATTTATATCTTCCTACCAATAACTTGTGGATGAATTTATAGATTTCTGTTAACCCCTTAAGGACCAAGGACGTACTGGTACGTCCTTGGTCCTGCTCTCCTGATATAACGTGGGGTTACACGGTAACCCCGCATCATATCACGGCGGGCCCGGCGTCATAGTGAAGCCGGGACCCTCCGCTAATAGCATGCAGCGCCGATCGCGGCGCCGCACACTATTAACCCTTTAGCCGCGCGCTCAGAGCTGAGCCGCGCGGCTAAAACCGAAAGTGAAAGCTGCCGGTTAACTCAGTGGGCTGTTCGGGATCGCCGCGGCGTCGCGGCATCCCGAACAGCTTACAGGACAGCGGGAGGGCCCCTACCTGAGATCCAGGCATGAGCAGTCATGCGGCAGAATCGTCGATCACTGGTTTCCTATGAGAAACCAGTGATCAATGTAAAAGATCAGTGTATGCAGTGTTATAGGTCCCTATGGGACCTATAACACTGCAAAAAAAAAAGTGAAAAAAAAAAAAAGTGAATAAAGATAATTTAACCCCTTCCCTATTAAAAATTTGAATCACCCCCCTTTTCCCATAAAAAAAAAACCAGTGTAAATAAAAATAAAAACATATGATATCACCGCGTGCGGAAATGTCCGAATTATAAAAATATATCATTAATTAAACCGCTCGGTCAATGGCATGCGCGCAAAAAATAGTCCAAAATAGTGCAGTTTTGGTCAATAAGTCCTATCAATGCAAAAATGGTACCGATAAAAACTTCAGATCACGGCGCAAAAAATGAGCCCTCATGCCGCCCCATACACGGAAAAATAAAAAAGTTATAGGGGTCAGAAGATGACAATTTTAAACGTATTAATTTTCCTGCATGTAGTTATGATTTTTTCCAGAAGTCCGACAAAATCAAACCTATATAAGTAGGGTATCATTTTAACCGTATGGACCTACAGAATAAAGATAAGATGTAATTTTTACCGAAAAATGTACTACGTAGAAACGGAAGCCCCCAAAAGTTACAAAACTGCGTTTTTTTTTTCAATTTTGTTGCACAATGATTTTTTTTTTTTCGTTTCACTGACGTCATTACAAAATAGAATTGGTGGCGCAAAAAATAAGCCATCATATGGATTTTTAGGTGCAAAATTGAAAGAGTTATGATTTTTTAAATGCAAGGAGCAAAAAACGAAAATGAAAAAACGGAAACCCCCCCCCCCAGTCCTTAAGGGGTTAAGGTACAACTTTAGTGAATCTGCAGACACTGACCATCTATCTGAACAGAATCATTTAAATTGTACTTGTGATTCATATTTTCCAAAAGAAATAGTCCCAAATTATAGAATTAGTAAGGGACATTCCCCTCTGCATAGCCACCAATAATTTATATGTTACCGTATATACTCGAGTATAAGCTGAGTTTTTCAGCGCGATTTTTCGTGCTGAAAACACCCCCCTCGGCTTATACTCGAGTGAACTCCCCCACCCGCAGTGGTCTTCAACCTGCAGACTTCCAGAGGTTTCAAAACTACAACTCCCAGCAAGCCAGGGCAGCCATCGGCTGTCCGGGCTTGCTGGGAGTTGTAGTTTTGAAACCTCCGGAGGTCCGCAGGTTGAAGACCACTGCGGCCTTCAACATCATCCAGCCCCCTCTCACCCCCTTTAGTTCTGAGTACTCACCTCCGCTCGGCGCTGGTCCGGTGCTGCAGGGCTGTCCGGTGAGGAGGTGGTCCGGTGGGATAGTGGTTCCGGGCTGCTATCTTCACCGGGGAGGCCTCTTCTAAGCGCTTCGGGCCCGGCCTCAGAATAGTCACGTTGCCTTGACAACGACGCAGATGCGTCGTTGTCAAGGCAACGGCTCTATTCCGGGCCGGAAGCGTGGAGAAGAGGCGCCCCCGGTGAAGATAGCAGCCCGGACCACCTCCTCACCGGACCACCTCCTTACCGGACAGCCCTGCAGGACCGGACCAGCGCCGAGCGGAGGTGAGTACTCAGAACTAAAGGGGGTGAGAGGGGGCTGGATGATGTTGAAGGCCGCAGTGGTCTTCAACCTGCGGACCTCCGGAGGTTTCAAAACTACAACTCCCAGCAAGCCCGGACAGCCGATGGCTGCCCGGGCTTGCTGGGAGTTGTAGTTTTGAAACCTCTGGAGGTCCGCATGTTGAAGGCCGCAGTGGTCTTCAACCTGCGGACCTCCGGAGGTTTCAAAACTACAACTCCCAGCAAGCCCGGACAGCCGATGGCTGCCCGGGCTTGCTGGGAGTTGTAGTTTTGAAACCTCTGGAGGTCCGCAGGTTGAAGACCACTGAGGGCGAATGATGAGAAGAGGATGATGAAGGGGGGGGGGGGTGTGGGGATGATGAAGGGGGGTGGGGATGATGAAGGGGGGGGGTGTGGGATGATTACAAGGGGATGATGAAGGGGGGATGTGTGGGATGATGACAAGGGGATGATGAAGGGGGGATGTGTGGGATGATAAGGGGATGTGTGGGATGATGAGAAGGGGATGATGAAGGGGGGGATGTGTGGGATGATGACAAGGGGATGATGAAGGGGGGATGTGTGGGATGATAAGGGGATGTGTGGGATGATGACAAGGGGATGATGAAGGGGGGATGTGTGGGATGATAAGGGGATGTGTGGGATGATGACAAGGGGATGATGAAGGGGGGATGTGTGGGATGATGACAAGGGGATGATGAGGATGTTAATGACGGGTCTGGATGATGACAGGGGGGGATGAGGTATTTCCCACCCTAGGCTTATACTCGAGTCAATAACTTTTCCTGGGATTTTGGGTTGAAATTAGGGGTCTCGGCTTATACTCGGGTCGGCTTATACTCGAGTATATACGGTATAACTTATCAAGGCAAAGTTTCATTCATAATATCTCTAAGCGGGAAAATCACTGTTGCATGTATTAACATATCTTGTATTTAATATACTCATTCTTATGTATACCAACTGCATATATGCTATATACTGTTGATATCTATACTGCCATCTTGTGGTCAATTTTGAATACGATTGTGAACTAGGGTGGTGTACTCCCATCTAGTAGGCAAATTTAGGTATTACTGTGACTTAGTATGGTATAATGACATCAAATTGATCTGCATATTTTAATTAATAAATTGTATATCTATTTTTACATATTTTATTGTTCAGGTCTTATTTGTGCAACAATATTCCTATCTTCCAAATATTAACGAATAATAGAGGTAGTTATTGTGTCAGCCTCTGAGGATCTCACTTGTTTAAATTTTTTTATCCGCGGTCCTCATTTATATTTTGAGAGATAACGTTTATTACTTTATCTTACTTGCGTATAAACCATACGACAGAGGTAAAATGGGAAAAACTGACACTTTTCATTTTTATTGGGGGAGGGGATTTTTCACTTTTTTTACTTTTTATTTACCCCATATGTGGGCACACAACATGGCTCAGAAGTGAGAGCGTGCTATGTCCATTTGAGGTCTAAATTGGTGATTTGCACAGGGGTGGCTGATATTACAGCGGTTCCGACATAAACACAAAATAATAAATACCCAGATGTGACCCCATTTTGGAAACTACACCCTTGACGGAATGTAACAAGGCGTATAGTGAGCCTTAACACCCCACAGGTGTTTGACGAATTCTCATTAAAGTTGGATGTGAAAATGAAAAAAAAAAAAAAAAGAAAAATTATATTATATTATATTAATATATATATATATATATATATATATATATATATATATATATATATACGCACACACATACATTTTCACTAAAATGCTGGTGTTACCCTACATTTTTCATTTACACAAGGGAGAATAGGAAAAAAAGCCCCCCTAAATGTGTAGCCCCATTTCTTCTAAGTAAGAACATACCCCATATGTGGATGTAAAGTGCTCTACGGGCGAACTACAATGCTCAGAAGAGAAGGAGCGCCATTGGGCTTCTGGAGAGAGAATGTGTCCAAAATTGAAGGCCATGTGTGTTGACAAAGCCCCCATAGTGCCAGAACAGTGGGACCCCCCCCCCCCACGTGACCCCATTTTGGAAACTACACCCCTCACGTAATGTAATAAGGGGTACAGTGAGCATTTACGCCCCACAGGTGTCTGATAGATTTTTGGAACAGTGGTCCGTAAAAATGAAAAATCTCATTTTTCATTTGCACAGCCCACTGTTCCAAAGATCTGTCAAATGCCAGTGGGGTGTAAATGCTCACTGCACCCCTTATTAAATTCTGTGAGGGGTGTAGTTTCCAAAATGGGGTCACATGTGGGGGCATCCACTGTTCTGGCACCACGGTTGGCTTTGTACCAAATTCTCTCACCAAAAGCTCAATGGCACTCCTTCTCTTCTGAGCATTGTAGTTCGACGCAGAGAACTTTACATCCACATATGGGGTATTTCCATACTCCTAAGAAATGGGGTTACAAATTTTAGGAAGCTTTCTCTCCAATTTCCCCTTGTGAAAATGAGAAATTTGGGGTAAAACCAGCATTTTAGTGAAACTTCCAACTTTAGCGGAAATTTGTCAAGCACCTGTGGGGTGTTAAGGCTCACTGTACCCATTGTGAAGTTCCTTGAGGGGTGTAGTTTCCAAAACGGTATGCCATGTGTTTTTTTTTTTTTTGCTGTTCTGGCACCATAGGGGCTTCCTAAATGCGACATGCTCCCCAAAAACTATCTCAGCAAAATTTGCTTTCCAAAAGCCAAATGTGACTTCTTCTCTTCTGAGCATTGTAGTGCACCCGCAGTGCACTTGATGTCCACAGTTAGGGTATTTTCATACTCAGAAGAGATGGGGGTTACAAATTTTGGGGGGCATTTTCTCCTATAACCACTTGTAAGAATGTAATATTTGGGGGAAAACCAGCATTTTAGTGCAAAAATAATTAATTTACACATCCAACTTTAACAAAAAGTCGTCAAATACTTGTGGGGTGTTAAGGCTCAGCGGACACCTTGTTACGTTCCTTGAGGGGTGTTGTTTCCAAAATAGTATGCCATGTTTTTTTTGCTGCTCTGACACCATAGGGGCTTCCTAAATGTGACATACCCCTCAAAAAGCCATTTCAGAAAAACTCACTCACCAAAAACCCATTGTCGCTCCTTCCCTTCTGAGGCCTCTAGTGCACCCGCAGAGCACTTGATATCCACATATGAGGTATTTCCTTACTCGAGAGAAATTGGGTTACAAATTTTAGGGGGCTTTTTCTCCTTTTACCCCTTGTAAAATTTCAAAAACTGGGTCTACAATAACATGAGTGTAAAAAATGAAGATTTAGCATTTTCTCCTTTACCTTGATGCTATTCCTGTCAAACACCTAAAGGGTTAACACTTTCTGAATGTCATTTTGAATACTTTAGGGTGCAGTTTTTATAATGGGGTATTTCAAAAATGAAGACCCCTCAAATCCACTTCAAAACTGAACTGGTCCCTGAAAAATTCGGATTTTGAAAATTGTGAAAAATTGGAAAATTGCTGCAGAACTTTGAAGCCCTCTGAGGTCTTCCAAAAGTAAAAACATGTAAATTTTATGATGCAAATATAAAGTAGACATATTATGTATGTGAATCAATATATAATTTATTTGGAATATCCATTTTCCTTACAAGCAGAGAGTTTCAAAGTTAGAAAAATGCAAAATTTTCATGAAATCTTTGGATTTTTCACCAAGAACGGATGCATGTAATGATGAAAATTTACCACTGTGTTAAAGTAGAATATGTCACAAAAAAACAAACTCGGAATCAGAATAATCGGTAAAAGCATCCCAGCGTTATTAATGCATAAAGTGACCTTAAGGTGAAAAAGGTTTCAGTCCTTAAGGGGTTAAGTCTCGGAAAATATGGGAAAAGTGTGGGAATTGGACTGAAAATAGTAATAGACTATACAGTCAGATGTACTTGGGAAACGTCAATTAGAGCAAAACATCAGAACTAATCCCAGGCACAAACATCAATATGTACATTAAAAACAAAAAAACAAATATATATTGTAACAAGGAAAAACTAACCAACCAAACTGACCTAATTACCAACAATACGCATTACCCAGAATTAGTGCCCACCAACAAACTATAACTACCCGTGTGTATATCATTTGTCTTTAAGAAAAAGGAGAAAAGTAGCAAGGCACTTACCAAGACATTTCTCTCTCTCTTCCCGTCTTTCTTTGGCTAGCCTCTGTCGCTCATCAGTCTTGAAAAGACTATCCATGACTTGAGGGGAAAAAAAAAAAAAAAAGCCAGTTAGTTACAGTGATCCACAGTGTCAGCGTCCACATGAATTTTTATTCCCTTTTGAGAAACACAGCTTTTTTTTTACAGTCTTAAACATTATTTCATCACCAGAATTTGCAAGTGATCAATTTTCAACTCCTGTACAGAACAATGCTTCCTATTCTTCCTATGCTGGTTACCACCACTTGTTGCAAACAGAGACCTTAGTTGCTACGTGTGTTGTCAGATGGAAGCATTGACTAGTCTAAATGGAATACATTTTTTTCCTTTGGATATCTTGAAAGATTAAAAAATAAATGAATAAAATTAATAAAAATGGAGGAACAAAAGT